>NC_140223.1:22708843-23308843 GCF_951802725.1 Rutilus rutilus
TTATACAAACTTTATTTTCAGGCAGCTATTTAGTGTCATCTAACTATTATGAAGATTATGATCATGATCATGACAAGTTTGCCACTTAGGATATTTATTAGCTTTCTTGTACATCCAACATATTTCCATTTCCTGTCATAAATGTTTCAGAGCAAACTATTTTTGTTAAATCCAGGGCATTTACAAGACTTTCGATGCCGATCAATCTGGAATGATTGGGTCCGGTGAGCTACCTGGAGCTTTCGGTGAAGCAGGTGAGCAGTGTTGTCAGTTTTGAAAGGCATGCTGAAGTCCTCTATGTGCTTTTTTTTTTATATTGTGGAAAAATACTAGTATATCTACCAGTCCTAATTCACAATAAAGAAGTCAGAGTGGAATAGAATATGTTTTGTTGGGTTTAATTTGTAATTCGTTCCATCCTTTAGGGTTCCCGCTCAATGACCAGCTTTTCCAATTGATCGTTCGGCGATACAGTGATGAACATGGCAACATGGATTTTGATAATTTCATTGGGTGTCTTGTGCGCCTGGATGCCATGTGTCGTACGTTGTCACAATATTTCACAGTCTTTATTCTTTCATCACAGGCTCAGTATATTTTTAGATTCAGCATGACTTGCCTTGCTAATATTTTCTCATTTTCAGGTGCCTTCAAGACGCTTGATAAAGACAACAATGGCACCATTAAAGTCGACATTCAAGAGGTACTGTACATGAACTATAATTGAAGACCACAAGAAACCAACATTTTATGACTTGTACCATGAGTCTGCCAAATTAACTCTCTTTTGTTTCTTGTTCACAGTGGTTGCAGCTGACTATGTACTCCTGAATGAAGACGAATATACTGCACAATGGTTATATTAAGTTGTCAGTTCTTCTTTGTGGTCTGTCTTTGTGTTTTATTAACTGACATAATTATTAGTTTAATTGTTAGCATGACAGCATGATCATACTGTGCCTCTACACTAGATGGCAGCTTTGTTGCGACGCTAGATAGTGTTTGCATGGTGGTGGTCTCTAAAGGTCAGGTTTATGCCACATTTCCATAGTTTATTCCATGCCAATTGTGTCCTTTATATTAATTCCATGACTGGCTCTATAGTTTTATAAAGTGCATTCAACCAAAGGTTAAATACCATGTTCATATGTGTTAGATAATAGCTTTTAACAACATTTCAGAGCCATATTATTTAATCACTGAGGATGTGAATCAGCTGTCATTTTTGCATAGTTATTAAGCTGATGTACAAATAAACGTTATTTGTTCTGAAAACACAAAAGCAAAGCAGCTCTCCACTCATTAGTGTGCAAACACCGGTTGCTCTGAGCAACGCCATCTAACCGCCTCAGTGGGCTGAAATAGAAAATGACTGACAGTTACAATAGCCAATTAAACAGCCCAGCACCAGATATAAATAGAACAACAGCCAATCGTCTTCATAATGGGGGCGTGGCCTCAAGAGTTACCTGGGATGAAGACAACTGCTGCTCGTGCTGAGTAGATGATGCTGAAATCAGATCAATGAGCAAACAGGTGTTGAGCGCGAGTATAGGTGAACAAAACGGGCTTTATCTTTGCGTCATCCTCAGGGGAAATAAAAATTAAGCGTGTATCTGCTGTCATACGGTGAGTTGCATTCTTTTTTTAAACATGTAGTTGAAAAATAAACTTTTAGATCATTTTGGTAATCTAATTTATCATAATAAATGGCATCTCTTAATGTTAGGCTTTATTGTTGCATTGGGATGCTATTTGTTTTGAGGTTGTTATTTTTTTAATTACTCCTATAGTTTATTCTGATATAAATGGTTTATATATATACGTGAAGGCAAACAATTACATAATCATCACAGATTTGATTTGGTTCAAGATTAATCCCTAGATATTCCCTATATATATTATTTGATATATTATCAATTGGCCCTATTATATTAAGGAATTTGCTTCCATAGAAATATCCAGTATATAGAAATATATCATCTGTGTATTATTGTGCATTATAAACATATAAGCTCAATAATGTTATTACTGCTGATTCGGCCAAAAGATGCTATTACTATTTTGCTCATCTTGCTGGAGTTGATAACAATTTCAAACAAATATTTTTTTGGGGGAAAAAACCCTGCTTTGATTTAGTGTCCTTTGCATTTGGACTGAGGTCTTTTGCTAATGAACAGATGAAATCCCCTCATTAAATCCATGCCCACATGCGGCCCATGGCCAAACCAGTCCTGTCAATTATATTTGATAATATTTAGGTCTTATTAATAAATCAATATAGGTTTGTTCTGCCTTCTTGGTATAATGCAATTCGGATCAAATAACAGTAAATTGTTTGTAGACAAATTATGATTAATAATGAAAAACATGAAATTAAAAAGTTGCTCTCAGTTTAGGCTAATGCATCTAACTTGAATCTAATCTAACAATCTTCATTTACAGTTTTGTGTGCATTAACCCATTCAGTGGTCTTCTGATACCATAAAATTAGTTTCTTGCTATTATAACCAGGCTTCTTTTCCTATTTCATAGATGCACATGCTATGATCTATTAGTCCACATATGATCAAAGGTTTCTTACAAGCCATACATCTGCATGTTCATATTGTATAATTCAGATTTTTTTGTGTTGATTGATGTACAGGGCGATTTTATAAATGATTTTCCCCAATTAATATCATAAGACTATAATTAAGTTTATGATGTACTAATTAAAACTACCCACAGAGGTAATAACAGTTTCCTCTGAGGAAATGTGTGTTATATGCTGTGTATGAAAGAAGCTGTTTAAAATGAAAACATTTGTGATGGGTTTTCATTAAACATTTCAAGATCTGTATCACGGGATTGAATGGAAAGTGTTTGTTTTTTATCTTGACCTTTTCTTCATATATTTCCATCTTTGGTTCAAGTTCATATGTCAAATTATTGCACGTATATAGAGACATTGAAGATGTCTCGAAGTAACTTATGCTGCATGCAAATAAGCCTCGTTGTATTGTTTCAAATGCCTATACCGCTGATTTTCTTTAGTCACAAAATAAAGGTGTGAAAGACTTGGTGACAATTTGAACACACCCTCTAAACAGTGAAAGCTCAAGATGTTTAGGTTGGTCGAGATATATAATTTCCCACCCTAATCCTCGGGATGCGTGCTGATTCTGAGATGCACCTAGCAATTAATAAATGATGGTTTTGGTGTTGCACGAGGGGGTCTGATTTTATGCTGTGCTGTTTCTTCTCCGTCGTACCAGACCAATTATTGCTGTCAATCTGAGGCATGCTGAGTTTATAAAGCCTTTGCTCTAAGAATAACCGCATCCCTCGACCTGTCCTCCCCCCTGCTGCATTACTCAGCTGGCTGCCGACTCCACCATGACATCTGAAGTGGAGGAGCTGCAGAGGAGGGCCAATCAAGTGACAGATGAGGTAATTCCAACAACAATGATTAAAGTAGCAAACTTCTACATTGATTTGCATTGATTTGTGTGGATCTTCAGCTGATGGTGTGTGTTTTGCTGTCCTGTTTTGGTGAGGCTGCACAACTGCTTATCAACAGGCCTACAGTGATGACATCAAACATTTTCCGTGTTGCCTTGTTAGGGTTACTACAGGTCTCAGTTATTCCCATGGTACATAGCAACCAGGATGATGATGCTAAACATATTTTATATGCACCTGCAGATTGATTATAATTCCCATTGTGACGTAGCGAGGAAAACATAAATGAAGCCATTATTCATCACCAGATTTTCCACTGGGTGTTATATAATGGATAATGTACAGTTCGCCGGTCTTTATGGCAAAATTAACCCAACAGGGTTCTGACCCAGATTCAGAGTGCTTATTATACACGCATATATTATTGTCTTGCCACTAATAAAAAAGTCTAATACAATATAAAAAACAATTGGCCTATAGCAACAAGTCGAACACTGCAACAATATTACAGTGATATTAAAATACTGTAAAAGTCCCTCAAGTCATTTTCACTACAATCTGACTGCCTATTCAGTCTAATCAGAACTGATACTCCATGGAATCACACTTAATAAACTGGCTGAACTGAGTTTTCAATATGTTCTTTTTAGTCAACATTGTATTTTGAATCTTTACCTCCGACAGTCCCTTGAGATCACCAGAAACTTGAAGCTTCTGTTGGAGGGGGTGAGTCATCATTATTAACAACAGCATTCATAATATGTCTCATAATTGTAATAACCTCATCCTGTGATCAGCAACAGTTGTTGGTGATGATGATGTCATGGTCATAGAGAACATTTCTTATTTTTCCTATTATTTCTTATTTTTCTTATTTTTTTTATTTAACTTGATGTAGCCTACTAAGATAAAAACAGAAATGATTATACTATTATACTACAGGTGCTGGTCATAAAATTAGAATATCATCAAAAAGATGATTTATTTCAAGAATTCAACTTAACAGGTGAAACTAATATAGATTCATTACATGCAAAGTGAGATATTTCAAGCCTTTATTTGTTATAATTTTGATAATTATGGCTTACAGCTTATGAATCACACAAAATCAAAATCCCATAAAATTAGAATATTACATGAAATCAGTAATTACACAATTAGTAATTACGCTGGAACATGAAGTCAGCATCTCCATAAAGCTTGTCTGCTGAAGGAAGCATGAAGTGTCCTGCTCATTTTCAGAGCACTTAATGCTGACTGCCAAAAGGACCAAAACCTGGTTCAATGACCATGGTATATACTGTGTAATTACTGTGTGATTTCATGTAATATTCTAATTTTGATTTCATGGGTTTCATAAGCTGTAAGCCATAATCATCAAAATTATAACAAATAAAGGCTTGAAATATCTCACTTTGCATGTAATGAGTCTATATAATATATTAGTTTCACCTGTTAAGTTGAATTCTTGAAATAAATAAACTTTTTGATGATATTCTAATTTTATGACCAGCACCTGTATATTAAACTACAACAAAACTGTTTTAAAACAGAAATGTAATAATGTGTAATAAATAAGAAATATTTACAATTCTGCAAAAATTGCTGATAGTAAAATATATTATCACCAATATTGCAGAATCGTATCTATCTATATATATTGTACAAAAAAATCAAAAGTGTATATAAAGCTGATTTAGTTTGAAAGAATACTGATGATTTATCTATGCCAATGTGCACTCGTACTGAATTATTTGTGTAATTCTTCAACAGAGTAAAGATGCAGGGATCAGGACGCTTGTAATGCTGGACGAGCAGGGAGGTATAATGAGTTATCTTCATACACGTTGCAATAAAATAGAGATCAAATGTACAGCAGCTAAACAATGAACTAATTACTTGCAAATGCATAATTAGTTGTTCATTAATCCTGTTCCATCTCTATGACAGGTAGCTATTATCTGTATGCTAATGATAACATGTGCAAGATGTGGGGACAATGTGTTCTTCATCTTTTGTTATTTACTCGTCCTTTGCAACATATATATACAGTATACAGCCATATATGTGCATATAGAAATACGTACCCTGTATGTGTTTGTGTGTGCATGCTCGCATATTTCTACCCCTTTCAATTGCCCTTCCTGCTGCCACCCATGCCCTCCCCTATCTCCCCCGCATGGGCAGAACAACTGGACCGCGTAGAAGAGGGCTTGGATCAGATCAACAAGGACATGAAGGAGGCTGAGAAAAATCTCACTGACATGGCCAGGTGTTGTGGTCTGTGCATCTGGCCATGTACAAAGTAGGTCTCCTCCCAGACACCTGAGCCATGGCTGGACTTTGGCAGTCAATGATGTCACCTCTCTGCCCATGCCTCTGTCCCATTGGTTAACCTGTCCTGCTTTGACGTTGCTTCATATTAGTCTTTTTTTGGCTGTTTTGTGAGCAGATGTGAATGCAATTCCCCATGCAAACATTCAAAACGAACCTAAAACGTGTGCCACCCTTGTTCACACAACAAACACAGTGTTGTTTTTTTTGTCACAATCCTAATGTCTTTCAGTCATGTTTAAGTTCATATGTCTGTTTTGCTTGTCGTTTTGAGCTAGAGCTGCCATAGTCGTTTAGTTGTTTGTGGGTGTGTGGCGCGTCTTGCTGAGACATCTGTTGTTGTGTTTTTTATCTTGTCTCCATACTTTAACCACTGAAACTCCCATACTCTGTGATCCTACCTTCCGTCATCCAGAGCAACTGGAACGGATTGAGGAAGGGCTGGACCAGATCAACCAGGACATGAGGGAAGCTGAGAAAAACCTTACAGATCTGGGCAAATGCTGCGGTCTGTGCGGCTGTGATAAGTATGTGATGTTTGGAGGGGCTCGGCTTCTAGTATGCTTGCATGAAAACTTGGCATACCTCATTTGTGTCATTTTGTGCCAGTGGTTGCTTGTGTGAACTCAAGAAATCACAGTAAACTGGTTGGATACATACACCTTTGTGTATGTGTGTGTGTGTGTGTGTGTGTGTGTGTGTGTGTGTGTGTGTGTGTGTGTGTGTGTGTATAACACTGTGAAAGGAATAATACCATTAAAAATTGACCCGTCTTTACAATTGAACTCATGAAACTTATGACTTAAACTACATAAGTATATACTGACCAACTCCAACCAAATAATATGTACTGTGATTTTTGTGTGGTTCATTCAAAACAGATGCAACACCAACTAACTGTGTCATCAGAGTCAGCTTTGAATCCTACTCAAAGAATTTAGGCAATTATTATGCTCAAGGTATAGGTTTTGGACAACAGAAATTACTAATTTAGGTAACTTTGTGTCTTTCTCATGGTTTCTCTCAGATTAAAGGACTTTGAAGCAAGTGGGGCATATAAGAAGGTGTGGGGTAATAATCAAGATGGGGTGGTGTCTAGCCAGCCCTCTCGAGTTGTGGATGAGAGAGAGAAGATGACCATGAGTGGTGGATATATTAGAAGGTGCCAGGACTTTTGACATTACCATTTCTTTCTCAAATATATAAATAAGCAGTTTGGTGGATATACTGTAGGCCTACTTATAATTGATGGATATACTGAGAAGTTTTTCCTTTGAATTTCCCACGTACAGACAACACCATTTTCAAAACGATCCACATTCACACGGATCCACGAAAACAACTAAAAACGCTGTATTCTGCTCTGCTGCCAGGCCATTAGATGGCGATGAAACACTAGAGACTGAACACGTAATACGCATGTGCATGACGTCATCGTCTTCAGAGATTCGCGTTTTTGTTGTATACACGGAGACCATTTTCAAAAAGTTTGAAAAAAGTTTGCGTTTTCAGGCACCCAAAACACTGTTGTCGTGTAAATAAACGGCCAAACCGCATTAAAAGTTTTACGTTTTCAGTTGAAAACGGTGTCGTGTAAACAGCCCCTTAAATACAGGAGACAAAGGAGACAAACAAAGGTAATTAAACACGACCAGCTGAACAGAATGACTAATCAAATGAGTAACAATGGCAACTAATAACGAACTCAGGCTGGCAAGAAAAGGCAAAGACAGAAAACAAAATCAAACAGAACGTAACTGTGACACTACGGCCCCTTCCGGAAAGGCTAGCCAGCCTTGATGGAGACCCACGTCAACCCGACTTTTATTTCCAACCAAAATGCAACCCCTGCAACCAAAATCATCCCCTGACTGACGTTACTACTACAAGGACCTTGACAGAAATTTTGTGGAGTAAAAAGTACAATATTTCAAATGTAGTAAAGTTAAAGTAAAAAGTTTCCAGAAAAAATAATACTCAAGTACAGATACTCAAAAAGTGTACTTAAGTAGGCTCCTACAGTACCCAAGTAAATGTACTTTGTTACTGTCCACCTCTGATAAACATGATGCTTATTGTGGTTCTTCTAGACTAAATGAATTATATCTTATGTTTAACCACTATCTACATAAGAGCCAGCGGCAAATTCCTGAAGGACTGGCCGAGATAAAGCTGTTATCTGTGGGAACATGAGCGTTTAACGGCCACTGATGGCCTGGAGCTCGCATCTGAGAAAGCGTTTAAACAGATTGTAAAATAGGTGCTGTGTTTATGAGTCACATATTTTAGGTCTAAAAATCTCTTAAAACTACAGTGAGTGATAGAACAACAGTAGTATTTTTTTTAAATATTGCGGATTTGCCCGACTGCCATGACAGTCGCCGCAAGCGGAGGGGATAGTATAGTGATCAACAGTGAGTTGACAGTATGTCTTTGACTATTTGTGTGCGATCTGTTTGACAGAGTGACAAACGATGGGAGGGAGGATGAAATGGAGGAAAACTTGGCCCAGGTTGGCAGTATCCTTGGCAACCTCAGAAACATGGCACTTGACATGGGCAATGAAATCGACACTCAGAATGTCCAGATTGAACGCATACAGAGCAAGGTCAGTGTTTGGAAAGGGTTCAGAGACGTCTGTTATACAAAGAGCAGCTGAACCTATATTAACCATTCTTTGTTCTTTGATTCTGTGTTTTGCAGGCCATGGTCAATGAATCCCGCATCAATGAGGCCAATCAGAGGGCCACAAAGCTAATATCAAGATAAAAACATGGGATTTTCCTTTGTTAAACATGTTTACAGTCTTCTGTAGGAAAATGTGCACACAAAATGACTATTTATGGAACTTGGATGACTGCCTACTGATATGACAGTAAATTATTCATATTGTTATGTTCCGACAACATAGCTTTATTTTATAGAAAATGAAATGAATGTTAATATACTGTAACTAGTCTTGTGATTTAAACATGCATTGTACATAAAATGTTTTAGACTGCTAACTTGTTTTTTAAGCCTCCAGAACACTTGTCATGGTGATAACAGCTCACTAATCATCAGACTGTCTTAAAGTTGTATTGGTAAATGTTATGTCTTTGTTTACTTTGAGTAACTTTTTAAAAATAAATAAATCCATAAATCCAAATTTGTAGGGTGCTTTTCCTAATGGACACACATTGTTTCGGCTAAATATGGGCCACTTGCTTAGGTTCCCCAAAAAGCCTGCTTAGTTCAAGAGCCTTTATGATTTTTTTTTCCTTCTGTGATAGGTATTGGCAGCCTCAGTCACCATTCACTGAGATTTTATCCTTTTATATACAATGAAACTGGTTACTTAGTCTCTAACATTATCCTAACTAATCTCCTTCTATGATCCACGGAAGAAAGAAAGTAATGTTGGTTCGGAAAACAAATTTTCATTTTAGGGCGAACTATCCCTTTAAGCCGTTAGAAAAATCTCAACGTGGCTTTTTTTCAGACTCATGCTGGCATATTTGAGGAACTCTCACTACACCCACCTACCGGTTGCTGCAGGCAATTACAATGCCACTCCCCATGTCCCCATGTCTGAGAAAGAACCTCAAGATGGTGGCGTGTTATTGCATGGCCACATCATCAGTGAACTGTTTTAATAATGGTATTTTTTTTAAACAAACACTCAGATATTGAATTTCATTTTCTTGCCTTCCAAACTTCTGCTTAGATATGCATATGATACTCAATGAGTCCATTGATTACGACCTGAGGACCACAGAAGAAAGACAAAAGAGATGCAACACAATTTAATGTGTCTAATTTAATCTCTTCAGATGTACTAAGGCCTAAATTAATTCCAGTATTTCTTACTAGGAAGAATGGCCCCTTCTGATGTGCATTTATCAAATGATATGTCTTTAAATTATGTCAAACCTATGTCTTTAAATATTTGATTAATATCAGACAAGGAAATCACAATTTTTATATATTTCCTTTTTTATATATATAACTGTTAGAGCGTCGTATATAGCCTCGAAAGTTACTGAACAGCCTATATCAGAGGGGAGGGGGGAGTGGGGGAAAGCGTACAAAATCCACAAATATTTTACGCGATATATTCAACTTGTATGTGTATAAAATGCAACTTAAATTTACGTTTATTTAATTGTGAGTTGCACATTCACATGCTTAGACTGGGCCACAGGGTGTTCGTGTGTAGTTAGGAATGTTTCCACACAGTCAGGCACAGGGCAGGATTACTATAGAATGTTGGCGAACTATCGTTGTGGAGGGGGAAAAACACGTAGAGCTGAGTCTGCGCGACGCAGGGGATCACTGCCTACGAAGTTTATCGGGCAAGACTACACCGACAAATCCTAGGACACATTCGACCACACTGTAGGTAATTACCACCCAATCTATCACTAATATCAATAGCAAGAAAGTTTATCGCCGTTCCGATGTACGCAGTTTAGATTTGACGCTAAATTCGTTCGTAAATACGTCTACGAAATGCGTGCGTAGTCCATTTTCCTTCTCGGCAGGCTAGCGACAAACAAAATACAAATCCGTTTGCGTTTTCTGGACGAATGTTTGCTTATTACGAAAATGGAATCTATCTTTACGTGTACGAGCGAATACTGTACGCGAGATATTTCAGATATGGCAGATTTGAACGCTCGAGAGACACGCCGTGTGTCCGTGATGGCGTTCGCTCGATTCTCTCTGTTCCTATTGCTCTCTGACGATTAGGCAGGACAACAACAAAGAAGCAGGAAGCATATGGGCACACCGGCGAGGCGGTGTGAGATCACGCCGCAATTAGTCGTAACAGTTAATTTAAAGTAAAAGGATCCTAGAAAAAAATGTGGATCTGTGCTTTTCCGAATAATCTCTGTCTGTGGCTGTTCTGTCTTTTTAAAGAGCAGAACACAAGCAGCAGTCATCACATTATTAATCAGAGGGAAAGTAAATCGTCATATACACACACACACACATATATAAATGTACTGTCTCTCTGAATTTAGTATGATGATTGTTGCTTGTCTTGTGTTTTAAAGGACAGATATTAAATTATATATAAATGTACTGTCTCTCTGAATTTAGTATGATGATTGTTGCTTGTGTTGTGTGTTTTAAAGGACAGATATTAAATTATATATTACATTAATGTGATGTAGACGTGTGTGTACATGTATGTATACATGTATATAGTGTGTGTGTGTGTGTGTGTGTGTGTGTATATATATATACATTTTTATTTCTGTGATGCAAAGCTGAATTTTCATCAGCCATTACTCCAGTCTTCAGTGAAATCATTCTAATATACTGATTTATTATACAGTCATTTTTTTCCTTTCTATTTTTGAAAGAAGTTAATACTTTTACTCAGCAAGGATGTGTTAAATTGATAAAAAGTGCTAGTAAATATTTATATTGTTCGAAACAGTTTCTATTTTGAATAAATGCTGTTCTTTTTAACATCAAATCAGCATATTACAATGATTTCTGAAGGATCATGTGACACTGAAGACTGGAGTAATGCTGAAAATTCAGTTTTGCATCATTTGCATAAATTATATTTTAAAGTATAATAAAATAGAAAAGCGTTATTTTAAATTGTAATGATATTTCACAATATTACAGTTTTTTTAATCAAGTAAATGCAGGCTTGAGAGCATATATATATATATATATATATATATATATATATACACACACACACACACACACACACACACACACAGTGCAATGAAATAAGAACAGGTTAGTTGTATTTAAGGCAGGTTGAAGAGGATGAATGAGTTAAATGATGCTGCTTTTGGATGAATAATAATTGGATTTATTTTATTTATTATTTCAGCCATATAATTCATGGAAACCTTCTGATAGATGCTGTCTAGAAGCCCTGTTTGATTTGGTTTGTGATTGGTAACAGCGAAAGTTTTCGAAGGAGGAAGGATGTCGGAATTTCTGCCATACCCTTACAGAGGGCCAGGAGGTGCTTTGATGCGCTTTAAGAAAAGGAAGTCACGGTTCACATTCCAGGAGGTTGAACTGCTGCTCAGCGAGGTGCAGAAAAAACGGCATATTCTAGTTGGTAAGACATAGCTTTTTATTTTTGCATCACATAGTGCAATAGGACCTGACAGCGATTTGAAAGTATGTAAATTATGCTTTGCATACATGATGGATTCTAGTTAAATGAACTCATGTCTTCAACAGGAAAGTTCAACAGGGGCATTTCGAAGGATCTAAAAAACCGCACTTGGGCGGATCTGACAGCGCGTATCAATGAGGTCAGCGAGTGTCACAGAGAAATTATCGAAGTCATCAAGAAATGGGCAGACCTCAAATGCGACACCAAACGGAGGGTGGCTGCCATGAGGGCATCGGGAGCCACGGCTACCCAAATCGCACAAGAGCTGTCACCCATAGAAACCATGGTACACCAGATCCTTCAGATGTCTAACCCTAACAAAAATGTGAGCAGTTTGGCAATTGATGACCAAATGGATGACGAAGACGAAGACATTCCAGGTCTCTCTGAGATACCACATAGCTCCTCACAGATGGCAAATGGCAGGCCTCATTCGTTTGGTTTACCAATGCCGCCTCCTTTCCACACTAGTATCCCAAGCAAAGGAGATATGGTGCTTCCCACACACATGATGTTTAGCGGTGAGTTCCTTTTTTAGTGAGTAATTACGAGGTTATTCATTACTAAGTGTTTAAATAATAAGTTGGTCATTTTGTTTTTGTAATGATAGATTCAGCAGTGCCTCTTATAGACCTCCAGACTGACACGTCAGAAAAGGAAGGTAAGTAATAATGCAGAGCTACTTGCCATACGTCTTAAAAATGTATAAAAAATGCAGTTCGTACATAAAGTGAAATACTTCTACGATGAGCAGGTTTTTAATTGAAAAACTTTTATTGACCATGTGGTGCAATTCCCTAAAAACATGATGAATTTTTATTTATAAATATATTATGTTTGGGAAAAAAAAGAAATTGAAATATTTTTTTAAACTTTTTTTGGGGAAAAAATGTATTACATTAAAAAAAATGTTCTTGTTTATTGTAGATAAATAATGTCAGGTCTTGGTCATCGTATATGTTTTTCATGTCTAAGGGAAAAAGAAATATTGTTAAAAAAATAAATAATTTTTTGGGGGGGGAAATTGTGCATTGTGAACAGCATTATCCTGTACACTCTTTTTGGTACTTGATGTTTTGCACATCCAAATAAAAAAACTGTTTCTATTTTAATGCTTATATTAGCATAAACATGTTTCTGTTCCTTCCAGGTGGTAACATGCAGTTTATTGAAACAGGAAACCAACCAAATCAGAATCCTGTTGTTATCCCTGGATTCCTTAGCCGTCCCATTGCTGAGAAGAACCAAGTTCGAGAAAAACCTAATCACAACACATTTAACGGGCCTTCATCTGCCAGGACCTCGACATTTATTGTACCTTCTGGGGCCGCCTCATCATCGCGTTCAGCTCCTGTTCGAATCCCTCCCCAACCTGCTTCCGTGGAGCCCCGCAGTCTGCAGGAACGTTTATCCCAGAGTGCCTCACTCAGCCTGCAGGAACAGCAGGGCACCACACTGCTGATAGGGTCGCTGTCTCGCTCGCTGGAGTCGCTTGCGGAGTCAGTGCAGAAATTGGTCCACACCCAACAGCAGTATTCACGTGACACCTTACAACTGCAGCGTGAAACACTCCACGTCCTACGTGACTTCTCCTCCAACGCCTTGACTCTCCTGCAGGACAAGTTCAACGGACATCCATAGAACACCGCAACGCTATCGACTGCTACAACTGGGAGCAAGTTACATAAGCAGTGAATGCTAATAGCACAGAAAATACAATAAGCTGAGGATATTGTGACACTAGAGTATATGGCAATCTTTAAATATCTTATATATTGAGCTACAGAGCTGACAGGACTAAAACGTTTTCCCTGTTTATAACATAATAACCAAAATGAGAAGCATTGTGAGCTGAAATAGGTTCTTTGTAGAGTTCCTCATATATACTGAATGATATTTTCAGTAGATGACTGGGTCTCATAGACTGTTTGGACCAATTATGTGCTGTTATACAGGTAATATAAGAGGCAAAATGTATTTAAAAATTGACTGGTAATTTAAGATAATTATATTTGTGGTGCTTTTTAACATATTGCGAAGTGGCCATGAAGTTGGGTGGTTTTAATTAATGTAATCTGATTTTACAGTCTTCTTTATTTGGGTTTGTTATTCTGAAATTCTTTTAAATCAGTTTCTGGCTCAAGCATTGCTTGACAGACCTGCTGTAAATGTTTTAATCGGTTAGCCAATGTGCATTATCTGTTATTAGTAGTTTCTCTTCACTTGAATTTCCAAAGACTCCTTAGTGTGTGTTTTTTTTTTTTTTTTTTTTTCTCCAGATGCGATTTTGAATTGTGATTGAAGGCACATTATCTTAGCTGTAGCTCCTATGGACCTGTGTTTGAACTCCCAGAAATGAAAAGTCAGCACACTGTTAAAAGATGTCTCCTACTTTAAAACCCAGTGTCAAATATGGAAAATAAAATAATTTGAAATATTACTTTAAAAATCAGCATTGTGTTTTGCTCCTTCCGATTAAGTGTGACAGGTAATCAGGAAAAGTGGGAAAATGGGTTTTGGCTACCATATGTAATTTTATTTGATTTGTGCTATACACAAAAAGTATTCTCGTCGCTTGATAAACTTAAGGTTGAGCCACTGTAGTCACTTGGACTAGTTTAACGATGTCTTTTCTGGGCCGGCAGATGCAATTACCTAGCAGCCTATGAAGGAGTGAGACAGCGCTCAGATTTCATCAAAAAATATATTAATTTGTGTTCCGAAGATGAACGAAAGTCTCACGGGGTTGGAAAAACATGAGGGTGAGTAATTACTGACAGAATTTTCATTTTTGGGTGAACTAACCCTTTAATAGTGTAATGTTTTACTCTAGGTGGCAGTGCAGGGGCACCAAAGAGTCTTAAACCGCCACTGATTGTAGTCCGTTACTTATTCCAAATTACATGACAAAAATTGTAGTTGGGAACGTAATCTAATTCCACATTTAATGTAATCTGATTACTTTTTGATTACTTTTGACCTACCTCGTTTATAACATTGAACTGCAGGGGGTTCGAGAGTTTAATGAAAATCTAATAATTAAATAAATCAAAGAAATTTAAAATTTCAATAAAAATGCCATCCAAAGACAGCAATAGGCCTACATGCAATTTCATAAAACTAGAGGACTTTCTGAATGATTTTCTTTTTTAGAAAGGAAAATTTAAAACATGAAAGGGAGAATCAATAAATTGTAATTGATTTACTGCCATTCTGTGAATAATATGTAATCAATAAAAAAGTAACTGTAGTCTGATTATGCATATTCTTATATATTCCTATAATAGAGAGAGCATCTATTATATGAATATCTTATATATTCATATAAGAATGCGTAATATTACTTTTTTGAATCTGATTATACAATCCAGATTACATCAAGTTACCCAGCACTGGGTGGGATGTCTGAATATTAAATATTTTAATAGATTTGCGAAGTTGATAACTGTGGGAAAGTGTCATCAGTCTGTGAAAAGGGTCCATCAACATTGTTTTTTTTTATTATTTAACATGTTAAATTCAACAGTGAAAGCTTTATAAAGTGAGAGGAAGGTTATTTATATAATCTACTTTGTCAACAGATGAAAAAAAAGAAAAAAAAGTTGCTTATGAGATTTTGACTAAACCTACTAGGCCTACTCTTGAATCTGAACTCTCAACACTGGTTTCTCACAAAGGAATGCGAAAATGTCCACTAGATGTCACTGTTGCACTTTTGTTACCACGTGTAGGAGAACAAGTGGGGGGAGAAATCAATTTACAAATGGACAAATAGACCATTAAAATGCTTTTTTATAAATATATTTAACATCAATTAAGTAATGATTATTAAGAGATATAGTAAGATATGATAGGAATATTAAGAAAAGGCCCTCCTGACTGAAACTGCCATCTTGTAGTCTTCCCCATGTCTCCTGATTTTCACAAACATCATCTGGTAGAGCTGGATCCTCAAGGCATTTCATACAAAGGAAAGTCAAGTCAAGTCAAGTATATTTGTATAGCGCTTTTCACAATACAGATTGTATCAAAGCAGCTTCACAGTATTAAATTAAAATAATACAACAAGGTTTGTTTCTAGTGGAATTTATTGATTGATAAAATCAGATTAAATATCCCCAGAATATCCCCAACTGAGCAAGCCAAAGGCAACAGTGGCAAGTCTAGAACACAAAATCTTTTCATGCACTTCAAACAAATAGTTTGGTTGTCTTATGTTATCTTATTTTTTACTACACAAGGTTAGTCCAGATTTAACATGCAGGAAGTTTTAAACAAATAATAATCATAAAAAGGGTTAAAACTAAAAGTCAGTAGTCAGAAAATAAAGTATCTGCACTCAACGCAAATTATTTTGGCTTCACTGGGCCGAATAAGTCACTTTTTAAAGTGTCATTATTATCAAATTAAAATCAGACAACAGAGGCATTGTAAACTTTTTTTTTTTTTTTTTTGTTACTGTATCTTCAAAATACTTAAGTATGTTATTTCCACAACTAAATTTTCTATATTATTATTTGTGATGATTGATGAGTTTGCAGTTTCCAGCAACCCTGTAAGATAATTCATACATTTATTACAATTAATGGATGGCATCAGTTGCATTGCAAAGTTATACTGGTGAATGTATTATTTGTATACTTACACATTTAGCTTTGCTTTCACCAGCCATCATGCCAGGTTCAGATGTTTGTATAATTCACATTTTTTCTATAAAAAAAATTAAATATAAATATATAATTAATCAGCAGTAAATATTGTATATATTAGAGTAGAATAACAGTACAGGCTCAAATGTACATCATTTACAGTATTGTTGAAAAGTTTGGGGTCACTTTTCAAAAAAAATATGTATATAAGATGTTTATGTACTTTTATTCAGCAAGGATACAATAAATCAATCAAAAATGATGCTGAAAATTCAGCTTTGCCAGCACAGGGTTAAACATTTTGAAATATAATAAAATAAAATAAAATCAGTTATTTTAAATTGTAATAATATTTCACAATATTTTTTTTTACTGTATTTTAATCAAATAAATGCAGCCTTAGTGAGCAAGAGACTTCTTTGAAAAAATCTTAATGACCCCAAACTTATCAACGGTAGTGTATTCATTTTGGTATAATAAATGTACTAATCCAAAGTATTTATTAAATCAGCAACAAAACGACTGTTCAGATTGTTGACTGTTGTTGATGCCGCACAAGTTTAAAATATCATTATGTACAGCGCAGTGATTAGTACCTCATGCCACTCGAGTGTCTTTACAGGAAGAGCCAGATGACAGAGCGGACAGCTGCTTATCTTGTCCAGGTCCATGTCAATGTTTCTGTCTCTCTTTGTCTTCTGCAATGTTGAGAAGGAGAAATCTGGAGCACTGGCATTTCCAGCTTTGAAATTTTCATCCGAGTCATCATCCTCGTAGTCGGCATTCTGTAAAATCTGGTTGCAACGCAGCTAGTAAAAAGGAATAATAAAAGATTTGCTGCGTTAAAAAAGAGATTTTCATATTTATGTAATATCTTATTTATTTCCTTATTTTACCTGGTGATCCTTCAGTTTGCCTGAGGAAATGTATCTCAGACAATTCTGACATTGCAACATGGTCGACTCTGGAGATAACAGATATCAGTATTTTACAATGGAAATACCCAGAACTTGGCAATACTAAGACCTATAACAAATCCATAATGTTTAAAACTGATTGTGTCTTGATGAACTAACCTTCAGTGTCAGATGCATCATCTTCGGAGACAAGGTCCTTTGATGTCGTTGGAGTGGTAGTTGAGCAGATCTGAGCGTGATCAAGCTGGTCCATCAGTTTGACATAACGGCCACAGTCGGAGCAGAGCTCGGTCCGACTCCCACAGGACACTCTGTGCTCTTTCAGATTGCTCAGAGAAAGCTCGAGCTGACAAAACTCACAGATCTGAGGCCTTTCGGAGCACTCGTCTTTCTGAAAGACAGAAAGAACAAGGGAATAAGTGAAAAAAAAAACACCCGGAGCTCATCAGCTTGAATAGGTGTCAGATGAAATATTCACCTCGTGGTCCAACAAATGCCTTCGCTCCATCTTTTTATTGCACATCTTACATTTGACCTGTGAGACATGATGAAAATGAGACCACCAACAGTATTTTAGAGGTGGGAGATTGCAATGATGAGTAAAAAGCAAGTCAAGTGGAAAACGTTCAGTAGGAAAATGCATCAAAAATCTTGTTTTGTGTGTGTGTGTGACAAACAGGGCTAAGATCTTGTAAAAAGGAGATCAGAATGTTAAGCATGTGTTGAGTGGTGTGGTTGTAACCTGTGCGTGCTGTTCGGTTTTATGCTCCTCCAGTTGATCTCGAGGGATAGTGTCATTGCAGTCAGGGCATTTACACAGAAACCTCTTACAGTGTGGTTCGTGGAGGTCATAGTTTGCCTTTGCCACCTCTTTATTGCTGCATAAAAACATTAAAAGAGACACTTTACAGAGACTGGAGGATGGAAACGCTGGGATTGTCCATGTTTTCTTAACTCTAGAATGCATGAACCAAAAAAATGCCAAGCATGCTTATTTGTCCACTTTGTTCCTTGTAAATATACATTACTAAAGATGACAAACTCTAAACTAATAAAGATCTACTGTAAAGTATATTAAATTAGCTGACAAAGGCAGAACATTTCACATAAGATTTGCACCTTTCTAAGCATAACTTTTAGACAGAGTTTGCATCTCTTCATTTGTTTGGACCATCAGCTGTCCTTTCATGTAGCTTTTCTCTACTCATCTACTGCATCTTAAATCACATACTTTTTAAGTATATTATTATTGACAAAAATGTATCCAAAAATACTGTGTTGAGTCAAAGTTCGGAGTTCCCGATATGACCAAGATATATGAAAATTACATTGATGATGGTCAGAAACAAGTTTTTAGAAGAATTCATGGAATATCAAACAAACAAATGTTTTCATTGATCAAATATTTAATCAATTGAAGCATGCTGGGTCAATTTGACCCCCTATATGCATTCTAGAGTTAAAGGAACAGTTTACCCAACAATTTATTTACACACCAGCATGTTGTTCCAAACCTGTATGACTTTCTTCTGAGGAACACAAAATACTTTTTAAAATAATATCCTAAGCACTCTTTTTTTATATATATAATGTAAATAAATAGCGACTTGGGCTGTCAAAATTTTTTTTTTAAATAATAATAATTCACAACTATGCATGGGGCCTTCAAGTCGTGAATGAATCATTATTTTGAGTCAATGAATGAATCGGTTGATCGAGTTCATAAAAAAAGGTCTGAATCATAGATGTCTGAACCAGGTCTGAATAGGACTGAATGGAAAAGGATAATTGATGTGATGTATGATTGATTTTTGATATAAAATTGTAATTTCAATAATAAGAGAACGGATCTGAATGATTTTTTTCGCGAATCAGAATGATCCGATTCTTCAGTTCAACACTGACTCAATGAACCAGTCACAGCTTTAAGAGCTCACTAGAGGTTTAGAGTTGTAAATAACTTAAATCGGCTCGTTTCTCGCATAAAGCTATCATATAGCTTCATGTGATTTGAATGGAGCATGAGTCATAGCCTACTTCTATACGTAGCATATTATGCGTTTGTGTTATTTTTTTCATAAAAGCTCCTGTCACGTTGGATACCTTTCCAAAATCCAAATGTTGTGATCCACGGAAGAAAGAAAGTCATACGGTTTAAGAAGGACATGAGGGTGAGGGTGAGTATCATGCCAGAATTTTTGGGTGAATTATATCAAGTTAATAGCTAACAGGCTAAATTAAGTTTCTCTCAGCTATCAGCCATAGCTTGCCCCCATGAAAATAGTTTCACTTTGTTAAAGTAAGGCCACAGTTATTAACACCATAAAGAAAATGTCATTATTGTTGTGTACTAAATAAGTAGAATCTTTTTTCTGTTTTGTTTTCGTTTTTAATGCTGTTGCTACTGTTGACAGAGAGAAATTTGGCGTGATAATATCGTCTAAAACTCGACGAACACGATATATCATTTGTTTGCATTGGCAATGAACATAAATAGACGATCTTAATTCTATGCGATATGTTTACAATACATTGTAAAACACTCACCAGTGAGTACACAGAATCAGTTCTTCAGTGTCCATAGTTAGACTAGGCTACTAGAGAGAGATGACTGAGTTATTGTGTTGGGACTGTTGATTTCACTTACTCTGAACCGAAACTAGAACTGAAACTTACAGGACCTGGTGTCGTAAATAACATCTTCTCGCTTGTTTTCTAACAGTACAACATTCATATTGCCTTGTGTTGTTGTGGTCAAAAACAGTCAACACTTCACTTGACATAGTTGCAATTTATGTTTCATCTTGTAGCCAACCACAGGTATTTATAGGATGGCTCATTACCATGGTTACAGTATTGTAACTATATTTCTGTAAATTAGTAAAATATAAAAATGAATGCCATAATTGTCAGTAAAACAAATGATCCTTCAGAAATGATTTATTATCAATGCTGGAAACAGTTTTACTGCTTTAGCCTAATAATTTTTTATAACCTGTGATTTTTTTCAAGATTCTTTGATGAATAAAAAGTACAACATTTATTTAAAATATAAATATTTTGTAATAATACATAGGCCTACTGCTGTTTGAAAGTTTTGGGTCAGTATTTTTATTTTTTAAGGTAATTAATAGATTAAAAGATTTATATTGTCAGAAAATATTTCTATTCTGAATAAGTGCTGTTCTTTTAAAAATTTTATTCATGAATCCTGAAAAAAATATCACAAATTCCCCCCAAAATTAAGCAGCTCAACTGT
Source organism: Rutilus rutilus (assembly GCF_951802725.1). Classification (NCBI taxonomy): domain Eukaryota; kingdom Metazoa; phylum Chordata; class Actinopteri; order Cypriniformes; family Leuciscidae; genus Rutilus; species Rutilus rutilus. The sequence continues at coordinate 22,729,586 of NC_140223.1, forward strand.
TTCCAACATTTATAATAAATCGGCATATTAAAATGATTTCTAAAGGATCAGACTGGAGTAATGGCTGATGAAAATTCAGCTTTGTATCACAGAAATAAATTATATTTTAAAGAATATTAAAATAGAAAACCATTATTTTAAATTGTAATAATATTTCACAATAAAACTTATTTTCTGTATTTTTGATTTTTGAAAATAGTAATGTTTCCTAACTTTTGACCAGATCAGTGCAATTAAACACCATGATCCATCCCTATTCTTTTCAATGGCAATCATGATCACTGTTTACTAGCCTATATTATATTGCAATAGGAGATATTTTTAAAGAAATGATTAGCCCACTTTTATTTAGCAAGGATGCATTAAACTAATCAAAAGTTACATTAGAGTCATTTATAATGTTAGGCTACTAAAGATTTCTATTTGAAATAAATAATGCTCTTTTGAACTTTCTATTCATAAAAGAATCATGTAAAAAAAAAAAAGTATAACGGTTTTCACAAAATATTAAGCAGCACAAATGTCTTCAAAATTGATAATAGAAATGTTTTTTGAGCACTAAAACCAGCATATTAGAATGATTTCTGATGGATCATGTGACACTTAAGACTGGAGTAATGATGCTGAAAATTCAGCTTTGCCATCACAGGAATAAACTACATTTTAAAATGTATTAAAATAGAAAACAATTATTTTAAAATGTAATAATATTGAACAATGTTACTTTTATTTTTAATCAAATGAAACCTTGCAACCTTGGTAAGCATTAGAGACTTTCAAAAACATTTAAAAAACGTACTGATCCAAACTTTTGAACGTTAGTTTATATACAGTTGTAATTGAAAATATTAAACCCCCATTGCAAATCAGGTTTAATGGCAAAATGTACAGACTTTCAGCTGTTTGCAATGAACAAATCAAACAAAAGTAGTTGAAATGGCTCAACAGAACAAATGTTCCAAGATGTTTCCCCAAATTCAATTGAAAATGCAACTTTTAATGACCAGTCTCAAAAATGTTCAACCCTTTCATGGCAAGCATCTTTAGTACTTAGAACACCCTTTTGCTGTTATGACCTGCTGGAAACGAGATGTATAACCAGACACCAGCTTCTGGCAGCGTTTCTGAGGAATCTTAGCCCATTCCTCATTAGAAATGGCCTCCAGTTTGCGTGATGCAACCGCATTCATCAAATCCCACCAGAGATTTTCTTTGGGGTTCAAGAGAGGTGACTGATGCCCGCTGTATAATCTTCCAGGACTTCTTCTGCAACCAAGCCTTGGTGGAATTTGAGGTATGCTTGGGATCATTGTCCTGTTGGAAGGTCCAAAGACTCCCAAGCTTCAGCTTCCTCACTGACGGCATGACGTTTTCTCCTAGGATTTCCGGATACTTCAATGAATCCATCTTGCCTTCCACACGCTGCAGGTTTCCAAGGCCAGAGGATGCAAAGCAGCCCCAGAGCATCACAGAGCCCCACCAGGCTTACCTGTAGACAGAGTTTTCTTTTCAGCTTCATTCTTCATTCTTCTTCCTCCAGATATACCGCTGATCCATAGGGCTAAAAAGTTCCAGTTTTGTTTCATCGCTCCACAGAACAGAATCTGTGGCTTATTTATATGATTTTGAGCACTTTTCTTGTGTTTTTGGGTCAGTAGTGGTGTAGTTGGAGTTCTGGCATGCATTTAGTAGGTGTCTTACTGTGGAAGCTGAAACCTCAGTGCCTGTTGCCATCAAGTCTTGCTGCAGGTCTTTTGCAGTCACTCGAGGGTTTTTTCTGAACCTGCCTTCTCAGAAATCTGGTTGCAGCCGTTGATAGGTTCCTTTTTCTGCCCCGTCCAGGAAGTGTCACCACTGTTCCTTTAACTTTGAACTTGCAAACTATGCTTCTAACGGTGTCTCTAGTTCCTTCACTATCTTTTTGTATCCTGTTCCTTGTTTGTGAAGGGCGATGATATCGTCTCTTGACTTTTTGGACCATTCTTTTGACTTAGCCATATTTCTAACATACAGTCAAACGTGGCACTCAACAAACCTAGCCAGTTCAGATATTTCATGTGTTCTAGCTCAAGCACACCTGCTGCAACTAATGAAGCTCTTGAGTAGTTGCTTCAGGTGTGCTTGAAGGCCAATTCACACCGCACAGACAAATGCCAACAAACAAGTTGGCTGTTGGATTTAGACTTTCATGAAAAATAACTGTCATGTTCACACTGCTGCAAGTCGACTTACGCCACAAGAGAAACCAGTGGCGCATGTATGACGTAGGATGTAGGAGTATCGTAAGTTAAGACGCCTCTCACGGTTCAAACAAACAGGGCTGGGCAACAAACTCAAGCTCCTCCAACATTTCTATTTAAAAATTGACGTTTTAGATGTTTATAATTTGTGACTGGTGTTTTGTTTTGCTCCATCCTCTGCACTTCTGCATTCGTCATTACGTTGTGCGTCAGCTCAAGGGTTACTCTTTCGCCGTAAATCGATGCGTACGGCTGTCTGCCAGAAGCTAGTTATTTTAGTCGATAAAGTTTGAGGGCCCTTTCACACCTACCTTGTTTGGTCCGGACTTTCGGACTTTTCAGTTTGGTCCGAATCAAAATTACAGGTGTGAAACCTCCCCCGGACCACGGTCCGGACCAAACAGACGAAATTTGGTCCGACGAAAAGAGGTGGTCTCGGTCCGGATCAAACTGTTCAAAGGTTTGGTTCGTTTCTAGTGTGAAAGCATTTTCTGTATGGTTCGGACTTTCGGACCATTTACAGGAAGTTCCGGTGGTTCCCGCGTAGCATAAACAACTGAAGAAGAATATTTATGTGCAGATCTGTCAGTCCTGCCCACAGCGTTTCTTCCAGCTGATTCGCGCGCGCGCGCGCACACACACGCACACATTTGTCCTGCGTCCTACCGGCGATGATTTGTTTGCACAACGAGGACGTTCATTTGGCGAATTTGAACTAGCGTCGAGTATAGTTGGTGCTGGAGGGAGTAATGCCGTAATAATAACAGCATAGTGGCAACGATAATATGCGTCTGTTCATTCATTCTTGTCAAAGTTACCCGCCGAATTGACAACACGCTGACGTCAGACGCACGTCCGTTTACAAACCAATCAATGTCAATATGCAGCCATGTAGATGATGACGACAGGACGCAAGTACGTCATGAAAAGTTCTTTAGTGCGCTCGCATAATTGCAATGTGAAACCAAACCAAAACTAACCAAATGTATACAATTTATCAAAACATGAACTTTGGTTCGGACCTTGGTGCGGACTTTCAGGTGTGAAAGGGCCCTTAAATATGGATATTTTTCTTACACGAACGGCCTAACAATTTCTTCAGAAGGCCTTTATTAACCCCCCAGAGGCGTGTGGAGCACTTTTATCATGGATGGATGCACGTTGATGGACTTAATCCATCTGCTCCATAGCTCTGATTGTATTCTTCTGAAAGAAGAATGTCATATACACCTATGGCTTGAGGGTGAGTAAATCATGGGGTAATTTTCATTTTTGGGTGAACTATCCCTTTAATGTGTCTGTTTAATTAAGCCCTTGATTAGCTGCATCAGGTGTGCTTGAGACAACACCTGTTTTGCAGATTTGTGCTGTTTTGAAGGATTCTATTCAGGGGGTGAATAATTTTGAGACTGCAGAAGTCATTAAAAGTTGCATTTTCAGTTGAATTTGCGGAAACCACTTGAAATATTTGTTGTGTTGAGCTATTTTAATTACTTTTGTTTGTTTCGTTCATTGCAAACAGCTGAAAGTCTGTAAAGTTTGCCATTAAACATGATTTGCAACTTATTTGGGGTTGAATAATTTCGATTACAACTGTATATAGAGGGGTATGTTTCATATATGTCTATCTCTGAACAAGATATTTGAATGCGTTGTTTTGTGGTCAGTTATACGATTTTGTAATGCGCCCAAAATACACATAAATGATTTCAAATTTTAACCTTCGTTGTGTTTAGCCAGCCTGTTTCCATGAGAAAGGAAAACTTCAGACTTCTGTTTGCCTGCATCCAAGCTATAGATGTTCCCCTCCTGAGTGAAGTAGCCTATAGTTTACTCATTCACAATGTGTATGCATTAATATGGATCAGTTCATGGTGTTCAGCTCAACTCTATACTGTCACTTTAGTGAAACATTAGGAGTCTGACAGACTGCTGGATTGATGTCCCTTGTTGGCCCCATTAGCAGATCACTTATGTTGACTCTGTAGTTCAAGATTTTATTGAGCTGTTAGTTTTAAAAAAATGTTCTCAAAATAATTGAACAAGGCTTTTGTATCAAGGCCTCGGAGACATCAGACATCAGCCGCTAATGGATGTTTGTCAGCAGAAACAGCACAGGAGCGGACAGCTGTGTCACGCCAGGGGAATCACAGTAATTACGGTATTGAGTTTCGCGTTTTCACTATCACCGCAGATGGGTGTGGACAGAGGACTTAACACGAACTGGTTCATTCCCTAATTCTGCCTGAGTGGGTCAGCTGTCGCCTGCAATGTCTGATCAGAATTGTGATCAACATTAGAGGTGCCACCAGGGTAATCTGTCCTGATGTTGCTTTACATAAACAAGCAAATTATTTTAGGGTAGGATTGTATGCTGGAGGCCTGTTTTTCTTGTATGTTTGTGTGTGTGCGCGTCCTCTCGTTATATAATATTAAAGTTCACAAGTTCAAAGCAAATAACAGGGTTGTTTTTAACATCAATTCAACATTTACAGAGAGTGGAGTTCTGGTCTTACATTGGTAAGCTCTCTTTTCCATGGTGATTTATATTATCAGTTTCTGATCACTGCTCTAGATCAGATTGCTTTTATGAGCAGATCGGGGACATTTGATCTCAGAGTCCAAAAAAGAATGCATGAAACTAAATATTGTTTTAATGCATCGGAGACCAGTGTTACAACAATTTCACAGTAAAGTGACCTTAGGATTGTTTATTTGTTATTTGGTGATGGTTATTAAGATGCATTTTATGCACCTTTATCACCTTTCATTTATCCTATTTTAATTATAATAATAATAATAATGATGATGATAATAATAAAATGTATTTGTATAGCACCTATACAAGAAATTCAGTTAATTTACAAAAGAAATCCATTACAATAAGCACATTCATTTAATTGTATTCATTTACTGTTATAATTTATACATTTTAATTTATAATATATAATTAAAGTAACCTATTTATTGTTTATTTATTTATAATATACATCAAAATAATGATTTTTTTTATTTTAAAATTAATATTTACTTTTTAATTAATAATATATTAAATAAATATATAAATATTATATTGAATTATATATTTTCACATTAAATATTCATAAACAAACACATTATTTACATTTATAATTTAAACAATTTATTAATATATTTGTATTCACATTAATGCAAACAAAATTTTTTATATAACATGAATAAAATTAGTATACATAAAATACACAACACAAGTGTACATATATTTAAAATAAGAACAAATAATACATAGAATACTTCATAACATCACTTGCGTGTTAAAAGCTAAAGTAAATAGACATGCTTTGTTTAAAAAAAATATTTAGTATATTGTAATGTAGATATTATAGTATAATAAATATATGGTATAATATACTAATGGTATAATAGATAGCATACAATATATAATATAGTATATTGTAAAATATATTTTTTATTGATTAAACAAACACTCTTTTTTTTCTTTGCTAACATGTTTACAGCCCATCTTACATTGGGTTTTGTTGGCATATACACTTGGATTAAACTACAAGCTGATGGATTTCTTTTCAGAGGGAAGTCACACCTCTGGCTGGCTGTCAAACATTGCAGTGCCATATGCTAATTTTTAAGTCCTATAAAATCTGGTTATATCATTGCAGGGAAAAGAACAGGTTGATAAGATGTGAAACCTTATGTGAAATTGCTGTCATTTTCGGGTTAATGCTATATATACATATGTTCATCCATCCAAACCTTATGGCAGAACTCCAAAGAACATTTCCAAAGAGGGTTACCAAGGCAACCCCAGAAAGTGAACCAATTAGAAGGCGCAATGGCTCTCAAACACTAAACTGCCAAGACAACAGGAGACAACAGCTCTAAACAAGCTGACAAATGAAAGAACCAGGTAATGATCAACAGGCTCTTTTAGTGGAAGATTGCAGGGTGAGCAAGGATCGGGGTTGATTCAATTTTCTTGCCTATTGTAGCGTTTCTAGAAAACTCATCAGTTATGGTTCATATTTATAACGCACTGCTCGTGAATCCAGATTATTGATGTTCCTCCAGTACGTGCGGATGAGAGAGTGTGTGTGTGTGTGAGTGAGCGGACTGTGGACATTGATCTGACTGGACCCCAGCGGTGGCTGACTGCATTGACCACATGCTGTTATAATGCTGGCCAGTGAGGCACATGTGTCTGCATGTGAAGAAACTACTGTGGAACATCTGAGTGGAATCTTCCTCTTTGAACAGATCCATGTTCTCATTGTATTACATGGCTTACTGGGAGAACTTGAGCTCTGAACTGTTTGTTTCCTTTGCTGAAGATGCATTTACACCGACTGTTTGATGCTGCAGAGAGGCGACATCATTTTTTTCTATTTTCTAAGTGTAACTAATATCGCCCAACTCTTTATAGAAAGTTGGATATATACTTATGTATACTTACTTGGATATAACACATACAGTATATATGCGTGATATACTATATTTCATATTTCATTTGCTCGATTGCACTGTAAAAAAAATTCTATGATCAATAAGTTATGACAGCATATGTTTTTACATTGCTTTAACTCCTCAAAATAAGTTAAGCAATTTTCAATTTTTTTTATGTCAACTCATTTTAAGACTCATTTCAAGTTTAATGTAATTTAAGTTAAAATGACTTAAACTTCTAAGTTGATTGTACTTAAAAATGTAAGGCAGCAACTTTTTTTTTTTACAGTGTGGTTGTCGCAACATGTAAACTATTATCCAGCTGTAATCTGCTAAATGTGACTATTAAAGGGATACTCCACTTTTTTGGGAAATAGGCTCATTTTACAACTCCCCCAGAGTTACTGTTTTCGAATCCATTCAGCCGAACTCCGGGTCTGGCGGTACCACTTTTAGCATAGCTTAGCATAGATCATTGAATCGGACAAGACCATTAGCATCTCTCTAAAAAAAATGACCAAAGAGTTTCGATATTTTTCCTATTTAAAACTTGACTCTTCTGTAGTTACATCGTGTACTAAGACCGACGGAAAATGTAAAGTTGCGATTTTCTAGGCTGATATGGCTAGGAACTATACTCTCATTCCTGCGTAATAATCAAGAAACTTTGCTGCCGTACCATGAGTGCAGCAGGCGTAATGATATGACGCAGTGCCTGAAAAATAGGTTAGACAAACTTAGTCCCGGTCACGTTGGAAGTTACTGAGCTGGGGACTATTTTCAGGCGCTGCGTCATATCATTACGCATATCAGCCTAGAAAATCGCAACTTTTCATTTTCCGTCGGTCTTAGTACACGATGTAACTACAGAAGAGTCAAGTTTTAAATAGGAAAAATATCGAAACTCTTTGGTCATTTTTTTGAGAGAGATGCTAATGGTCTTGTCCGATTCAATGATCTATGCTAAGCTATGCTAAAAGTGGTACCGCCAGACCCGGAGATCGGCTGAATGGATTCGAAAATGGTAAAACTCAACTGTTTAACTCTGGGGGAGTTGTAAAATGAGCCTATTTCCAAAAAAAAATAGGTATCCCTTTAAGATATTATAAACATTATAACATTATGATTGAAACAATATGTATTGTGAAAAACACTATATAAATAAATCAATGCATTAATGCAGAAATTGCAATTGCCAAAATAATGTTATAAAATGTATGTTTTAAATATGAAATTATAAATAAAAATAGTAATTATAAATGTATAGCATATTCTGCCATGACTGGCCGCTATGATGCTGCATGTTATTACGATAACTCTTGGGATGCATATAATGGCACCATCAGCTGATATTATAATTTTTTTTCATTTTAATTCATGGATATCTGTTGCATATATTGCATATATAATATCGGCTGACATTGGATACTTCATTGTGCACAATCATTTAAAGTTAATCTTTAAAAACACTTATTTGAGAACACTATTAATTGAAATCTTTAGCCAATCTCAGAATGATTAAAATGATTGATTAAAATGTTTTATTGGTTTAATTTAATAAGACAAAATAATATAGAATTTTAATATCAGGCATAATGACTAAAATAATGATTACCTTTTTGGTAACGACCAGATTTCTAATACCACTGCATCCCTAATTAACACAGAACCAAAGTAGTAGCATCAGATACAAGGGCCTTATAAGCTGCCATAAATCTGTTGAAATTTAAATGCGTTTAAATAAAAAAATTCAATAGAGGTGCTTTCTGCCCCCGAGTTATTAAGCTTATGCCTTTCTAGCCTTGCATATGAGTACGCCTGTGCCATAAATCTTAAGGTTGACTTTTGTGGCTCTGTTTAATTTTACATCAGAGGAATAATCCGCACTCCCTCACAAGCCCATCATAGAGGGCCAGAGCGTATTAAATGCCATAGCAACTACTACAACTACTACCTGCATTCTTATACACATCTCTCTCTCCTCACGATTCGCTCACATTCTCTCATCCTTTTCCCTCCCTCCACGGTTTTGTTCTCCCTCCCTCTCTCTCCCTCTGTTTCTCCTCACTCGTGTTGAACCAGTCGTTTCATGCAGCACTGCTGTGTTTACTCAGTTCTGAGAGCCTCTGATGGCAGATTCAAGGTAAGGTGATGTTTTAATGGTTATTTAAGTGCACGATGAATTCAAGAGCTTATTTCCTGGGGATTTTGTCACACTAATGGACTGCAGCGTTTGGGTTTGAATGGGACCTGACTAAACTGCTACTGTATATATTAGGGTGTGTTTGTATTTGTGTCTGTTTTCTTACGTCATGCCCATGAGTTGCATCAGGGTCTCTAAACTGATATGGAGTTTTAAACTTGCATATTTTCTTACAAAAAAGTCTTAAAACGTATCCGCATGACATTAAAACCTACGTGACTATTTAAATTAATAGTTATAGCTTGTTTTTGGCTTGTGTGTGTGTTGCGTTAGTGACTCATTCCCTCAGTGCATGCCATTGTTTGTGGCTGCCAGGGGACGTTTTCAGCACGATGGCTCAATTTTTTGAAAAAAATAAAGTATGTGCATGATGCATATGAGTCATTCTGCACGGGCTGTGCGGGACTTGGCAAACGGAGAGCAATCATAAAGAGCCATGCGTAATGATAAAATGAAAGAGACTTTAAGCATCAAAGATGCAAAACAGTTTTTGCATGAAGTTTGCACAGTTTAAATATATACACAACCACATTTCCTTGTGGTTGTTGTAGCAGGAAATGATATATGATCTTAGGTTTAATATTACAGAACATTATGTCGAACAACTGCAGTTATTATTGCAACCTGTAGCTTGCGCTTCTGCTGAGCTAGTGCGATTACTTGTATGCATGTATATTATTGATAAGTGAACTGTATGTTGCCGTCCTCTCCAGTGTGTGCTCTCAAGAGTGTGCACAGTTCACCATTACGGCATAATTATGCCTCTTAAAGTCTATTGTGGGTCCTGCCATGTGCATCGGCCTCATTGGCTCTCTCTATTGTCCTCCATTCTCTCTTCATCCTTCCATTGTTGTGATACTCATCCGGTCATTTCCCCATTGCTCATTTTCTCACTTTCTCTCAAGTGTCTTTCCTTCTCTTCCCCCCTGTGGTCTTTCATTAGTTTGCGGCGTAGTCGTTCCACTGCTAATTTTCTCTCTTTCCTCCCCCTCTGTACCTCTGTTCTGTACCTGCCCTCTCTTGATTCGCTGAAGGGAATGAGTGATGAGCAGAAAGTTAAATGGAGAATGAGTCACTGTAATGGCAAGAGTGAAGGGTGACTTCTCCTCTCCTCTCCTCTCCTCTCCTCTCCTCTCCTCTCCTCTCCTCTCCTCTCCTCTCCTCTCCTCTCCTCTCCTCTCCTCTCCTCTCCTCTCCTCATCAGTTGTCTAATGTTGACTAATGACAGCATGAACGAGGTTCATAAACCACATTCTGTACCACAGAGCTGTGCTGTCCATCTCTCTTTGTAAACTCAAAAACATAAGGGACTGCATATGAGCTAGAAGCACTGCAGAGACCAGCATTTGTTTCTGCGAGTGTCGGTGTATGCGCGCACACACATATGTGGATGTGTTTGATTTGCAGGTTGGGTGGGTGTAAACGGGTTTCAGGCTGTGAGTGGGTGTACTAACTGAGCTCTTTGTCACGGCTATCGAAATCCATACGCGCAGCACAGAGACGGGTGAGAGAGAGAGCGGTGTTCATCACTAATGAGTGGATCAGAGTAGAAGTCAAGCACGGGAAGTCAAAATGTGAGAAGGCCTTATGAGAGAGAGGAGTTAAGGATGAGGTCAATGAGAGGACAGCATATCCAATGAATAGAGGAAGGTGAGAGTATAAAGTAGAATTGTGAAGGTTTTGTGGAGAAATAAAGGGGAAAAAAAGAATGAGGTGAAATAAAAGCAAAGCAGTGTTGTCATCCTGTTTTCAGGTTTTGGTGGCTTGATTCCAGCGACAGATAAGGGGAAGCCCAGACAGTGGATCTAATGAGCCAGATCGTGTGAGCGCTGTGTGCGAGTGATACGACCCCCTCTCTACCTACTAATCTAATGAGAGAGCATGGCGTTCATTTAGCGGGAGCGCTGGAAAACAGCCCCATCAGTCAGTCTTGGCTCAGGGCTGCTGGAGCCCACAAAACACTGTCTTCAGTCCATTAGGTAGAGCACAATCATGCCAAGCGCCTTGCTTAGACTTTTCTAACATATGGAACATATGCTGCACACTCCAATGACTGATTAATCTGAGTCTAATGTCTTTTGGTGAAATGGTCAAAGATCTGGGCTGGATCACTATCCTTGTGCCTCTTGAAGCATTTCGATATTTGGCATAGAGTTAGACCTGGAGTCCCAACCAGGTGTGACGCAACAAGTTTTCAGATTGAATCCAAAACTGCTTCACAACTTGACACAACAACAGCTAATCAGAAACAGGACTAAAGACCAGTGAGATTTCAGTGTGGGTGGAACAATGGTTAATGTTAATGGTTAGGGTTAAGGTTAGAGTTAAATTTGGGACTTATGGACCTTTATGGTCAACAAGTTGGAAATGTATGAATCATGAGTTGTCATGCTTTATGTCCTGCCCAAGTAGGACTTGTACTTTTTGGTCCTGGAGCACAATTCTTATCAACCAATCACATTTTAAGGTTAGGTAACTGCATTTCTTAGCTTATACCTAACCTTAAAATGGCTTAAGAACTTGAACAATATTCATATTATCCAATCATTGTTTACTTGCACTTACGCTGAAAAAGCCCAAAAAGCAGCTAAATGAAACCCATTGTTTACATGCAAACCAATAACCCGGGCAAAGACTTTAATAAAAAGTCCGATTATTTCCCGGCTGTGACATCAAAATGTAATCATTTGTGTATCTGACTGAGTATTCCATTTGTTATGTCAGTTGTTAAATAAAGCATTAAAAACCAAAGAGTGCTATTCCAACATGTAAAATTTAGCACCATTGTATTTTGCATTGAGTTTTACATTTACTCTTATTGGACTGAGCTGAGGTGCATGTATGCCAAAAGAAGTTCAAAGGACATTTGAAATTGAGATTCAGGAAACAAGTGGTTTCCAAGTCAGATAAATGTGTAAGAGAAGGGGCCTTTTCCACTTCCTGCCTCCCTCTTTCACTCTTTTTATAAGGTATGATTAACCTTAAGTTTGTTGCAGCACTGGTTCAAAGCCTATGCAGCTTTCACTCTTTCCTTTTCTCTCTCTCTCATAACTCATTCACAACATGTACGCCCTTCTCGCTTCTTTATCAGAGAAGGAATACTGCTGTGTAACTAGAGAGGAAAAGGCAAACTGTCCAATAGGGTGTCATTGTTCAGGATACAGTTAGTAGATACAGTACATAGTTAATTTTTTTAAGTCATCAGATTTTTATCAGCCATACATGATCTATAAATGCAGACGTAAGGTAAATTGAGGCAAAATGGCCCATTAACCTGAATTCACACTCATTTATCTGTGTCCGTTAAAATCCAGCGCAAAATATGTTATTCTGGCAAAGGATGCACTATATATTGATACCATATTGGTTATTGGCTGATATCAGAGATTTATTTTTAGTTCTGTTGAAATTGTATATTTAATTGTACATGCTCATTTCCCCTTATTTTTTCATCTAACGCTCACTTAAAACGAATCTTAAAAAACATTTAATAACTCTGTAAAATGTAAACTTAAGCAAATCTTATGTTTACTTTTCATATAATGTTGTGAACATTTTAAACAACTGATTTTAGTTTCATAGTGTTTTATTTTGTAATTTAGACAAAATAATATAGAAATATCTAAATGGCTGAACATTACAATAAAAACATTAGTTTGAACTTTAAATAAAGACGTTCATTCAACATTTTTTGACATTAACTATGTTCATTTACTTTCATGCACAAACTCTTGTGTTGCTCTCTGTTACATAAAGGTGTAAATAACGAGACAGTCGGGGGTTCGGTAGACCAGGCATCAGGCTATTTCAACCAACGCTGAGTCATCTCTTTATGAGCTTCTGACTTCATGCCGCGGGGAGCGCCTTATTTGACAGACTGCATTCTGTCTGCCAAGTCTAATGCACTTAGATAGATGATGTCTGTCATATCTCTTTGTGTGTGGGTGCCTGTATTTGTGTGTATGTGATCAAATCCTTTTTAATCAATGCCTGTGACCTGTCATAAAACATCTCAACCCTTTCTATTCGTTATGAATAAAAAAGCCGGTGAGAAAAGTTCAAGTGATACTCCTCTGATTACCACATATATTGATGTGCCGCCATGGCCAGCGTTAATCATTATCGAAGCGGATGTTAATGCAAGGGTGCGGGAGAGAAGTACATGTCCACAGCGATCATGAATTGTCCTCTCTTCATTTTAAAAAGCTCTCTAGCTTTCTGAGAATGAGGAAATTAAAAATAATTACTTGTGATAATTTCAAGCTGTTACATCAACGTTAATTATCAAAGTGCATCACTACTGTACCTGAACAAAATATAATGTGCTCACTAAACAGCATGCTTTGAGTTTAGATGTCACTATTATGTTCAGTTTAGCTTTGGTTTAATTTTTTTAATGGACTCTTATTATGTTCCTCTTTGTTGCCGTCTGCCTATGGTCCTGTTTGCATTAATCAGTTGTCATGGTGATTCATTATGTTCCTAATTAGAGCATACCTGTTTGTATTTAAGGTCCTCTGTTCCTTTCAGTTATGGTCCGTTATCGTTTGTGCATGGCACACTGTCTCGCATTTATGTGGATTAACTGAGTTTAGTTTGTTTTAATAAACACGGATCTACCTGAATCTTCTTTATCATCAATGGACTAAAATGTGACTTTACGATTTTACGATGATTACGACGATTTAACAATGAGACACAAAAATCTCTTTATTGGACTGGGGTGAATTATTATAGTCCCCTAAATCTACCAGACATGGAAGAAGGAACCTGGAAGAGGCGATCCTCCAATGTCTGCAGTGTGCATACCCTCAGCTGATGCCAGCTTTAATGGCCACTGCAGAACCAGAGCACTCGCCCACGGCAAGAAAGGAGGCAGAGCTGGAACCAAGCTGATGCACGCAACGGACCCTGAGCCAACGTCCATGCCCACAACGTAGCATGCCCAGTCTGACCAGGTGTGTGTGCCGACATCTGCATATGAGCCAGTGGGAAATAGAGAAGAGCTGGAAGAGGAAGACAGCCTCCCTCCATTGATTCCACCCAGTCCTGAGCCTTCATTACCGCTAGTCCTGCCCAGCCTCAGAGACTTTTTCACCGCCTGTCTTGCCCAGCTTAAATACTTCATTACTATTGATAATACGCCCACCCTACCTCCCTCTCCCACCTCCTCTGCCCAGGCTAGTCAGTCACTCTGCACCGCCTTCGCTGGCACCCTTCAGTTCCTTGGCTCCTCTATTGGCTCTTACCTGCTCTGATCCGCCATGGACTTCTAGTTCACCAGCTTAGCCATGGTGTGTTGACTCCTGTGTTCTTCCTCAGATCTCCAGGTCCGTAGCTCCAACTCAGCCCGTCGAGCAGTCAACTCTGCCTTGGCTCTTCCCTCCCTCGGCTCCACCCGAGACCATCGTCCCCTCTGCTCTACCATGCTTCCTCATTCCACCTGGTCCACCTTGTTCGGACATCACCCTGCCTGCGCCGTGTACTTTCGATCCTTCCACTGCACTTCGGCTTTCCACCCCTTCGGCTCCGTCTGGCTCTGCCTTCCCTGCGGCTTCACCAGGGTCCTCGGTCACACCGCCTCCGCTTCGTTCCTCCGGCACCCAGGTTATGCCTCGGCAGCTCGTTGCGGTCACCCGGTCCCTTCAGGCTCTTGGCCCCACCAGGGTCTACAGACCTCTCGGCTACACCGTTGGTTGTCGGACCGCTTACTCTGCCTTGGCTCCTCCCACCATCAATTCCGCCGTGGGCATTGGTACAACCTGTGCTCTGGACGTCCACCTTTTCCATTCTGTCACCGCCTCCTTCCTGGTTCCTTCCAGCTTCAGATTCTCCATGGCTGTGTCCACCATCAGCTCCTCCAAGGGTCCTTCCGCCGTCTGCTCCACCCTGGTTCCTCCTGCCTAGTTCTGGTTCTTTGCCAGCCCCTCGTCTGCCTCCAGAGCCTCCACCCTCCCTATCCCCCTGTCGATGTGTTACAGCCTTTCCGGAGGGGGGCGTTATGTCACCATTATGTTCAGTTTAGATTTAGTTTAGTTTTCATGGACTCTTATTATGTTCCTCTTTGTTGCCGTCTGCCTATTTTACTGTTTACATTAATCAGTTGTTATGGTGATTCATTATGTTCCTAATTAGAGCATACCTGTTTGTATTTGAATTTAAGTTCTTCTGTTCCTTTCAGTCATAGTTTGTTATTGTTTTGTCTTTGAATAATGTTCGACCATTCATTTAGAAATTAAAATATTAAATTATTTTGTCTAAATATCAGTGCATCACATTACAAAAGATCAAAACAAATGGCACTGATTTTAAGAAATTTCACACATAAGTCTGCTATTATGAGTTAAAGGGGTGGTTGATTATGATTTCACTTTTTTAACTTTAGTTAGTGTGTAATGTTGCTGTTTGAGCATAAACAACATCTGCAAAGTTACAATGCTCAAAGTTCAAAGCAAAGGGAGATATTTGCTTTTAAAGAAATCGCTATTTAAGGACTACAACAAATGGCTGGTATGGACTACACAACATTCCTCCCGGGTTAGTGACATCACCAACACTAAAATTTACATGAACCCAGCCCCGGGAACACGATTTATAGATCATCAAGACAGAATATGCTAATCAATGACTAGAAGATAACTACACATAAGCTACATAAATTCATCAACTAACCATTTAGAAACATCCTGTTGCATTCTACATGTTGTCACCTCTTCTTGAGTCTCTCCATCATTATCTGAATTCGGTTTGAACATAAAAGGCTAAAAGTTTCAGTGCATGTCTGTGTGAGTGCAAGCAGTTGTAGCTCCGCCCCCTGTGCTGAGAGCAGCAGCTCATTTGCATTTAAAGGAACAGACACAAAACGGTGCGTTTTTGCTCACCCTCAAATATTTACAATTTTAACATGCTATATAAAAATATCTGTGGAGTATTTTGAGCTACAACTTCACATACACACTCTGGGGACATCAAAGACTTATTTTACATCTTGTGAAAAGGGCATTATACCATCCCTTTAAAACTTGATGGAAAATTGTATTAGGCATCCACTAAAAATCACATCTATTGATTAAAAGTCATTACATAAATGGTGCTGTACTACCTGTGCTGGATATAATGAGTAGCTGGTGTGACCTAAAAAGCCATACAGACACATTTATAAAGAGGGAGGTGAAGTGAAGAGAGGGGGGTTAGGGGTGGGAAACGAGGTAGGAGGAGGCGTCAACTTTCCTTCCCTCTTGTCCCTTACTCTTCCCCCTGGTGGCCTCCCCTAAAAGGGTGGAAAGAGAGGTGAAGCCTTCTGTCTGTCACTGCAGATAGAGAAAGACAGAGAGAGAAATCACTGTGGTCAGCATGTACAGGAGGAAAAGAAGTGTGTCATTTGGGGGCTTTGGATGGTAGGATACTTTTTTGATTCTCTCTAGCCTCAAACTGTGACTCAAAAGTTTCGCTTCAGTAAAGTACAGTTAAGCTCAGTACATTTGAGTTTATGGTAGAATAATATAAATCTGCTTTTTTATTTGCTAATAAAAATCCATGCATATAATCACTTGCTTTTTAGTGAGAAAGATGCAAATTGTATAGGCCTGTGGCTAAATTAACTTTTTCATAATACACTTTATAGATTTCCATTTAGATATTTTTTTAAATTTAGTTATTTTGGGAGAGTACATCATCAAGCTATGTAAAACTGTCCATCTAGTAAATAATTATGTGTTTTAGATTTGTTTTCTTTAGATTTTTTAAAGTATCTTTTAGACACTTTACAAGAAAATGTTGCAAAGAAAAGTAATTTAACCCAAAAAAGACAGGAAATTGAAATTGATTTCAGTTGCTGTCGAGCTTTTTTTGTGTCTACTTAGATTTATTCTTATAAAAGAAAGACTGTATGATTGTAAAAATGATAGATGTGCGCATATACATACACTACAGTTCAAATACTGGTTAATGTTTTTGAAAGAAGTCTTTAATGTTCACCAAGGCTGCAGTTATTTGATCAAAAACACAGTAAACAGTAATATTGTGAAAAATGATTACACATTTTAAAATAACTGTTCTATTTTAATATATTTTGAAATGTCATTTATTCCTGTGATGGCAAAGCTGCAATTTAAGGTGCGTACACGCCATGTTGTAATTACCGTAATTACCGTAATTACGAGATTTCAACTTGCAAAAAGCATTCTCATAGAGATCGGAATTACAGCTTGATGGGAATCATCGTCACATGGTATTTTAATATAATATACTGATTTAGTAATTTTTTTCACAGTCTATCTATGAAATAGCAAACTCTTTCTCCTAACAAGCTAATTATATGTAATTTTGATGAATCAAAGTGCTTTCTGCTTCGGCTCTTCAAACAGGTGTAGTATGAGATATTTACAACGTCTTTGTGTCACGTTTATGTCTTTTTAAGTTTCATTGTTTAGTTTCTTTGTCACGGTTTGCCTTGGCCCTGTTTTGCCTGTTCTCATTCATTCATTCGTTACCATGGTTTCTGATTCGTTGGATCACCTGTTCCTTGTTTCTTTGACTGCCTGTCTGTGTATTTGAGCCCTCTGTTTCTTTAGTTCAGTTAAGCATTATGGTTATATGGTTAAAGGATGGAGAAGGATTGGATTTTCTACACGTACCCCTGACACTTTGAGGAATGAACTCTGTTGAACACAGAATCCGAGGAAAAAATCTGTATGCATGGAGCTTAATAGTTCACAGATATTCTCTTTGAGTGTAAGGAAATAAAAATGAGAATGGCGAGGGAAAGGAGGGTTAATAATACGTTTTATTTATGTAGCGCATTTCCATTGCTCAAGGATGCTTTATAATGTAGATACAATAAAGAAAAGATTACAGCAATATGATAGACAATAATAACAGACAATAGCACAAGCAGTGGAGTAGAATATTACAAACAGAATTGAGCAAAAATAATACAAAGACAGTAAAAGGGGCATTGCATAGACAAGGTAGTGCACAGCAACACAGAATCAAGCACAAATACAGAACATTATTTAAGAAATGATAACATTCAGAAAACAAATAGGTTTTGAGTTGCGATTTGAATATAAAAATATTATTATTTTTAATGCAGTGACCGGAGGAGATTTCAGATTTCAAAGATAGCGCAGAGATAGCATGTAAAGATTGAAAAGAGCAGTAATTGCTTGATACGATAGGACACCTGTAACCAGTGGAGTTCAAACAGAATAGGTGTGATGTGGGGAGAATGCTTAGTGTGGGTGAGAATCTTTGCAGTGGGGTTTTGAATATATTGCAATCTGGTAATGGCTAGCTGGTAAGCCAATGAAAAGGGCAGTATTCAAGGCGCCATGAAACAAATTTTGTTTCAAATCAAGACTGTTTTGGCATCTTTGATGCTAATGAAGGGACAGAACTGGGCAATGCGACGCAAGTGAAAATACTGTTTTGATGAAGGAGATGATTAGGCGTGTGACGATATAAAAATGTTAAGCTTTTATCACGGTTTACGGTATTATCACGATATTGAAATAGGTGCAAAAAAAGTGATGTCATACTATACAGTTAGGTACATATACAGATAGTACATACTATAGTCACACTATTATACAAAAAGCACTGAACATTTAAATACAATTGTAATGATTTAAAATGTGTTCATTATAAATCATTACAACAATAAAGCAATAAAAAAAAAATGTTTCAAACAGATTAAAGTGCAAAAGAATTCTACAGAATAATAGGTAACGCTTTACAATAATGTCTCATTAGTTAACATTAGTTAATGCATTAACACATTAACAATGAGCAATAGCTACATTTGTTACAGAAGTTATTATTCTTTGTTGAAATACAGCTGTTAATAGTTCATGTTAGCTCAGGTCCATTAAATAATACAGTTACAACTTTAAATTTTAATAATGTGTAATTAAATGTTGAAATTAACATTAACAATAAATGCTTTAGAATAAATCCGTTTTAATGGAGCCTTATTGTAAAGTGTGACCAAACAATAAAGAATCTGAACATTTTCAAACAATAGGGCATGTTTTAGTCATCTAGACTCCAGATTAAAATGTAAAAAATGTAACATTTGATAATAAATAGCCTATTAAGTCTAAGTATTTAAGTATTCGGTGCTGCAATGAACACCATTGCGAATACAAAAATCTGAATGGCTGTTTAAAACATTTAAATATTGTTCAGAAACAGAAAGTAGCACAGCTGCTTTGTTTACATGGTTACCAGGGTAATGGCTGCATTTCTGCTGTTCCATAAGCGCCACCTGCTGTCAGAGAGTGAATGTGCATTTTCATTCAGCGCGTATCCTTCACTTGTTTCGCCATGCGCTTCTCATCCGTGTTGGGCTTATTTACATCAGTGTGTGCGCATTCCTCTTTGATGCAGCATACAGCAGTGTTGTGCATTTCTAAAAATCGGAATAATTCATAATAAATAGTTATTCACGGTGCTTTGAAGTGCCCACGATAACACTATTGTGCATGTTTATTATCGTGATAAATCGTATTAGGCTACCGTATACCGGCACATGTCTAGAGATGTTGTATGTGACCAAACGTAATTCTAGTGGGAGAATGAGTGTTCCATGCCATTCAAGAACTCTGTGGTGTATCTGAAGTTAAAGCTAAGAGAACAAAAGTGATGCCAACCTTTTAGCGTCACCTCTTTTCATGTTATACAGTGCACAATGAGCACGCAGACTGTTGCGGTTTTAATGGTGGTCTACCTCTGTGCTTTGTGGTGGGCCAGTGCTGATGTAATGATAGTGACGCACAGTGACAAAGCTTGTCGTATCTGACAACAATACACACTGATTAGATGACTGCGTCACAACTGGGGACCGTGACGATACCAGCTTTCATATCTCACACCTTTGCTTACGTGAGTGTCACTGGCTGCTCTGAGTAATATGAATTTCATTGTAGAGAGCATGTTTCAGTGAGACAGATAATCAAAATACAATCAAATAAAAAATCTGACTTGCAAAACTGGTTTCTTTTTGCCTGCTGCTGTGAAGGTCGCTGACTTTCTTTATAAATACACATTTATTCGCTTCGGTTTCGGGTTGATAAATAGGGAAGCTAACGTAAGGCACAGTGGACTTGTTTCTTAGAGAAAATTAATAAATCAACTCTTCTTTTGTATTCTAATGTATCCAGTTGTGTGTGCTGCAGGTAAAGGTGAATGATTGATGGTTGACTCTCTGAATGGAATGGAACATCTCTCTTTCGTCATTGGGCTGTAAATGTTCACACGTTCAAATGGACAAAATGTTTGAAATGTCCTTAAACGGTTCTCCGAAACTCCTTAGGGAAATGTTGATGTATGTCTGCAAGTTTTTTTTTTTTTTTTTTTTGCATGTGAAACAGAAATATAAACTTTCTCCGTGCCGGCAAATTACCAGCATGTGTTTGGCTCATCACTCATTTAGCTGAAATGATAAACCTCATGCTGTTCTCCACATCAGGCCTGAGTCAGACCCTAATTCGGCCTCAGTAGAATTACACAAAAAATAGATTTGAACAGAGAAACAAATTAAATGGGAGTAAATACTCATCCAAGGTCATAGACAGACCATTTCATCCGATTTAGCAATTATCAATTTATTTAACTATACCAGTTGACATGGAGAAGCCCGATTCAAACCTGCATCTCCCACCTAGCACAACAGCTTGTTTAGAGGATATTTGCTAAATCATTCTTAACTCATATGACTGTCTTTTGTGAAACACAAAACCGATTTTGAAAGATGTTTATCCTGCTGCACCAAAGGGCAAGATGTTTAGTAAAATATGACTTAAATTTTAGTAATTTTATTAAGTATACTTAAGTCAAGTTCAAGTATATTTTAAGTATACTTTATGTGGTAACATTCTAGTATCAATGTACTAGTAGTATACTTGTAAGTGTACTATTTCAATACTACACTGTACAAAATTCTATGATCAATAAGTTTTGACAACATGTTTTTTACATTGCTTTAACTCATCAAAATAAGTTAAGCAATTTTCAACTTTTTAAATAAGTTTTGGAACTTTTTTCCAGTTTAATGTAATTTAAGTTGAAATGGCTTAAATATCCAAGTTGTTTGTTCTTAAACATTTATGGCAGGACGTTTTTTTAGTGTGCTTTGGAATAAATTGGTCCACCTTTTAGTGTATAAAAGTATACATTTAAGTAGTAAACTTTGAGATACTTAACTAGTTTACAACTGTTTTTCGTTTGTTCTGCAACTATAGCCTACTACAAGTGAACATTTATACTGATATAAATACTTAAAACATTTTATTTAGTTTATGAAAGTATACTTTGAAGTGTACTCTCAGTAGTTTTATATTGCAAGTATATTTGTAAGTTCTCTTTAAGTGAACTTAACATCATACTTATAGTTGACTATTTATGTATTATTTTTGCACTTTTTAACCCAAAGCTGACTTGTTATATAAACTTGAACATGTAAGTTTATAATACAGTATGTAAATCTATGTGAAATAGAATACTTAAGTATATCTTGATAAAAAGACTGAGTACAAGTATAAGCCAATTGACTAGTCAAGTATATACTTAAGTGAAATTTAAGTACATTTCTGTGAAGTACGAGAAGTACATAAGCAGTGTACTGAAAGTATTCTTTCTTGCTTTTTAATTTAAAAGAAGTATACTAATATCACACTTGAATAAACTTTTTTTTTGTATATGGGAAGTCGTACAGACCACTTTTGTGATACTCTTACAGTGTTTTTGTCCTTTTTGGAGCATCGCACAGGTTTGAAATGACATGTAGTTGAATAAAAGATGACAGAATTAGTACCAAATTATCAAAAATAAAAATGATTAGAATTAGCATTAAAATTTGGTGTTGGACGAATCTGACAATTTACATACTGACAGCATTTATGGCTTATTAATTATAAATAATGAGTGCATTCATGTTTTTCGGAAATATACAATGTATTTTTAGGTTAAAAAGCAGGTGTATCTTATTGTCTCAAAGGGTGTATTGATGATTTTGGTCTCTTTTTTTTTTAATTGAGTCATTTTTTTCTCTCTTTCTCTTTCTCTCCTGCTCTACAGGATTGACAAGTCCGGCATTGCCGCCCTGAGAACCCGGTGAGTGTATGTGTATGTGTATGTGTATGTGTATGTGTATGTGTATGTGTATGTGTATGTGTATGTGTATGTGTGTGTATGTGTCGAATAAACTCTTAATGACACGCATGGATACTCAGTCAATACATCTACCATTGATCCAGCAATCAATTCGCTCCCCGTGCCCATGCTAATCTTACTTTGTGTGAAGTCTTTGGTGTGAGATCTTCACACATGCCTGTTCTTTATGAACGTCTCAACCTATAAGTGTCTATCTTCAAGTGTCTATCTTCAAGTGTCTATCGAGAGACGGGGATGAAAGAGAGGCGAGTGGAGGAGTGGAGGCAATAATCGTAAGCTCGGTATAGACAGAAACGGACCGACATCAAAGCCCCCCGCTGTGGATTATCACAGGTGGTCTTTGAGCTTGTATTTGTGTGTGAGAAGGACAGCATGCTCAATTTGATCAGTATACTATATACCTCCAGATTTGTTCATGTCACATTTCTTCTTGTGTGTCTCTGTGTGTGTTTCTGTCACGAATAACAATTCCTGATGTCGCTGCTTACTATTTATTTTGGTCTCCATGGAAATGAGTTAACAATGCAAGGACTTAAAAAAAATGTGTGCGTGTATCAGAACAGGTTGGTGTGTCTGGGCGCGTTGTCTATGTGGGGCTGTGCTTTGTCGGGCAGAATCTAACCAATGATTTCCCCCCATCGCATCTGCAACTACAAAGTGAATGGTCGGCTCTCTCCACCTGAAGGACAGGGCCACATTAGAGGAACAGCATAATTAGGGCCTGTGTGTCTGCCTGTTTATGCAGGTGCTTTTGTTTATTCAATAAAGCTTAGTGTTATGTGAATATGCTTTAGAAATGGAAGGACAGAGAGGGAGAGGGCTGAAATAGAGAGCCTGAGAGGAGAGAGCCGTGTATTTTGGGTGCACCTCTCAACGTGTAAGATGCCTCGCAAAATCTGGTGAGTTTTTCTGGTTTCTGCTTGAGGTTTCGAGCATTTTATGTTGCGTTTGCATATTCTGTTTAGCACGTGTGTCATTCTCGGCGTTGGAAATACGAAATGTTTCTTGAGCAGCAAATCAGCATATTAGAATGATCTCTAAAGGATCATGTGACTGAAGCCTGGAGCAATGATGCTTTGCGTCACAGGAATCAATCACATTTTAAAATATATTAAAATAGAAAACAGTTATTTTAAATTGTAATAATACTTCACAATGGATCTCAGTTAGGTTTTCAGTTTTATTTCAGATGCTTCTCCTCAGACAGTTAGACACAGTTAGACACAGTAAGAGCTATAAAATGAATGTGGATTGCATAGGATAGATGGTTTAAGAATTTAATGAGAAATGTTTTGAGTTCATATTGAGATCTTTTGCTGATTATCTTGCAAGTGATCCAGGCACAGCATGTGACGTTCTTGATATCTCTTCTGAAACTCTAGAGCAGACTCTTGTGAAATATCTTAGTTCAAGTAATAGTCTCCAACTGATCTCTATTTAATCTTCTACCTAGGAGAAACAATTTAACAAATTAAAATATTCTCGATTGTGTTTTTTCTTATGTGGGAATGGTCTATTTCCAATTTCAATTTGGTTCTTCCTTTCTTTCTTTCTTAAAAAAATGCTTAAAACACGTGTTTACGTAAACCATAAATGCCCAGTTTAACAGGGAATTAAGTCAGATTGCTGTTTTGATGCAGGACTGGAGGTGAAACATCTGACACCTAAATGAGACAACGCCTGAAGAGCTGTTACAGCTGTCACAATTGATCCCATCCCCAGTACTGTGATTTAATTATCTCCCCCATAACGATCTAATATTGGACCCAACAGCCTGTTCTACAGGGTGCTGTGAATGGCTGACGGCGGTGACATAAAGCGACTCTGAAAGACTGTTGTCCTTTATCTATAAACTAATTTGGTCCTGGGTCAGCGATCTGCCCCTGAAACCTTCTGCTGTGTGAGACTTGAAATGGGCTGTTTAGACTGAAAAGACCACTGAGAGCGCTCAGACCGAGTCATTGCTGTGTATCAGGGGAGTATGTAGGGCTGATCTGAGAGCGGTACGACTGCTCAATGCAGTGTCTTCTGAGACGGCGCTGTGTCTCCAGCCACATCTGCAGCTGTCTCAATTATGCCTGTAGTCCTACAGGAGACAATTAGAGGCATAAACCCACAATTACCCATTACACTGAACAGAGACTGAGAGCAACAACACACATGACTCCAGACGGTATATGGAGATGAGTTTGCTTTCTTACCAAAATGTTTAAATGTCAAGAGCATAAATTTATCTCTGCTCTGACCTTCTGCAATATTTTTCTTTGCCCTTTTAATGTAACATGTTCATTAATTAATCCATCTGTCATTCATTCACGGATATGTACATGAATCTCACTTGTTTCCCCCAAAACTCTATACACTAAAAATCTGTTTATTCATTAAAATAACCTGCTTTGTGCCTTGGGGCCAATTTAGACCTTTTTTGTAAGGATTTATGAGAATAATTTGCATACACTTGCATAATATCTTTATACGTTTCAGTGAGCTCTCACACTTGTTTGGCACTAGAGGGCAGCAGAGATTCATGTTTTTTTCAGTAATGGTCCTCCAGAGGGCAGTGTTCTTGAATGTTTGCTTCTGTCAAGAGGACAGTGTTTATGTTTATTCATACACTACTACTGCATTTGATCATTATTTGTGTTCACTGGGAATTGAACCCATGCCATGAATTTAACATTGCTAGCACTGTGCACTACCTGTTAATGCAAGCATATAGTAATAATGCAACATTTATTATGATTTTATTTATTATTATATAATATAATATATGAATTAATAACATAATATTAAATATAATAATGATTATACTACTACTATTAATATTGAAACGGTGCAATAATAATATTGTAATTTTTAATATGCTATTAATATTATGTAATATTTTAATTAATAATATAATATTAAATATAGTAATAATTATACTACTATACGCTTATTAGTAGGCCTAATAATATTTAAATTGAAATAAAATGAATAATATCATTACTTTTATTGTCTTATGAACTTACAAAGTAAATTACTGCTGTTTGCAACTCGTTTCGGTTCAATAATAATGTCATTTCAATTTACAAAGTGAATTACTGTGGTTTGACTTGTTGTTTGCAACCCATTTTAATAGTTGCGGTAATAGATTTTATGCTGAATTTCAAATTAAACAATGAAACGAAACTCATTTATCAGGTTTTTGGTGTGAAGGCTTTCAGTAGAAACTGAAGTCAGACCACAGCTGACGCATTCAAAATGTGGTTATGTGTATAATATAACATAATAGTATCATTTCAATGTCTTTATTTTTGAATGAGTGACTTAATGAAAGAGGGTCGCATCATTTGTAGGCGGTGAAGAATAGGGCTCGGCATGTTGACAATGTGAAACAGTCTCTCGTGGGTGCTACGGTCATGACAATGGAGTGGCAATACATCAGAGACAGACAGTAGAGCATTCCAGGCTACGAGAGGCCTTGTTGCCATGATAAAGACAAACATAATGAAAGCTACAGTGTTCGTTAGCTTTGAAAACATCTGGTGCTGATTGACAGCGCTGAAATTTGACTGTGTGGAATATTTTGGCTATTCCCTGCTTAGCTGTTTTGGATGACAGTGGCATTTGGCATCGCTTCGGCCGAGACAGCTTGTGTTATTGTTATTAGACCCGCAGCTACAGATGCTACAGACCTTTCCATTTCTCGCTTTCTCCCGTTCACACAAACACACGTCGAACGCCAAAATCTGTCCGAGAAGGCGTGCGGTGTTGCGGACTCGTGTACAACGATGACTCCTCCACAAATCTGTCTTCAGAAGAAGCTGCCTTCCTCTCCTGACAAATATTTACTACTCTGCCCCCATTGCAACGTTCTGACGGCTCTGATAAGGGCACCATCTGGCAGCTTGATTTTAATGGGGCTTTTAAGGGCCATAAAGAAGCCTAGAGCCCACTGGGAGGATAGCTCATGGTTCTCTCCTGTCTGAATAGGAGGGCTAACAGAGACCTCCGGCGGGCCTGAGCGGAGATCTTAAAGGCGCGTTTAGATTTAGTCCTTTTATGTTTTTTTTTTTTTTGCCTTGATTGATTTCACTTAAGGGCTGAACGTCCTTGAGATGTGAGGGGTTACTGCGATATTGGATGAATAAATCCCACATAGCCCTTCTGGGATGTGACACTCACCGGGTGAACTGTCAGTCAGCTTTTGATTTGAATTCATCTCATAGCCCCAAGTCTGTCCGTTTTCCACGTATCCGTCGAAAATCCGCTGACGTCTCAAAGCCCGGAGACTTAGTGCATATACAGTGTGTAGAAAATTAAAAACCACCTCAGTGACATGAAAGATAAGAGTGTCAAGGACTCATTTTATTGGTTGAAGTGGTGTCAGGCAGCTTGGAAAAATGAATTCCGATGAGCGTGTGCTGGACAGTGGCGCCACAGGATGAGTTTCCGAAAGGGATCAGGGTGAGACAGAAGGATAAAGACACGGAGAAGGGAAGGTGGAGGATGGTGTAGTAAGGTTGTTTTCGCTTCATTTGTCTTTGCTCTGGATTCACACTTAAAGCCCCCCAAGGTGTATATGCCGGTCATGTGACCAACCAAGGAGGTCTATGATACCTGGAGAGAGAGATGACTATCTGTTAGCATTCTCATTTATCTCAATGGAGTTTACATCTTTAGTTGTTCCCATGCAAAGATAATATATGATGTAATGAATATTTGTGATGCATATTAAAGATGCATGATATATCAGTACCAAATTGGTTGTTGATGTCAATAATGGAGATTTTTATTCATTGGTATGAGCTAATATACTGTATATATAGTTACTTAAATTCTATGTATACATTATTACATCTAAAATATCGATTTTATACAGAATATTATAGAAATATCTGAAATAGATAAATATCTGTATAAATGTTTTATATACAAAGTCAAGTCAAATCATTTTGTATATCGCCTTTTGTATCAAAGCAGCTTCTAATCGTGATGTTAATGTTTATAAAATCTTAATATCTTCATATCTTATAGTCACATTTAGCAGATTAGAGCTGGACATACATTTTTATTTTGTAAACATATAAGCAATAAAGAGATTTGCCATAAATTACAATTTACCATACATGAGTATACTGTACAGTATGTATGCAGATAGTTTGACATACTTATCCAACTTTATATTATGATAAACATATAATAACTTCTATGTGATATATATATATATATATATATATATATATATATATATTTGTGTGTGTATGTATAATAACAATATATATAATGTATAGTAAATGCTATAATATAAATAACTTTTACTCCTTGAGACCACCAGCTCTCTTCTCATGAAAAGATGTTCTCTTATTTCAAGCAAATGAGAGCTGCTGTGTCCCTTCCACGGCAGGTTTGATGCCCTTCACCAAGTCTTATCTTCATCTAGGAGCCCCTAGAGATTATTCTGCTTTGGAGAATGCAGGAAATCCATTGATTTCTCTAGGAATTAATGGCCTGTAATAATTCTTGCAGATATAATAATAATGTTAAAACTTTGATGATATCCTGAATATAAAATGTGACAAAATGTATACGATATATATTATTTATATAGACTTCCTGGGTATTTGTCAAGGCCCCCTGATTCCCTGGGGCCCTAAGTAGCCGATTACCTCGCTGTTATATTCTGAATATCTGAATACTGAATATCGGCCGATACCGATCCGATACCAGTGCTGTATTTTCTTGATCATTGTAGAATATATCTAAATCTACCTCTGTGTGTGTGGAACTGATGATCAAGCTTTTATGTGTTAAACACATTCCACTAAATACACACTACTTTATTATAGCGAAAAACAACAAACAAATAAAAAATCAATCTACAACACAAAAATTGGTAGTAGGTGAGTGAATAATTCAGCAGCAAAAGTACTTCTAGAAAAACATTTTATGAAATCTAAGCATTTAGTGAAACATAATTTAAAGGGAAAAAATAAAACTAGCTAAATATGGTAAAATCAAAATAAAAAATAAATGACAAATTACTACTTGTATTATAAAATACATTTGTGAAAAACAATTTATTAGATTTATACTTATATACATCTAAACAATTCACAAGATGTGTATATATAAATCTAAAAATGTAAAATATTATATTTAAGAAAATAAATAATATAAAATTAAAAGTTTATTTAAATTGTGTTGCGCAGCTAATGCAGAAACAAGATATTATAGATACAACAGAACAAATATATAGGCTTTCAATAATCTTTCAGTGCACAAAACTATAGGCTAATAATATTAAAGACTCCAATACAGAGCTGCACAAACCACTTATGATTATGCGCCTCTTGGGTGCAGAATAATTTGTTTAAAGCAACATGGATTCACAACGCTTTGTTCTCCACATTCAAAAGTTCAGGGCACAAAGAGAAGAGATGTCCTAGTATATTATATATTATATCTATCATCTGTCACAGTGCGCACAATGCCAATTCATAGTCCTCTCTACTCCAGCATTGTGATCTAAAAGACTGGTAGCGAGTACCACATCATTTAATGAACAGCAATAAACTCCAGCCAGATAAAGTGATTTTTTTGCAAATCCACAGACCTTTACCTACAGATCAAGTATAATAATGGGGATATTGAATCATCTCGTAGAGATTTTTACCGTGCCGACTGTCGTAACTGAACGCAACACGCTGTTTGAATACGGAGAATGACTGACAGCCGCAGAGAAGGAAGATTTTCCATGAACTTTAATTTTGCAAAGTAAATATTCATCTGTCCTTCACATTAAGCTATTGAATGGAGCTATTTTTGCCTTTTGTAGATCTTAACAACCGTGAACGCACAGTATCGCTCTTGGGTTGGTCCCGACCGATACCCGATCCGTAGGGCTGCTCGATTATGGCAAATTTTGCTCAAAATTGAAATTAGTAATATTTCATAAGTCATATTTCATGATATGAGTGATTTTAAATGTCAGTGAAATTTCACAATGATCAATACTTCAGCAAAAAACGAATAGGTTCATTAATGCAAGTAAAAGTCCTCAAAATACTAACAGAAGACAAGTAAACAGCAATCAGCAATACAATAAGAACAAAGAAACTAAATTACAAACAAAACTGACAAAAAATAGGCTACAACAGAAGAAAAATACAAATTAAATAAATAGTGCTTTAGGTTTTTCAGGAAGCTGTACTAACAGTGGTATTCAGATATATAAAGTAATCAAATGTAAAATAACACTGCTGTATAAATTAAAGGTGCAATAGGTGATTCTCTACAGACATTTTTTTTGTTATCCTGGTTGAAAGTCTCATATCCTGATTGTAATCACTATGTTAAGCGGTCTAAGCGAGACAGAGCGAGAATGGCAGGCAAACAGTTGTTGACGTTCGGTTTTGTAGTACTGTTACTCACTGTACTGTAGAGTTTTCTCACTAGTGAATGACACATGGTAGAATCCAATAACGGTGTCTCTGGTCGTCTCGTTTCTGGTTTGTGCGTGTTCATGTGTTTTGGAAGAGGCGTGGCTTTGGACGGCAAATTGCAGGGAGAAGGGATCATACGCTTTCAATGCTAGCAGGCTAAAGTTAAAGGGATACTCCACTTTTTTCGGAAATATGCTCATTTTACATCTCCCCCAGAGTTAAACAGTTGAGTTTTACCGTTTTAGAATCCATTCAGCCGAACTCCGGGTCTGACAGTACCACTTTTAGCATAGCTTAGCACAGATCATTGATTCTGACAAGTCCAGTAGCATTTCTTTCAAAATGACCAAAGAGTTTCAATATTTTTCCTATTTAAAACTTGACTCTTCTGTAGTTAAACCGTGTACTAAGATCGACGGAAAATGAAAAGTTGCGATTTTCTAAGCCTATATGGCTAGGAACTACTCTCATTGCGGCGTAATAATCAATAATAATCAGTAATAATCGTAATAATAGCCATATAGGCTTAGAAAATCGCAACATTTCATTTTCCGTCGATTTTAGTACACGGTTTAACTACAGAAGAGTCAAGTTTTAAATAGGAAAAATATTGAAACTCTTTGGTCATTTTGAAAGAAATGCTACTGGACTCATCAGAATCAATGATCTGTGCTAAGCTATGCTAAAAGTGGTACCGTCAGACCCGGAGTTCGGCTGAATGGATTCTAAAACGGTAAAACTCAACTGTTTAACTCTGGGGGAGTTGTAAAATGAGCATATTTCCGAAAAAAGTGGAGTATCCCTTTAACATTTTCCAGATCACCTATTGCACTTTTAAATATAGACTAATCCTTATTAAAACTACAGTTTATTCATTCAAGAGCAGTGAGTGATTTTATCTTTGTCTTTTGTTGTTTGATTAACAATCTGACTGCATCAGATTTATTAGGCTGCTGTCACTTTAACAGCTAATGCACGGATCCAATATACTGTTACACATGCGTTCTTTCTCAGTGTTTACATTCACTTAAGACATAACCTACTATGTTTACAGGGATACTTATCAAAATGCTTTTTGACTGTTTGCGTGTATCTGAAGCCCACAATATACTTTGGTAATGCACGTTCCACCCCGTCTCGGAGCGCTCGCACAGGATCTCTTGTGTGGCTTAATACGTTTTTAATAACACTGTTTAATATCAAGCACGTCCCGCAGTTTAGAAACAGTAGACTGCATTTGACAACACTGACTTATTTGGCTGATTTGGATGTCAAGTTTGGGCTTTTAGGGAGAAACGAAAGCGTACCGCTGTAAAGGAAAGGAAGGTGCACGGGACAGTATGCGGCAGCAAAATAATTGTTTCACGTCGATTATCTTGTTTTCATAATCGTTGGAAGCCAAAATCAAAAACGAAAAATCAATTACGATTAATAGCACAGTCCTACGATTCAGTAAAATTTGCACTATTGGAGCCGATACCAAATATCGGGATCAGAAGCACAAGCAAGGTGCCATTAACAGCAGAAGGGCTGAGAAGAAGGCAAGACCAGGTTGCATAAAGGCTAAAACGTGCCTCCTTTCAATGAGACACAAGCCACACAGGATATGCCCAAAATTTCTATCATATTCGCTAAATTGACTTTGACCTCCGTTGTCCTCTTCTTCCTTTTCTCTTTGTTCCTGCTTTTTCGATCTCTCTCACTCTGTCTTTTTTACATAAGATATGCATGAAAGAAGATTCAGAGTGCCTCCTATCTGCAATCTGCTTTCTGTCTGCGTCACAGATCAGAGAGAGAGAATCAGTTGGCTTGCTTGTGAATTTCTTGTTTGTAGCTATTATTGCCATTTTACCTGTTACTTTTCAACATAGGAACCTCACGGCTGTGGAACTGGTATATTGCGCTGTATATCATATCGATCGCCGGGTATTTACTCATCTCCTATCAGTCTATCCTGTTGTTCTTCTTCTCTTTTAGCAAGCATCCGCCCTTCTCTGAGGGGAATCGGGGCAGGGGCTAAACAATTATCAGACCAAGCTTTGTCAACCATCTCCACAAACAGAAGGACGGGACCAAATTGATTTATGACTCAAATTAAATAAATGACATTTGCAGCAGAAGAGGAAGAAAGGGTTTGGGAGGAGGAGGAGGAGAGGGGGAGATCAGTCTGGGTCTGGTTGACTGGACGCATCACGGCGGAGCAAAAAAAAGAGGAACGTTCTGTCTGTCTGGCCAAGAGAAAAACAGACAGGAAAAGAGAAGGGAGAAATATTGGACAGAGATTAGATGCAGAAGTCTTTTTAATACTCAGGCAAAGCTGTGCATTCACTCAAAGAATCTTATTTTGATAGAGCTGCCGTGGAACAATGGTGCACTCCGTGTCTCTTGAGCCAAATTAATTGGAGATGATAACCTGCTTTTCCAGCACGGAAGGGCAGCTAAGCAATTAGTAGCTGCATAAAGATGAGAAAACGTCAGTCGTAGCGCATTTCAGAGACCATCTTTTATATCTGCTCCAAATTTTTGATAAGGAATTCACAGCACATTGATTTCGTTAAACCAAACTGGTTTAGTCTTTCTATAAGTAGTAACACGTCCTCTGAAATGTCTCTCTCTTTCCACTGATGTCTACGGTGGCCGAGAGAGCTCAACGCGCTGCAACTGAAGAAAACACATGCAAATAGAAATGAAGAAAACATCAATTTCACAACACTCGTGTGCTCCAAATACTCACAACACAACCAAATACAGAAACACGCTGCAAATAGCACAGAACACTACGGAAATGTTTTCAGGGGACCCCAATAAGTGACGAACCCGGCTGGGACGTGCTTATTGCCCGTGAGCATCCCTATGCCCTACTCCCTTCAAATTGAACATATTGTTAATACATTTTGTATACTGTATACAAAGTTATAAGTCATAAACATGTCATATCTGTATGTTTTGCAAAAAAAAGTTAACAAAATAAAATAAAAAAGTAGACTTTGAGCTATAAGCATGTCCCAGCCGGGTTTGTCACTTATTGGGGTCCCCTGAAAACATTTATGTTGTGTTCTGTGCTATTTGCAGAGCGTTTCTGTATTCGGTTGTGTTGTGAACTTTTGGAGCGCGTTTCTGTATTCGGTTGTGTTGTGAACTTTTGCAGAGCGTTTCTGTATTTGGTTGTGTTGTGAACTTTTGGAGCGCGTTTCTGTATTCGGTTGTGTTGTGAACTTTTGCAGAGCGTTTCTGTATTCGGTTGTGTTGTGAACTTTTGCAGTGCGTTTCTGTATTTGGTTGTGTTGTGAACTTTTGCAGCGCGTTTCTGTATTTGGTTGTGTTGTGAACTTTTGCAGAGCGTTTCTGTATTCGGTTGTGTTGTGAACTTTTGTAGCGCGTTTCTGTATTTGGTTGTGTTGTGAACTTTTGCAGAGCGTTTCTGTATTCGGTTGTGTTGTGAACTTTTGCAGCGCGTTTCTGTATTTGGTTGTGTTGTGAACTTTTGCAGAGCGTTTCTGTATTCGGTTGTGTTGTGAACTTTTGTAGCGCGTTTCTGTATTTGGTTGTGTTGTGAACTTTTGCAGTGCGTTTCTGTATTTGGTTGTGTTGTGAACTTTTGCAGCGCGTTTCTGTATTCGGTTGTGTTGTGAACTTTTGCAGAGCGTTTCTGTATTCGGTTGTGTTGTGAACTTTTGTAGCGCGTTTCTGTATTCGGTTGTGTTGTGAACTTTTGCAGAGCGTTTCTGTATTCGGTTGTGTTGTGAACTTTTGCAGTGCGTTTCTGTATTTGGTTGTGTTGTGAACTTTTGCAGCGCGTTTCTGTATTTGGTTGTGTTGTGAACTTTTGCAGAGCGTTTCTGTATTCGGTTGTGTTGTGAACTTTTGCAGAGCGTTTCTGTATTCGGTTGTGTTGTGAACTTTTGCAGAGCGTTTCTGTATTCGGTTGTGTTGTGAACTTTTGTAGCGCGTTTCTGTATTCGGTTGTGTTGTGAACTTTTGCAGAGCGTTTCTGTGTTTGGTTGTGTTGTGAACTTTTGCAGCGCGTTTCTGTATTTGGTTGTGTTGTGAACTTTTGCAGAGCGTTTCTGTATTCGGTTGTGTTGTGAACTTTTGCAGCGCGTTTCTGTATTCGGTTGTGTTGTGAACTTTTGCAGAGCGTTTCTGTATTCGGTTGTGTTGTGAACTTTTGCAGTGCGTTTCTGTATTTGGTTGTGTTGTGAACTTTTGCAGCGCGTTTCTGTATTCGGTTGTGTTGTGAACTTTTGCAGCGCGTTTCTGTATTTGGTTGTGTTGTGAACTTTTGCAGAGCGTTTCTGTATTCGGTTGTGTTGTGAACTTTTGTAGCGCGTTTCTGTATTTGGTTGTGTTGTGAACTTTTGCAGTGCGTTTCTGTATTTGGTTGTGTTGTGAACTTTTGCAGCGCGTTTCTGTATTCGGTTGTGTTGTGAACTTTTGCAGAGCGTTTCTGTATTCGGTTGTGTTGTGAACTTTTGCAGAGCGTTTCTGTATTCGGTTGTGTTGTGAACTTTTGCAGAGCGTTTCTGTGTTTGGTTGTGTTGTGAACTTTTGTAGCGCGTTTCTGTATTCGGCTGTGTTGTGAACTTTTGCAGAGCGTTTCTGTATTCGGTTGTGTTGTGAACTTTTGCAGCGCGTTTCTGTATTCGGTTGTGTTGTGAACTTTTTCAGAGCGTTTCTGTATTCGGTTGTGTTGTGAACTTTTGCAGAGCGTTTCTGTATTCGGTTGTGTTGTGAACCTTTGCAGAGCGTTTCTGTATTCGGTTGTGTTGTGAACTTTTGCAGAGCGTTTCTGTGTTTGGTTGTGTTGTGAACTTTTGTAGCGCGTTTCTGTATTCGGCTGTGTTGTGAACTTTTGCAGAGCGTTTCTGTATTCGGTTGTGTTGTGAACTTTTGCAGCGCGTTTCTGTATTCGGTTGTGTTGTGAACTTTTTCAGAGCGTTTCTGTATTCGGTTGTGTTGTGAACTTTTACAGAGCGTTTCTGTATTCGGTTGTGTTGTGAACTTTTTCAGAGCGTTTCTGTATTCGGTTGTGTTGTGAACTTTTTCAGAGCGTTTCTGTATTCGGTTGTGTTGTGAACTTTTGCAGAGCGTTTCTGTATTCGGTTGTGTTGTGAACTTTTGCAGAGCGTTTCTGTATTCGGTTGTGTTGTGAACTTTTGCAGTGCGTTTCTGTATTTGGTTGTGTTGTGAACTTTTGCAGCGCGTTTCTGTATTCGGTTGTGTTGTGAACTTTTGCAGAGCGTTTCTGTATTCGGTTGTGTTGTGAACTTTTGCAGTGCGTTTCTGTATTTGGTTGTGTTGTGAACTTTTGCAGAGCGTTTCTGTATTCGGTTGTGTTGTGAACTTTTGTAGCGCGTTTCTGTATTTGGTTGTGTTGTGAACTTTTGCAGTGCGTTTCTGTATTTGGTTGTGTTGTGAACTTTTGCAGCGCGTTTCTGTATTCGGTTGTGTTGTGAACTTTTGCAGAGCGTTTCTGTATTCGGTTGTGTTGTGAACCTTTGCAGAGCGTTTCTGTATTCGGTTGTGTTGTGAACTTTTGCAGAGCGTTTCTGTGTTTGGTTGTGTTGTGAACTTTTGTAGCGCGTTTCTGTATTCGGCTGTGTTGTGAACTTTTGCAGAGCGTTTCTGTATTCGGTTGTGTTGTGAACTTTTGCAGCGCGTTTCTGTATTTGGTTGTGTTGTGAACTTTTTCAGAGCGTTTCTGTATTCGGTTGTGTTGTGAACTTTTACAGAGCGTTTCTGTATTCGGTTGTGTTGTGAACTTTTTCAGAGCGTTTCTGTATTCGGTTGTGTTGTGAACTTTTGCAGAGCGTTTCTGTATTCGGTTGTGTTGTGAACTTTTGCAGAGCGTTTCTGTATTCGGTTGTGTTGTGAACTTTTGCAGAGCGTTTCTGTATTCGGTTGTGTTGTGAACTTTTGCAGAGCGTTTCTGTATTCGGTTGTGTTGTGAACTTTTGCAGAGCGTTTCTGTATTCGGTTGTGTTGTGAACTTTTGCAGAGCGTTTCTGTATTTGGTTGTGTTGTGAACTTTTGCAGAGCGTTTCTGTATTTGGTTGTGTTGTGAACTTTTGTAGCGCGTTTCTGTATTTGGTTGTGTTGTGAACTTTTGCAGAGCGTTTCTGTATTCGGTTGTGTTGTGAACTTTTGTAGCGCGTTTCTGTATTTGGTTGTGTTGTGAACTTTTGCAGTGCGTTTCTGTATTCGGTTGTGTTGTGAACTTTTGCAGCGCGTTTCTGTATTTGGTTGTGTTGTGAACTTTTGCAGAGCGTTTCTGTATTCGGTTGTGTTGTGAACTTTTGCAGAGCGTTTCTGTATTCGGTTGTGTTGTGAACTTTTGTAGCGCGTTTCTGTATTTGGTTGTGTTGTGAACTTTTGCAGCGCGTTTCTGTATTTGGTTGTGTTGTGAACTTTTGCAGAGCGTTTCTGTATTCGGTTGTGTTGTGAACTTTTGCAGAGCGTTTCTGTATTCGGTTGTGTTGTGAACTTTTGCAGCGCGTTTCTGTATTTGGTTGTGTTGTGAACTTTTGTAGCGCGTTTCTGTATTTGGTTGTGTTGTGAACTTTTGCAGTGCGTTTCTGTATTCGGTTGTGTTGTGAACTTTTGCAGTGCGTTTCTGTATTTGGTTGTGTTGTGAACTTTTGCAGTGCGTTTCTGTATTTGGTTGTGTTGTGAACTTTTGTAGCGCGTTTCTGTATTTGGTTGTGTTGTGAACTTTTGCAGTGCGTTTCTGTATTTGGTTGTGTTGTGAACTTTTGCAGAGCGTTTCTGTATTTGGTTGTGTTGTGAACTTTTGCAGAGCGTTTCTGTATTCGGTTGTGTTGTGAACTTTTGCAGAGCGTTTCTGTATTCGGTTGTGTTGTGAACTTTTGCAGTGCGTTTCTGTATTCGGTTGTGTTGTGAGTATTTGGAGCACACATGTGTTGTAAAAGTGATGAAGATGTTTTCCTAATTTTCATGCATTTTCTTCAGTTCCTCTCGGCCACCGTAGATGTCACTTATAACGGATGATGTTAACTAAAGGGATGTACAGATAATTATGTTTTTTTTTTTTTTATATTAAAGGGACAGTGTGTAGGAATTTCTCCCATCTAGCGGTGAAATTGTATTTTGCATTCAAACAAATAATGCTCTCCAGCGCCTCGCTTTTTCAAATGCGTGTTGCATCTACGGTAGCCGTTATGTACCAAAAAGCTATGACAGGATGTCTTATAATAGCACTTCATCGAGTTTTCCTTCGGGTGAACTGGTTTGTTATTTCAAACAACTTTTGCAGAGCGTTTCTGTATTCGGTTGTGTTGTGAACTTTTGCAGAGCGTTTCTGTATTCGGTTGTGTTGTGAACTTTTGCAGAGCGTTTCTGTATTCGGTTGTGTTGTGAACTTTTGCAGAGCGTTTCTGTATTCGGTTGTGTTGTGAACTTTTGCAGAGCGTTTCTGTATTCGGTTGTGTTGTGAACTTTTGCAGAGCGTTTCTGTATTCGGTTGTGTTGTGAACTTTTGCAGAGCGTTTCTGTATTCGGTTGTGTTGTGAACTTTTGCAGAGCGTTTCTGTATTCGGTTGTGTTGTGAACTTTTGCAGTGCGTTTCTGTATTCGGTTGTGTTGTGAGTATTTGGAGCACACATGTGTTGTAAAAGTGATGAAGATGTTTTCCTAATTTTCATGCATTTTCTTCAGTTCCTCTCGGCCACCGTAGATGTCACTAATAACGGATGATGTTAACTAAAGGGATGTACCGATAATTATGTTTTTTTTTTTTTTTATATTAAAGGGACAGTGTGTAGGAATTTCTCCCATCTAGCGGTGAAATTGTATTTTGCATTCAAACAAATAATGCTCTCCAGCGCCTCGCTTTTTCAAATGCGTGTTGCATCTACGGTAGCCGTTATGTACCAAAAAGCTATGACAGGATGTCTTATAATAGCACTTCATCGAGTTTTCCTTCGGGTGAACTGGTTTGTTATTTCAAACAAACTGAAACTTGACACAACGAACAAACGAATGTTACAGTTTTGAACAAACAAAACTTACAACCTAGTTTTTAGGGCCTTCTCTACTTTACTCAATAGCTGCTATTCATCAAAGAGCCTGTTTAACTTTTAACTATAAATGTTCTACTGTCTATATAATAAAGTACACAACCAAGCAATGAAAAAAAAGCTTGTAATTAAGACCGTAACATTGTCGAGAAGAAAGCAGGCAACTTCAGCATCTCTTGTGAAAGCTTTCTCCTGCATTAGCTATCCCAACATTAACCCTTGTTTTTTGTAATCTCTGGTCACGTTTCCTTTTACGGTCTATGTTGGACTTTTTCGACGACGAGGACTCCTTATCCTGTGACTCAGCATATGTATGGACTCCTCCATAATAAATAACCGTACAGTGCAGCCTTTTAAACTTGCCAGGGCCGTGACAAGCGCCTCTCACTGCTCTGCGCCTCCGCTTCTGCTGGTTTCAGTCACGTGACGCTGGCTCTGAACGAAAACGCGTTGGCCTAGTACTTTTTGTCCCTCTCTGCTATTATAGTTTTTCAAGATGGCGGAACTACATGGAAGCCTCCGTGGACCTACCCGTCCCATGTATATAAATATAATAAATTCTTCGTTTATGAGGATAAGTCAGATAATTAGCAGAGGTATTTGTACACCATTGAGGACATATTTATGAATACAAATATTGATTTTAGATAATAAAATACCTAAAAACCTACACATTGTCCCTTTAATGGTAATTATGTTTATATTATAGTTTGTGTAAAAAAAGTGGAATACACAAATATAAAATGAATAGTTTTAAATTTAGACATAGTATACTTTTCTAAAGTTTGGGGCCGGTAAGATTTGTGTTAATGTTTTTGAAGTCACAAAATCTGCATTCACTCTGATGGTGTCACACGATCCTTCAGAAATTATTCTGATTTGGTGGTCAAGAAACTGTGCCCAAATTGTTTTGCGGAAACTGTGATGATTTTTTACAGATTACTTTAATTAACAGAAACTTCAAAAGAAAAGCATTTATTTGGAATATAAATCTTTTGGAACTGTGTAAAAGTCTGTCACAATTGATTAAATTTAGTACATCCTTGCTGACTCGAACTTTTGAACATAGTGTATATTGAAATTGAAAATGAAATTGAAAACGTGAAAGATGGGTTTTCCCTTTGAAATCTGCTAAATATTTCTTATATTATTCAAATATTAGTGTTATTAAAGTGTTTGATGATGACAGAGGTCATCCAGAAGTAAAAAAACGAGCTTGGAAAAAAAAAGAACACCGAAAAAAGTATCTAATAACTTGATTCCACATACCTTCATCATCATATACCTGTCATAATCCTCGATTGGATGCTCATTTATGGGATAATACTCATTTACCAAGTTCCCTGTCACAGATCTATCTCTTCTCAGGGATTCAGTACTTCTATAAGTGAAAGATTTGTCACGTTAACCTCCAGACAGCCTGTCATATTGCCTATCTACAGGGTGCAGACATTTGCAAATGATAGATGATCTGTCGGCCAGTGTCCCGGATGCCCTGTGTCGGAGCAGAGAGGTCTTAATAATTATAGTGACCATTTCTTTTTCAAAAAATGATCAGGTGTGACGAAGAGATTCTTGCGCTGCTGAGTTCAGAGCATAGCGGTGTGTGAAAAACACAGCTCCTCGGGGGTTTGCCTGGAAGCTGATAGACGTCAGATGAGAGCTTTTTATTCCCCACGTTTTAATCTTTGTGTCGTTGTGGCATGAGCCAGGAGGGATCGGTTTCATGATGTTACTCAGCGTACCTCAGGTGACCAATCCTTCACTCGGCCCAGTGGGACTGCGGTTATTCTGTAAAGTGGAAGGAAGTTGTTATAAATGTGTTTTTAAGAGATCAAGAAACAATAAAAGAGCTCTTTGTTATCACACAGTTGTTATTCTGCTTACCAACGTTGGCTTGCAGCATTGTTTTGAGATGTTTTTGACATCTGATACTGTAGATTGAGACTTAAAATAGGCCACCAATTACCTAGATGTTAGTAAATGAAGCCTTTGACACCTTTTTGACACTAATTCTGTCTCAAAATTTCTCCGTAGAAGTTATCGTGCCACATATCAATGACATTTGCAAAGGTCACCCTCAAATCGAGCTTTAATTTCCATAAAATTAGCATTTTCTCAATTCGCAGATGCTTTTGGACCAAAGTGACTGTGCAAACAGTCGACTGATGTAACGAGTACAGTCACAGAAAGCATACTGAGGCAAAGCCGTAGAGAATGAAGAAGACCTTCATTCGGATATTACCTTTGGACCCGCTGTTCTTAGAACAGAGGAAAATTACCTTTATTAACCTTCAAAGTAATAACAGAAACACATGTGCAGTGCCATAACAGTACTCTAGGGCAAGCCAACATAACATATGATGCATTATAGACATAATAGAACAGTTTAAATACTCAAGTTAACTTAAAAATTTATATTCATGTCCTCTTTATTTGTTTTTTTTTTGTCTTTCAAATGTCATTACAGTAAATTTGAGCACATGTCAGGACTTTACTGTCTCATTTCATTCAGACTTGTCTGAACATTGTTATATGCAATGCCAAGAGCACATACACTTTTGAAATAACCTTGACTGTTAATAATAGCATTACAATCTTTTAACACAAACATGTACAGTGAAAACATTAGGCCTAATCTCTTTAATGTATGTGATTATGAGTGCTCTGTAGTCTATATTTTATTAAAATCAGTCTTAAAAATACATTCATTCATTGGGACATGATCCAAGAAGATTTAAGTGATGACAGCTTGA
Organism: Rutilus rutilus; assembly: GCF_951802725.1. Taxonomy (NCBI): domain Eukaryota; kingdom Metazoa; phylum Chordata; class Actinopteri; order Cypriniformes; family Leuciscidae; genus Rutilus; species Rutilus rutilus. Next base: position 22,769,858 of record NC_140223.1, read on the forward strand.
TCCTAAATCATGTTTGAAAAAAAAAAACTAAAAACACAGTCGTAAATTGAGTGCCTGGCCTTGGACACACATTATGATAGAGGGTTGTCATCATCGCAGAATGACATACCTCACCTTGGCCAATAAGAAACATGTTACTATCTTTCCATAAGTTTCAGTTTCCAGCTGAAATGAACACTAGAGGCAGTACAGTGCCAACAACCTTTATTCCTTTTCAGACAAGTTTTTATTATGGAGGCATATTGTTTATTAATAAGGACTTATTTTCACACGGTTCCTTGCACAAAACTATGTTATGACCTCAAATTGTTTTTACCTATTTGTAAACTTATACATTTAGAAATTTGCATCAGATAACCAGCTCCATATGTTTGGCTTTTCTAATGTAGTAAACTTGCTTTAGTAGATCACCTGGTAGTAGTGCACTTGTGATGCAGAGAGCTCGGGTACGTGTCCCGTGAATCCTAGGGTAGGATTTAGTGTAGGTGGTATGTTATTTCAAATGTGATAGTTTAACCTTTTAATGCCATTAACCAAACATGTAATTTTTGAACTGCTGTGATTATATGCAGTTGTAATCGAAATTATTCAATCCCTGTTGCAAATCAGGTTTATTGGCAAAATGTACAGACTTTCAGCTGTTTGCAATAAACAAATCAAACAAAAGTAATTGAAATGGCTCAACACAACAATTGTTTCAAGTGGTTTCCCAAAATTCAACTGAAAATGCAACTTTTAATGACTTCTGCTTTTTCAAAAGTATTCAACTCCCTGAATAGAATCCCTCACATCAGCACAAATCTGCAAGTGTTGTCTCAATCACACCTGCAGCAACTAATCAAAGGCTTCATTAGTTGCAGCAGGTGTGCTTGAGCTAGAACACATGAAATATCTGAACTGGCTAGGTTTGTTGAGTGTCATGTTTGACTGCATGTTAGAAATATAGAAAAAGTCAAAAGAATGGTCCAAAAAGTTAAGAGAAGATATCATCGCCCTTTAAAAACAAGGAACAGGATACAAAAACATAGCACTAAATATTCCAAGAGACACCATTGGAAGCATTGTTTTCAAGTTCAAAGTTAAAGGAACAGTGGTTACACTACCTGGACGGGGCAGAAAAAGGAAGCTATCAACGGCTGCAACCAGATTTCTGAGAAGGCAGGTTCAGAAAAAACCCTCGAGTGACTGCAAAAGACCTGCAGCAAGACTTGGTGGCAAACTGATGCCAGAACTGACCCAAAAGCACTAGAAAAGTGCATGCTTAAAATCATATAAATAAGCCACAGAGGTTTTGGGATTCTGTTCTGTGGAGCGATGAAACAAAACTGGAACTTTTTGGCCCTATGGATCAGTGGTATATCTGGAGGAAGAAGAATGAAGCATATGCTGAAAAGAAAACTCTGTCTAAATGTAAGCATGGTGGTGCCTTGTGATGCTCTGGGTCTGCTTTGCATCCTCTGGCAATGGAAACCTGCAGCATGTGGAAGGCAAGATGGATTCATTGAAGTATCAGGAAATCCTAGGAGAAAACGTCATGCCGTCAGTGAGGAAGCTGAAGCTTGTGTGTGTGTGGACCTTCCAACAGGACAATGATCCCAAGCATACCTCAAATTTCAACAAGACTTGGTTGCAGAAGAAGTATTTAAGTACTAAAGATGCTTGCCATGAAGGGGTTGAATAATTTTGAGACTGCAGAAGTCATTAAAAGTTGCATTTTAGTTGAATTTGGGGAAACCACTCGAAACATTTGTTGAGCTATTACAATTACTTTTGTTTGATTTGTTCATTGCAAACAGCTGAAAGTCTGTAAATTTTGCCAATAAACCTGATTTGCAATGAGGTTGAACAATTTCGATTACAACTGTACAACAACCATTATATATAAAACGTTACCAGATTCATATTTATGTTCATGTTTCGGGTAAAATTAAACATGCTTTTAGCACCATTCACTGGACATTTCACTTCAATTGGTTGTGAAATATAATATCAACAGAATATAATTTTGCAGAAATGCCGCCATAGGCACATATTTCCAGTGAGTAACTGGGTTGGTTTCTTTCCAAGGCACCATTTCTAATTTTTGTTTACGTTTTTTTTTAGCTATATATTTTTTATTTAATTTAAGCTTTATTTCAATAAACAAAAATACTTTTTAATAGTTTTAGTTTTAGATGGCAATAACAACACTGCCACAGACGCTTTTATCTTGCGTAAAAGAAAATTATTTCAGTTCAAATCGATATTTCATGTCCATTTATTTAGTATTTATTTAATAAGTAACCATGAAATAATCTGGATATTGTACAGCATGCCATTATCACAAAAATATACCCCTTCACAAGACCTGCCAACCTGCCCAGGTTTATTTTGCGATAATGGGCAGCTGACTTTTTCCCTTTAGCACTGACAAAAATAATTCAACATAATTTTCACTTTATTATGTTTTCTACAGTTTAAATATTGCTTATTTGGTATTTAACAGGGCTAATTGGTCCTTTCCAAAGCAATTTACTATGTATTCCGTGCAAGTGTTGTCTCCCTGGAGCAACGTAAGGTTAAGATGACCCATTTAAAGACAAGACACCATGGTAAAAGAGTTCTCAGTACCTATCCAATTACAAGCTCACTCTTACCTGTCCCCTTTGCATTAAGCATTTAATTTATTTATTACAATTTATTTATTGGTGGGCTCTAACTCTACATCAGTGTCATACAGATGTTTTTGTTCCCATAAAGCTAATTATATTAGTAAGATGCTGTGGTCCAAGAGTGTGTGTGTGTGTAAGTGGCTGCCAGTATGTGGGTGTGTGTGTGTGTGTGTTTCAGAGATTGTGAATGACCCTATCTTTTTGTATGAGAGCTTGTGTGTTAGTGTGAAAGTGTATAAACACACACTGATATAGTGCTCATTAAGGAGCTCTGGCTTGGCTGGGCTTGGCTCCAGGGCCACATGTTTCTCCTGTGCGGTGCTTTGCTATTTCTGTCTGTAGTGTTTGGCTTGGATTTATACTCAGCTGCTCTCTCAGTCACCTTGTCTTGTCTAGTCTCATTCTTCACACAACGTCAATGCATTTCTATCTTGGCTGGCTAATAGACCTATCTACTGTACTTTCATTTTGATGAATTTAGTATGTGTGAGCTTGAGGCAGAAACCGGATTGATGGCAACCTTAAAACCTTGTGTTCCAGTAGTCTGGTTCAGTGTTAGTCACCTTCATTTTCTCTTTAACATAGCTGTTTTGTTTTTTTTAACACATATAATAAGAATAATTCTGAATGAAACAATGTTGAGTGGGAAATAGTGTAGACGAGAATTGCTTTTATCATTTGGGATTTGATTGGATAACCCATGTTTGCAAACGTTATGTGCTAGGATATTATTTGCTAACATTTATTATGCCAGGATATTGACTATACTATTTATGCGACAATTGACTAATATCTTGTACGCAAAGATGTTATTGGCTAATGTTATTTATGCTACAATATTGGATAAAGTTGTTTTATGCTAGGATATTGGCTAATTACATATGTTAAGATATTATTGGCTAACATTGTTTATGCAAGGAAATTATTGGCAAATGTTGTGTATGCTGTAGGATATTGGCTAATAGTAAAGCAAAGCTAGAATATTATTTGCCAATTTTATTCATGCTACAATATTATTAGCTAATGCTAATTATGCTAGGATGTAATCGGCTAAAATTTTTATGTATTGTCTAATATTATTTTAGGATAAGTTAATTCTGTCTAACATTCTTCATGCTAGGATTTTATTGTCTAATATAAGCCTATTTGTAACATTGTTTTTTCTCCACCTCCATGGTCTTGTTTACTTCAGTGGAGCAAGTTTTTACTGGAAAAAAGTTTCAATATCAAATTAAACTAACATTGCTTAGCAAACAGTCGAAATATGTTACATACATAGCTATGTAACTACCCTGAGCAGTATGATCTTACTTTGAGTTTTTTCACCTCAGCACTAGCAGAAGCTTTTACTTAAGAAACAGTGAAGATTTCAACTCTGACTGAGTTGTAGGGTTTGAGTTTGTGCTTGATCTTCGTGTTAGCATGTGTGTGTCTAGCCTTCACAGGTGTCGAGTTTTCATATGACCGATGCTCTGCAGGTTATGTGATGCAACTTGCCACCATTCTTTTGTCACTGGCGGTGTTTCTCGGGCCATGCATCCCCTCATGAGTGGGCCAAAGTGTGTTTTTGCACCTGAATGAAGAAGACCACTGGGATGTCATGTGAAGTGCAGTGAAATGTGTGAGGGATGTGTGTTGCTGTGAGCTACTACAGATGTTTGGGAGACAAGAATTTGTGTAATATTTCCTATAAGGTATTTACACCGTGTGTGTGTGTGTGTGTGTGTGTGTGTGTGTGATGTACTGAGGGACAGTGGGAGTAATGTTTGTGTGTGTAAGGAGATGAGGGAGTGGGAGAGGGGGATGTGTTTGCTCATGCATTTGTGTTTGTGCCTCTCTGAGGGGTTCAGCCTGGAGCTTCATGGATCTTTGTTGAAAGACTGCTCAGTTTGTGTCCATTCTGAGTCTCTCGCTCTCCATCTCTCTTAACAGCTCAGCCGAGAGGAAAAGGTTCACCTTCCCTTCCAGACACCTCACACATTCATTTCCCAGTACCTCTCCTCAGATACAAGATACCAAATCTCTTCCAATGATCACATGACTCGGTTTGCTTGTCAACCTTCCCCTTCCCCAGAGGAAGCTCAGGGTTGCCGTGGGGATGAGGATCCTGGTGGCAGATTTGGAGAATCCGAAGCAACGTTACCATGGCAGAGCCTGAGTCTGGGGAAGGGGCACAGGGGCTTTTTGAAGCACTTGTTGTTGCAGCTTCCTGCTTGTTTTTGTCTCATTCTTAACTTATTCATATTTTGCACTTACGAGGGAGCACTACATATGACAAAGTAACAGATACTTCAATATCTTACCAAATAGACTTACCTTTTACTAAGTAAGTAGCACATTTGAACTGAAACAGGTTTGGTAAGGATTGAAGTTCAGTCTTTTCAATATATGTCAAGGAACCAAGTTCACGTCTAATTTTAACAACCCAGTTTACTTAAAGGGTTAGTTCATCCAAAAATTATGTCATTAATTACTTACCCTCATGTCGGTCCAAACCTGTAAGACTCTGAACACAAATGAAGATATTTTTGATGATATCTGAGAGCTTTCTGTCCCTCCATTGACAGCCTACACATCTACCACTTTCAAGACCCAGAAAGGTAGTAAAGGCATCATAAAAGTAATCCATGTGATTTAACCTCAATTTTATGAAGTAACGCGAGTGCTTTGTTTGTGCAAAAAACAATTTACCCCTTTATTTACAAAATATTAAACTCAAAAGTATTTCAATATATATAAAAGAATGTTTGAAGAACTTTTGAACTGTATTTCTGAGAGAAACGGGATATTCAATTAGAAAAAGTTGCACTGAGAAAAAGTTAGGGTGGAACTTAATTGTATTTATGTGGAACTGATTGGACCATGACGGTTAAAGGAGCTGAGTTGAAAAATAAGTGGGTTTGGTGACGTCAGTTGATACATACAGATGTTTTAGAGGTGTAGGAATTCTATAATGAAAGAATATGAATAGAAATATTTTTGTTTGAGCAGTGTTTGACCAAGACAAGGAATGCCTTTTAAGAAAGTAAAAAGTAAAGTCAATTTTGATTTTATGTCTTCTTTAATCCTTATTGATTAAAGACCAGCTGGCCAATGTTTCTGTTTTAGCTTTCATTTTAGTTGTCAGAGAACCATCTGTTTTTGCAGATATGGGTAGCTAATCTTTTTTAAACAGAAACAAAAAACCTGGATGGGTTATTGCCATTATTAAACACAATCTGACTACTTTGGGCAAACCAGTGAGACTAGGGAAGGATTGTGAATTTGTACCATGACACACTGCATATGCTTTCAGTGTTGATGTTGGGTGTTAAAGACCAGCCAGCATCATAAATATTATATTTTATTTTTATTCAGTGTGGCATGAGCAAAAAAAGGGTAGATTTCTAACCAGTAGGTTTCTGCACCAGCTGAGCAGCTGCCACTGAGATGAATGGAAATGCTAACGGATAGCCTTCTCCAGGTATTACAGACCTCCTTGGGGCAATTGCTCAGCAGGCCCATGCATTAATCCGTCATTGAGCGAGATATGCATGGAAAGAGTCCGACCCAGCACACTAGGCAGACAGCAGAAGAGGGAGTAACTTCCTGCAGTGGGAAAAGGCAAACACAAAGAGAAGATGAAAGACAAACAGAGACGGGAGAGAACAGGTCAGACAAGATGCAGAAGGGAGCATACCGCAATACGCACCTTTAGCTGGACTGTGGAACGCACAAACATGCAGATGCAAATATACTGAAACATAATGGAAATTATTGTTTTGGCAGAGGAGGAAGATCACAAATATTGACCACCTTATTGTTATACACTTGAATGTTCTGAAAGCCTTTTTGTGATGGTAAGAAATGCCATAGAACATAAGAAAAGGGGTCAAGAATGTTGTGATAGAGTGATAGAGTTTCTTTCAATACTAAACAAAAGGTCACATTGAGATTCAGAAAGATGCAAGATGCAATTAAGTCTGACCGTGTTTCGTAGTTGCGTGAAGAGGGCAGAAGAGAACAGATTTTTTTTTTAGACTGAACGAGCGCGGAAAGGTCTGGCAACAGAAAGGCAAGCAATCCAGGAACACAGCAGAGAGAGGGATTGAGAGGGAGGGACTGGTGAGAAGGGGGCGGGGCCTGCGTTCTGCTCAGCCTATCAGATCCAGACAGGGGCAGGCAATGACAACTGGTGTAGGAGCGAGTGAGAGAAGGAAAGAGAGAGAGAGAGAGAGAGAGAGAGAGAGCATGAGAAGGAGAGAGGTAGACGGAGATGTATATTCTCAGTCCCTCAGCCAGAGGCAGAGAGCTTGGTCATACCAGAATAGCACAGGACGGTCCTGGTCCAAAGTGTGTTTCGGGGTGTGGGCCGGACAGCATGTCGGATCCTGAAGCCAGAGTGAACTCAAAAAAAGCCGGCATTCGGGCTGCTGTCATTCTGATCGGACTGCTGCACAAGTCCAGACGGCAGAAGGAGAAAGAGAGAGAGAAGGAGCGGTGGGTGAACTTTATTTTTTCCCACCCACTAATTTGACCTGTGATTTCATATCTGGCTCGGTTCTGGTGTTGTTTTCGGCCGCCGTGCTCTAGTTGACCTGCGTTTATGGCTATGTATAGGTCTTTATGTACACTTCATACATTTATTGTCATCCCAGAGTGTGTTGTAATTGGGTCAGTATATAGTAAAGGATCATTTTTTTGTGGCTCTTTTGAGGATGTTCTCGTTTGCAACTTCCCAGCTTCCCTCCTCATATGCCCCAAGGCAAAATTTCATTTCTTAGGTATTGCTCATTCATAACTCAGGACACTTGATGGAGTTCTCAATTATGTGCCATTAAAGTATCTCAACTGTTTCTGGTGGAGAAATGACGTAACACATAAATTAGTCAATTGTTGATATACTGTACAGCCAATGTACTGTATGGCTATAGAATTATCATGGATTACATTTTTGGTCTCGCAAGAATATGATGATAAATGTTGAGACATTTAATCACAGACTTTGGTGTAAATTTGGTACAAATCTGAGGACAGTTTGAGACATTGTTGAGAGCAATGTTATTCTAGATTTTTTTATATACTTATGTTTATATACTCATATTTTTAGATTTAATTTAATTTAATTTTCTTTTGCAATTTAGGTTAAATTAAGTTTTATTTCAGTTTAAGGTTTTTTTTTCCCCAGCAATTGTAGTGCTTAAATTTTAGCTAATATCTAATATTCTAATATTTATATTTGAATGATTGAATACTTTAATTTTAGTTCACCATAATAAATCTAATCTTCTGAAACTCAATGTGAGGTTGTTGGGGGTCTTTTTTTCAGGACAAGCAAAAGCTCCCTTGCTCTCTTATCAGATCTCATTGCTGTATAGGAGAAACAGTTAAGATATTAAGAAGATCGTCCTCTTTCCTTTGTAACCGTCCATGTACAAAGAGTTCAAAAGCAAATACAGCTCTGTTAAACAAACAGAGAGTAAACGGGGGGAGAGAGAGAGAGGGGCAGATAGTTTTCACCAAACTCCCCTTGTCAGGGTCATCCAGGTCAGATCGTTTGCAGAAGTAAATCTCAGAGCAAGAAACCACAAAACTATTTCTCAGCTATCATTTACTAAAGGCTTCTCCAGTGGCTGTCTGGTCAGTAGCCGTGTTGCTCTATATCAACTGGCATGATTATCACTAACAGTGGCCCTAGTGTATACTTTGTCTAATCATTAATTAAAACCGATTTGACCGCATAGGCACGTCCTAACACACATCCAAACAAACTCTTTTACGCAGGTGTCGTGCCGCTCTGAACCCTGCACACAATGCGATTTGTGTTCGGAGGCGCCGCGTGCGCGGCTCCATTTGCATAGATCTCATCGATAACTGGCATGGTTACTGACATCACTGCGAGACGGCCCAGCTGGAGTCGCACTGTTTATTCCCTCTAGATCCGTTCTGTCCCGTTCTTCAGCTCAGATGGGCACTCCGTGAGAAGAAAGTCTACATCTGACAGGCTTTACAGGTCTGCTGCGTTTGAATGAGTGATAAGCAGGGCATATTAGTCAACATTATAATGTGAATCACCTTGAAGGCTGGTTGTTTCAAGTTTGGTCTGTCAGGAAAGTTATTGCTCCCTCTTGTCTTAATCAAAGGGTTGAATGCTGTAGTAATTGCATTGTTTTATCTTAAAATGAAAGGTTTGGTACAAGGTTTGAGAGTGTAATTTAATGATGTTGATGAGTTAATGACGCTCTTTTGAGTTGGTAAAAAGCTCTTTAAAAAAGAGCCTTCTTTTGTCTTGATTTCCAGTATAAATATAAAAAAAAAATCCATAAAACAAGGTGAAGTTATTAAATAAGTTATATTATTAAAAAAATTATCCATTGTTGAAATTAATTAAGACATATTTACAAGAAGAAATTCGGCACCTTAGCTGTATAATATAATATAATATAATATAATATAATATAATATAATATAATATAATATAATACATTTATAAAAAACATCAATTTTTTACCTGATTGGAAGATTTTATTTTAAGAATTTAAGAATATTTTTTTGTACCATACATCTAAAAACAAATAAAATAAATAGTAAGTTTAATGCTTCATACTATTTTCCAGTGGGTTAAATGATGCTATATATTCTCTAAAAAAAAAGTCTTGATATCTAATGCAATTTTGCTCCTCAATTCAATTATTTCTTGAAAAAAAACGTTTGATATTTTTTTACTGGAAAACAAGACAAATACTTTTTTAGATTTTTTTTCTTTTTTTTTTGCATTATTTTCAGTCTCTCTACCACCTTGACTAGTTTCATGTTTTTATTTTGGTTAATGATTCTTTATTTTACATGATGCTCCTCTTCCATTTATCTTGGCAAGTGCTGTAAGATGAGAGCAGCAGCGAAAGCATTTCTTCATAAGCTCATTAAGCACCAAAGCAAATGTTTTTCTGGTTTCCTGTTTCATTCACTGAAATCTAATTTTCTCCACCTTCATCACTCATTTCTCCCATGATCCTGTCTCCTGCAGTTCACATGAACTGCCTTTACTTCCTGACTCATTCTGTTTCCATCACACTTTATTTTCCTTCAGCTTTTTTCACTTTTCTCCGTGTGTAATTTTTTTTCCTTATGTACCTCCGCTGTGCCCTCCTCCCATCTTCACTTCCTCTTCGCTCAGTTGTTTTACCCCCTCTCTCTCTCTCTCTCTCTCTCTCTCTCTCTCTCTCTCTGTTGTTGAGAAAGCGTTTTTGATTAGCAGCTGCATGAAATTAAACTAAACTAGGTCACCTTTTGCCCTCTGCCTCTCATATAAACATTGCACAGACTCAATGTCCTCTAGGTCCGAGGATAAGATTCCCAGCACAAGATTCCAGTTCAGTTCCTCATTCGGTATCACAGCTGAATCATAGTCTGCAACTGTAAGAGCGAGTCATCTTTGAGTACCTGGAAAAAACCATGCAGCTCATTCATCCAGAAGAGGCTGTAAAACAGTCCTCTAGCTGCCAGCACAATGGCGAAGATCACTCCGTAAAATACACACAGTAAAAACTCAAAGTAAAGGGGTCAAATGGCAACAAAGCATATTGAGCAAGTGATGGATTATGGTGAATGTTCCTTATCAGTCCTACTAAAGGTAAACATTAAATGAGAGGGGGTGGAATATTCCTTCTGAATGTCCCTGAACTTTTTGTTTGATTTATACTGCCGTGCGAAAACAAAACACAGTCATTTTGTCAAAGAGTCAGTAACAAATCAGTGATAAAGTGATCTTTTAATAATCTGAAAATACATTTGATTTTGTATCAACATTTCATTTTAATGACTCTAAGCAGGTCATGTGTTGTATTAAGTCAATTCGATGAACCCTGAATATATCCACATATTAATCATTACAAATATCATGAATTATTTCAAGTATTTATGATTCATTATGCTTTTTGTACCACAGCCTGAATATCCTTAACACGTCATAAAGTCAAATTAACTAATATTTTAAGAGACTTACACAGTTATCATGATGGTCTTCGGTCTTCACATTCTGGATGTCTGCACAATTATGCCAAACTACTCAATATGGTTTTCTCTTTCATCCTTTTAATGAGGATTTTTTTCTTTTTCTCTGTAGATATTTTAGATATTTCAGACATTATACCTCCAGTTTGAATACATAAATGTACATAAAAATATAAATACATGTTGACCAGATGCTGTAAGTTGTGTATTCAACTCACTGTAAGAAATGCGTTGCTTTTTATGTATTTTTATTAAATAAAAAAATAGATATGGACAAAAGTCAACCTCCTGATCGATTTGTGAACAAAATCAGATCTTTCAGAATATGATTTGTTCTGTGACAGATTAGTTTAGCTCAACTAAGTTCAGATTCAGAGAAGACAGAGAGTGTGAAAAGTGATATCAAATCAATCAAAATTCAATCAAAAGACACTGAAGCCATTTTCCCCAGTTTCACTGTTGCCATAGTTTCTGCATTTTATCTTGTATAGGGCGATAGTATAGCTGCTACTCATTATCAAAATAAAAGTGTCTCTTCTGGTGTGTGTGTGTATCCATTGAACTGTATCTGTGTAAGTGGAATAGATGAGGTGACCACGTCTCTCTTAACAAGTGCTTCCGAAACGGTTTCACTGACATGTTGTATAGAGCCTATTTACAGAGCAGTTGAACTGAGGAGGGTATTTTTAGAAGTCACTTTTCTTTTCCCCTTTCTCTCTCCCATTCTCGCTCTCTCAAAACCCTGTGGCGTCCTCTTTGTCTCCTGTTAGACTGTTGATTTAGAGATATGGACAAAGGGTTAATGCATTTAAAACCCCCAGAGGAGCACAGGTTGCTTTAATAGAGGGAGTGATATCAAAAGCCCTGCTCAATGGCAGCGTCTCACCAGCCCCCCTTAAGGCCCCTGTGCTGGTCTGATGAGACTCTTTTTGACTTTTTGAATGTGGAAAGCCTCCAAAAACTAACAACTGTCCAATTTGTCTAAAGGCAAATAAACACGAGCTGCTCCCAGAGTCACGCTGGAGGCAAAACCCATACATCAGACTGAATACTGTCAAACAGGTGAGGGAAGATATTGTTGACGTGAGAATGAATTGGATTTATTCAGACAGTTGGAAAGAGGGATTACATATCAACAGGTTTGTGTCTTTTCCCTTGCCAGTAAGCCTACTTGTTTTCTTATTTAGCTTTTTTATAATCTGATTTGTAAAATAAAATCTGTAGAAACAAAATACACTTGCAAGAAGTACCATTGCAATACTAGAGTAATTGTAATACTATTTATAATGCTATAGATGCCGACGCACCACCAAACTTGAAAATCCTCTTGCGTGGGTCCCACTTTCTGAAATATACAACAGCTACATTGGGGGGATAAAATGGTGTAGGGTTTACTTTGAAACACTCAAATGACATACAAATAAACTGCACGTAACATTGAATTAAACAATTTTGAAGTAGAAAGACTGAAATACGATTTTCTTTTAAAGGGGTCATTTTTTTAATGTTCTCTGAGGTCCACTTATAACGTTTTAAAGAAAGTAATAGGCCATTTTCTACCCTGTTTTTGGAGACTTGGAGGTTAACGCCCACTGCTATGATTGGGTAACAGTTGTGCATATTAAAATAAGTACTTGGAGTTACCACAGTTATAATGGACAAAGGATGATTTACAGTGTTTTGTGTAAATGGAATTATGAATGAATGCGCCATTGTTTGTTGTTCTTATAGGCCATTAGTTCATCCTTTTCAAACATGTACATTGTCATTTTGCAGTGTCGTGTTTTAAATAAAATGAAATGTGTTGTAATGTCTTACTGATGATAAAACGTAAGATGTTGGCCACTGAAGCTTTTATGCAGGATTACAGTGAATGGCGTAGATAAAAACAACTAAATCAGCATTCTCTATGTGTTTTCTTCTGTATCCAAAATTAATCCAACGCATTAACCTCATAAATGCTGAAGCAAAGGGAAGAACAGCATATCACAACTATTCAGTTTGACTGCGGCGTTACAGTATAAATACTCAGTAAATATCAAGCAATCTGTATCAGACAAAGCAAATAGTGACGCATAAAAACACTGGTACTTAGACTTGTGTGTTGCGACATTACTGTCGGATCCAATGTAGTTGGCACTGCAGTTGCGCCTGTCTCGTATTTGCAACCACATGACATGTGAATCAGTGGGCGGGGCTAAAGAGGCAATGATGTAGAAGTAGGCGTTGATAGAGGCAGTCTGTAGTCTTACTATGACGAAATTCTGAGCTTGGTTTTAAATAAAAGCTGTTTTTGGACTAACGAGGAAGTTTGGGGTCTGAAACTTACAGGATATTTTTATAGTTCAATGACCTCTCATATGTCAAAAGTTCAAGGAAAATTGTATTTCTCAATTCATGACCCCATTAAAACATAGCCTACTCAAATAATCTGTTTACAACTTTGACATTTTTTTTTTTACAGCATACTTATATAAGCATACTTTTTATATATATATATATATATATATATATATAAGGGGTGTAACAATACCCTAATTTCACGATTCGATACATATCACGATACTGAACTCACGATATGATATTATTGCGATACTCCAAGACATATAATAAAAGGTTAAGAAAAAATGTACTGTTGATTAAATGCTACATTTTGGGTGTAAGTGAATAGGCTTGGACAATGGTGACACCAGAATAAATATATTCATGATTCTGAACCTGAAAATACAGAATTATTTTAGACGAATATGCTTGAACTCTGTCACTGGCTAGATATATTTAAAATAATGCAGGCCACTTTTTACTGGTAACATAAGACTTATAACATAAGCATTATCAGGACCCACTGATATTTCCCCATTATTATACATTATATTCAACATAATATATTGTAGTTTAATGTAGTACTGACTCTGAAAACTTCTATTTTTTCTCACAGGGTAATTTTTATTTTGGGTGAACTATCCACGATACATATTGTTGCATTTTTGTATTGCGATATATTGTGACACGATATATTGTTACACCCCTTATATATATATATATAGAGAGAGTTTGATTTTGATCCACGGACTGTGACATCTAGATTGTTTGTTCGATCCACAGAACTTCTTCTTTTACTAAAGCTGAAAAACTGTTTTATTTTGCCATTTTTTTGTGGAAAAGGAATGAAATAACATGTAAATGTATAACATTTTCTCCTGAGCTCTGTATTGTTACTTTCATCCTGCTGAGAGTTATTAGCCATATAGGATGTCAACCTCTGAGCAGTTGCCATAGTAGCGAGGCTAGTCTTGCTAATGTGTAATGGTGACTGAATTGCTTTATTAAGTGAGTTATTGATTGTCTACAGGTGGTGGGCAAAATCTCAGTAGAGTAAAATGGAGAACAGGTGCAAAGAGTCAGGAGCCAGCCAGCTTCCTATTAAAAAAAGGTGATTTTCTAGAGGTTCATCATTTAGCCTGCTGTGTATATTGCATCATTAATTGATCCTAACAAGGTTGGCAACTGCTAGTCTTTGGAGTTGTAGGAACCAGTCTGTGAACTTGAATGACCTTTTTAGGGTTCTCTTTATAATGTCATTTTTGAATGTTCATTTTCGTATAGTCTGTTAAGAAGGAATAAGATTGAATTTGATCAAATAAAAGTTGTAACACTTTGTCCTCATGGCACAATGCCATATTCCTCTAGTACAACACTTAGATTTTTTTCTTGTTTAACTTTCGTAAACAAAGAAAAAAGACTTAATTGAGCCCTATTGAGCGGCTTTCTAATTCTTGTTAGCACAGCAGGGTCTAAAAGCAAGAGAGGGTTTTAGCAGCACTCAGTATCGACCGTTCCTTTTATGTGTTAAAACGTTCTGTTTCAGCAGCAATTATTTCTTAATTAAATTTCCATACGGAGTTTGTCAAAATTACATTTGTATTACAAGGCATTTTCATTCGTTTGTGTGTCCGTGTGTTGTGAGACTGAATGTCTATGTGGTATACCATGTTTGGGACACTGGCTGCAGTCCACATTTGACACTTTCTATAAATAGCCTCAACATATCAACGTACAACAGGAAGCCGGCCTCTGACCACTCTGAGAGTTATCTAAGGACTAAAACATTATCCATTTAAACAACACTGGTATTGCTTCCCATAATCCCTTGCTGGGAGAAGAATGATAAAAGAGACATGTGAACTGTCAGTTCCGTTGACGAGCAGAGCTTTGACACTGTCATAGTAATTGCATGATCATCGTATAGCTCGTAGATAATGTTTAGGCCGCGGACTGTATCTGTAAAAGAATGAACCTTACGGGATCATATTAAATTAGTTTATGAGAGCAGAACAAATACACAGTGCCTTTGGTAGGTAACAATAAAATTGCTTCTGCTTGTCATTGGTTTTTTTTTTCTCTTTCTAATTTGCTGAATATTAAGTCCATTACTACAGTGATTTGCCGTTTGCAATCATCAAAGGGGGTATGATCAAGTTCATTTTAGGTTTTCATAAGTATTTATCAAGGTCAAAAATAACATTTATAATTAGGATTTAATTGTCAGCCCTCATGCAATATCTCCTTTCCTCTAGTCTGGTCTTCTCCCTTGTCCTATTTAATTTGCAAGTGATAATGTATAGTCAGTATGTGAGAATCACACACACAAAAAAAAACTAACATATCAGGACGGGTATCAGAACTTTCCTGATAAAACATTGAATAAATGGACAATCTATTCTATTCTATTCTATTCTATTCTATTCTATTCTATTCTATTCTATTCTATTCTATTCTATTCTATTCTATTCTATTCTATTCTATTCTATTCTATTCTAGTCTCATGAAATGTTCACCAAGGCTTGTGATTTTTTAAAGGATTCTTTGATGAACAGAAAGCTTAAAATAACAGCATTTATTTGAAATAGAAATCTTCTGTAACATTATAAATGTTTACATAAAATGTACTTAAAATATTTTAACACTAGTGCATATTTCTTTTTTTTCTCTCTTTTTTTATGTTTAAACGCATTTAAATTATTTTATTATGCGAGAAGAAAGAAGTCACAGAGTGATACAAGATCCTGATTGATTTAGAAAATTGGTTGCCTGGATTTTTTTTTTTTTTTTTTACAAAAATATTATACCTCTTGACCAATCAGAATCAAGACCGCTTATATATTTACTCAGCATGTATGTTGTCTTTGTATCTCTGGAGTGTAATCAAAGCATGAGGCATGTTGCCGGAACAGATAATCATAATCACTGGGCAGATGTGATTAGTATTGAATCAGGCCTAATTAAAGAGGCAGATAGCCTCGTGATGAAACTATGGACTGGAAATGAGGGAAGACAGCATGTGCAGGACAACTAGAGATATCACAACTTCCCGGTTCTCCCTATGAGCTGATAAGATTCTAATAAAGCCATAGCGGTGAATTATTGTTAATTGTGTTTCAGGGCTGCTGTAAGGCTTTATTCATAAGTCAGCATCATAAACGGACTCTGCAGTAGAGTTCCAGGAAAAAGTTTCATATAACTTTTACATAAGCCTGTTTATAAGTCTTCATCTTTCCGTTGTGCACAGCACAGCAAACCTCTCAGCCTCTTTCCACATCCCCCATGTACATTTTATGAACTTAATCAAATGCAATCTTTATCACAGTGAACACACACACACACACAAAACAATTGTGTTGGATTTCCCCCCAGAAATTGCTAGTACATTTCATGAATTATTACACTGTAAGAAGTGATCAGTTGACTTAACTTAAAAAAGTGAGGAAACTCGTAGCGTTAAGTAAATAAACTTTATGCGTAATTGAAAAAATTAAGTTATGTTCACATAACTTAAAATCATTAAGTTTCCAGTAAATTTCCAGTAAATTAAGGAAAAATTAACTTACGTGTTATGTTCACACAACTTAATTTATTCAATTACGCATGAAGCTTATTTACTTATTAATTTTAAGGCAACGGGTTTCCTTACTTTTTTATGTTAAGTAAACTGATCACTTTTTACAGTGAACAAAGAAACTGCAAGTAACACATTGAATTAAACATAACATTTTGAAGTAGAAAGACTGAAATTGTGTTTTTAAGTCTAGTTTGTTTTGTAATTTTACAACAATTTTGCTACAATTTTGTTAAAAATGACTTTTTCGACATTGTAATTAAAACATTAAAGGGATAGTTCACCCAAAAATGAAAATTCTCTCATCATTTACTCACCCTCAAGTTGTTTCAAACCTGTAAGAATTTCTTTTTTCTGCTGAACACAAAAGAAGATATTTAGAAAAATGTCTGTAACCAGACAGTTGATGGACCCCATTGACTTCCATAGTATTTTCTTTTCCTACTATGGAAGTCAATGGGGTCCATCAACTGTTTGTTGTCAACTGTAATACATAAAAAAAAATACTATTTCAGCCTTTCTACTCTAAAATTTTTGTCATCAAACATTGTTTTGTAGATAATTTCAGTCTTAAGTGTTTTATCTCTTTTTGTTTTGGTAAAACTGTATGTTTAAGATCATTAACGACTGAAAATCTCCCACTGATGAGTAATGATCGGACACTGGGCATTTAGTGGTGTTTGCGGTCCTGTCCACTCATGCAAAGTGAGAGTGATGTAGGCCTAGTCAGAGACAGTTACATCAGCAATGAGTGTCATTAGAAATGCTGATCAACAGTACATTGCCTCTAAAGCTACACCGGTTTCAGACTGCATGTAAAAGCAGCGCATATGTATTTCTGATTGTAACGTTACAACATTGTGTGTGTGTGAACTTTTTTTGTGTGAGGAGGATTTCCTGTTATATTATCCTATTGCTTTAAAAAAAAACCAAAAAAAAGTTTAATAAAACTTTTATGGTTTTAGTATTTGGTTTCTAAATGTGTCTTGAATTTCTATGGTTTCTCAGTTCACCTCACAAAACACATAGTGTGGTCTGTCGGTACAAACCGTGTTGTTGCAAGAAAACTTGTATGCTACGCAGCACATGTTGGCATCTGCCTAATTTGAGGGAACTGTGTCAAAACACAGTAGACTGGGATTGGTCCCACAAACTTTGACATCAGCCTCCGCTGTTGCCCATCTGTTTGTCCTCTTGACTTTAGATCCATGGCAGCAGCTGGCATTGTTCTCGTGACCCAGCTGGGAAAAAGGTGCAGTGCAGTATAGACATGAATCTGGAGCACAACTGGTCATTTTTAACAAGAGTCCTGGTGTTCTGGAGCATGTCCCCTCAAGCAGCTGCAGTCATGGGTAGACTCAGTTTCCCGTTAACAATTGAAAGGCTGGCATCCAGACGCACACTCGCATGTGGCTTTTGAGTCTAAGTGAATGGTTTCTGTGTGCTGGATGTATTTCAGAAAGGGGAAAAGGGAATATACGCATCAACGAAGTACATTAACATTGACTGTGTCCCTCCACTTATTGTGATATTTTAGTAATGTCCAGGACAGCTATACCCATGCTGAAACCTTCTAGGCAACAAAACAGCAAATTTGCTTCGTCACTGCATTTAGACTACTGGATGTTTCATTCATAAATTTGATCACTATTAAAAATATTTGTATTTTACATCATTTTCTGATTGAATAATTTTGGTTAGACTTTACAATTAGGTTCCATTTTCTTTAACAATAGTTAACTGCATTAGTTAACAACAATGAAAAATACTTCTAAAGCATTTATTAATCTTAGTTAGTGTTATTTTCGATATTTACTAATAAATTATTCAAATTAAAAGTTGTATCTTTTAACATTATTTCATAGACTTGAGCTAACATGAACTGATATTTTTAATATTAACGTCATGCATTAAAGGCAGGGTAGGTAGAAATGGTCTAAAAATTTTATTTTTCAAATTTGTTTAAACTTTATGTACATATCAATACATAATTAAAATGTAAGTACTCTGAAAAAGAAAGTATCAAAATCGAGTGTCTGTAGACCTCTCACGACTGTTTTAAAGACATCTCATTATTTCCATTCACTCCACCCCCTCATTTCTGTGCTTCTTCCAAAGCCACGCCCCCAAAACACATGAACGCGCGACTCCGACCGCTGAGCTAGAGGACGCATTATTTACCTGAGACAAGCGGAGGGGAAGGGGCATTTTTTTGCCTGGTTTGCCTTCACTAACTGCATATGCCGGTACTGTAAATTTAGATTGCTCTTTCTCTGCCATTGTTTTGGTATTCCTAGGTTCAGTGCCTTCTTCTTCTTCTTCGATAGATTTTATTGGCAGCTTGCAAACATAGTGCATTACCGCCATCTACTGGACGGAGGTGTGATCAGGTTCCGTGCCTCTCGCACTCCTCAAATCAAACGGTCGCGCGCAAGTGGGCAGGTGCTGTGTGGCAAAAGGGTGGTTGCCATGGTTGCGAGAGAGTGACAGTCGCCTAAGCCAATCCTTTGATTCGTCCCGAATCGAAATAATGAGCTGTGTTTAATACAGATTAAACGGTCTAGAGTCACTTGATTTTTATACTCTTTTTTTCAGAGTTCTTACATTTTAATTATGTATTGATATATATAGAAAGTTTTAACAAATTTGGATCTTTAATTTTTAATAAATCCTACCTACCCTGCCTTTAATGTTACCAAATATTTATAAATACGGTAACAAATGCATTGCTCATTTGTTAAAGGGATACTCCACTTTTTTTGGAAATAGGCTCATTTTACAACTCCCCCAGAGTTAAACAGTTGAGTTTTACCGTTTTCGAATCCATTCAGCCGTCATATCATTACGCCTGCTGCACTCATGGTACGGCAGCGAAGTTTCTTGATTATTACGCGGGAATGAGAGTATAGTCCCTAGCCATATCAGCCTAGAAAATCGCAACTTTACATTTTCCGTCGGTCTTAGTACACGATGTAACTACAGAAGAGTCAAGTTTTAAATAGGAAAAATATCGAAACTCTTTGTTCATTTTTTTGAGAGAGATGCTAATGGTCTTGTCTGGTTCAATTCATTATGCTAAGCTATGCTAAAAGTGGGACCCCCAGACCCGGAGATCGGCTGAATGGATTCCAAAATGATAAAACTCAACTGTTTAACTCTGGGGGAGTTGTAAAATGAGCCTATTTCCAAAAAAAGTGGAGTATCCCTTTAAGGCCCATTCACACCAAGAATGATAACTATAAGGATGACAATAACGATAACTATATTAGTGTCCACACCAAAGAACGCTAACGCTCTGTTTATTCTAAGCGCGTGCTGTAGTTTTTGTCATCTGCCACTTTAAATGCTTGAGCTCTTTCAAACAGGATGGATTCTGATTGGCTGCCAATGTTTTTATTGTTCGTCAGCTTTATTGATATTGATACAGTTGATATTGTTTCTCTGTGCTGTTTTATAGTTGTGGTGTAGACTCTGCAATACTTTTTTTTATATTTATTACTATTTTAGAACTATATCTTTATTTTTATCATTATCGTTATAGGCCTAGTTATCGTTCTTGGTGCAATAAATAACATTAACTAATGGGACCTTATTGGAAAGTGTTACCATATATATATATATTTTTTTTTTTTTTCTGATCAATGTCACAAATTTGGTTATTTGATTTTTAATAGTGCTGAATCTTATACACTTCATCTTCATTTTAGTCCTACAACTTTTTTGTTGGACTAAATCTAGTTCCACATTCAAAATTTCTGCAAATGCATATAACCTTTGTGGTTATTGTGGTATTATGATATAAATACTAAATATTATGTATAAATTGTGTTTATGTTATTGGTTCCATCCTCTCTGATTGAAATGACTCTCCCACATCTTCCATTGAAACTTTCACAGCCTCTTATATGCATCAATGTGCCATTTTCCAGCTACAGCTCTTCATGTGGTCAATGTTTTTGGAGTTTAATGACCCTCAGAGGTGTAATGTAAGGGAAGATTTTAATGGACCCTCACTTGAGACCGTCTGCAAGGAGCTGCATTTCTAGACCAGAGTTGGTCTGCCTGACTAATTTTAACCTCTGATTCCAAGTAGACCCTCTGTCATTTGTCTTTGGCTGAAAGAACTGCTTTTAAAATGCGATCATGTTCCTGCTTGCAGACTTACGCCTTTCCTTACTCCTTGTCCCCCCCTCCTTATCCCTCTTCTTTATCCCTCTTCTTTTTTGACCTACAGCAGTTTGTCTGCAGGGCTGGCTGCTCTTAGTTGTTCTTGTTATGTCTCTGTGCAGATACCAAGGCAAACAGAAAGAACTGATGTTATTGGGTTTTTCTATCCTGCAGTCTTTTACCTTAGTCTCTGGAGGCAAAACCATGTTCTTTTCAGTTAACTCTTTCAAAGGGTACTGCACTGACTGTGTGTGTGTGTGTGTTTGTGTGTGTGTGTTTGTATGTATACATCTACTGTATGTCTGAGGGCCAGTCTTTTGTTTTAGTGCAAAACTACCAAATCTCAGGATCAGAATTGCCTGTAATGACAAAAGCAAAAAATTTCACCCAAAAGGACACTAAAACGTAAAATCATTTACATTTTGAGATATGTTTAATAATTAATATTAAATAATTCATGAAAATGTAAATGGGTCACGTGGCACAATTTTTATTTTTATTTGAACATCCATTCATTATAATAATGATAATCATAGTAATACAATTATTACTTTATTATTATTAATTGTAATAATAATATTGTTTTTTGTTGTTTTCATTTAGGATTTTTTCTTCATGATGGTGTCACCCTGACATTTCTGACTTTAACTTCCCCGAAAAATATCAAAATGAATTTTAACAGAAAAAAAAAAAAACATACTCATCATAGAAGAGGTCAAGTCTTTGTATGGATGAACAGCATTTTAAAATATTTGAATATATCAGCTAAGATTCGCATCACGCAACAAATTATATAGTATGTTTATTAAGCAATCTCAAAATGCATTTATGGGAAACATTTTTTAACACTGCATTAATATTTAAAATAAATATTTCACCTGCAAAATTACAGCTAAGTGGTGCAACCAACATAAAGAAAAATGGTATCAATGTTTTTCAAAAACATGGATGTAAAGGGTGCATTTCTAAGGACTTTGCACATGTGTTTTAAACTATATTATTCCTTCGGTTTTCCTTCCTTCTTTAAAAAAATCCTGTTTTATACTGGTTTCCACTCAGATATGCTAAACTAAATATCCTCTGCATATGTGTTTGAGGGCCAGTCTTCTGTGCAACACTGCTGCATTTTAAGTTAGTCTTCTTCATAGCGTGCTGTTGACCGTTTTCCAGTCTAACTCTGGGTGTGTGTGTGTGTGTTTTGCAGGAAACAAGAGCTGCTGACCATCTCCAGCGTGCCTCTGGGAGAATGTCCACCCTCACCTCCCCGCACTGCACCACCCACCATGAAGGTGAGTGCTGTGGTCCCACATTCACACACAACACAAGCGTCGCTCTATTAGCTGCTGCTAGCTGAAAACTGGTGCATTCATCTCTCAGTCACACCTTTTTACTAAATTAACCTCTATTAGCGTAATAGCATGAGAATGCCCTTTGTAGCATGCTATATAAAATGACCCTCATTTCTCTACAGAAATGTCAACATGCTCATTACATAATGTCTCTAACCGACTTAGACATGCACATTAACCTGCGGTGCTGTCTGTGAAGGTACATGCGGTGTGTTTGAGGTAAAGCTTTTCATTCAAGGTTACCTCTAAATGTAATTCTAATTCATTTGGACTGAGAAATCCATTTTCTTCGGAGCATTAAGGTCCCATTGAGATCGCACAGTATCGCTATCTCTTTTATATGTGCAACAGCCTCAAGAGGGTCTGGAAAGATTTTCCGTCTTGTTTAAAAGTGGTACAGAGTTCAGATATGGGTTGTGTGGCGTGAGCGGAGCACAGTCGGTGTCACCTTGAAATGAGACAGAATTGCTGAAAAATCAGAAGAGGAGGGAAGAGAGGTGGGTGTTTATGCGGGAAGGCAAGGCGAAAGGCCGAGGTGTCAGGCGTGATATTAAGATGAGAAGACATGAAGTCGAACTCAGAGGTCATGATCCTGTTAGCCAGTGCTTTAATTATGTAGATCATTTCTCATACGGACTGATTAAATGTCTGAAGCACACAGAACTAGTTGAACATCATACTTGAAATTTATAATGGTCTCCATCAGGTGTTTCATTATCACCTGCTATTTTTATTTATTTAAATATTTCTTTTTTTTAATCTTTTTTTTTTAAAGAACTTACATTTCTTTGCCTCTCTTCTGAGCATCTTGTAAATTCTGTCATCATTTACTTAAGTGGTTTCCCTATACTATGACAGTCAATGGGGTCCAATGTTATTTTGACACCATTAATTTTCATTGTATGGACAAAAATTGTTGAAATCAAACGTTCTTCAATCTTCTTTTATGTCCCACAGAAGAAAATAAGTCATGAAAATATGAAGGTACTGGTTAAAAATTTGGGGTCAGTAATAATTTTCATCAAATTAGAATGATTTCTGAAGGATCGTGTGACACTGAAGACTGGAGTAATGATGCTGAAAATTCAGCTTTGCATTTTAAAAGTTCTTATAAATTGAAATAATATTTCACAATATTACTATTTTACTGTTCTTTTGATCATATAAATGAAATATGCCTTGTTGAGCATAAGGGACTCATCATTATAAATCATTATAAAACCCTTCCCGAAATCTAGTTTTAGTTTGTACTGCACTAATCCTAAAGTATATTTGTCATATAAAACTCACATAGCCAGTTTTTTCCCTGTTCTAACCTTGTCCTTAGACTACTGAGTCACTTTACACATTACAGGGAAATGTTTGCAGAACACACATTAACACAACACAATGTACTGTACCTCTTTTTAGGTTTAGCTATCCTTGTAGGGACATTTGGTCCACACAATGTAGCCAAAACTACCTGACACACACACACACACACACACACACTAAAGTCACTCCCACAATGTGCAAAGACTCCATTAACACCTGTGTTTGGGTGTAAACACAATACAGTTAGTAAGGACATATTAATCTGTATGTGTACGTGTCTTTTTAAGATCTATAATTATGTTTTGTTCACACAGTTAGTGGCCACTCCCAATGTAAACCCAGAGCCTAAAGAAGAAAAGAGGAAAGGGAGGACAGCGAGTGTGTGGATGTGATAAGCTCTCTTGAACTGTGGCTCAGCTGTTGGTCATATTCAAAGCAGAGCTAACTGCAAAAGACCAAAGGACGCAGAGAGAATGAGAGAACTTAACTCATAAGTAAAGACACACTGGTAGGACCAGTTTTAGGGTGCGGAGTTGGCCATCCTCTTCCTGTTTTGTGCTACTGAAAGCGTTTGCAAAGAGGAACACAGCTAATCTGAGGAGAGAGGTATGATCGCCTGTATTACACACTGTGACGGGGGAAGCAGAATGTGAGAGGTATTAGCCTGGATGCGTGTTTATTATTGATGAAGCTTTATTCATTCATTCTAGTGCGTCTTTGTGAAGATTTTTATGTAATATCTGTTTATTAGCCAGTATTGGACAAGAGTGTCAGATGCACATATTACCTCAATGTCTTTATTTGTGCATCTATTTATACCTATAACTTCTTGGTCAAAACATATCTTGGCATATTCAAGTAAATATAGTGTTTATATATATATTTTTTTTTGCATTTATTAATCTAAGGCATGTTAAAAGAATATTCCGGGATTAAGTTTGACAGAATTTGTTGCGTTATATTGATTACCTCAAAAAATAGATCTGACTTGTCCTGCAAAAATCTAGGTTGCAGTTAGGCACTTTACAATGAAAATGAATGGGGCCAATAAATGGAGGATTTATCTAATGTTAACTCATACAACCTGAAATGTTACATATTAATATCAGTGGTGTGCAGTAGTGTTCTGAAACAAGGAAGCAAAGTCCTCACAGTTTTTATTTTATTTATTTAAATAAATCAAATGTTAATTCATGTCCCAGTTACACTTAATGTTGTCACATTTTACTGGTTAAACATTACATAAAAAAAATAAAGAAAGCAAACACAATTCTATATTGTAGTTTTACATTGATGTTGTATTTATTAAAACCAAGTATTAACCTCATCAACATTTTTTCCATTTACATTTATTCCAAAATAATAACTAAAGGCAGTAACAATTTAAACATTATATTTAAACAATATAATATATCACAGAAACGAAGATTTATCTTTAATTTCACCAAGCTAATTGCTCACTAAAACCCCCCACAGTCATCATGTTTTAGGCCATTTCAAGTTTGAGTTTGACGTGACTTAAAGTGGTGATATCTAAAGTGGGGGAGCTGTTTACTTTTTCATTAGTCGATCAATAACTCCATCATTTTGTTCATTCAGACTGATTCGTGAACACGGAACGTATGAAAAGGCGGGATTTATCGCACAAACCAATTGCATCCCATCATAGCGCGGTGGAGGCATCTCACGTGACTTTCCCCCATTCATTTTAAATTACCCCCCACCAAACCCACCGCACGCTTTAGGGGGTCTTTTAAAAGTCAATATATACACACACACACACACACATACTGTATCATGGTGTAATGTTAACTCATACAACCTGAAATGTTAAAAATGTATTCATACCATTAATTTAGATAAAAGTAAAAGTAATGTATTACCTCACTGTAAGTGTTAACAAACCCTTTGAGTCATTATATTATTAATTAATTATTATTATTATTATTATAAACCAGGTTTAAATGTGTTTTATGAACTATCAAGAACTTTTTATGTCTGCTCGAGAATACTTTTGTCCCTCAGTTCATTGTATTTTGGGTGAAGCTTCAAAGATCCTGTTAATCTTGCCTGACAACAGTGAAACTAACAGGTTGTTGTGGCAGATAAGCTTTGTCTCATAACCTTACTATGACACCACAGGCATCATTTAAGACTATATGAATTTTTTATCATGCAGCTCTGATGTGTTTATATTTGATTTGATGTACTCATCATCTGTAAGGGCAGGTGGGGCAGTGTCCAACCAAAATATTCATCCAAAACATAGACCTCTATATACACTGAATGAATAAATTGTAAGTGTGTTCAGCATTATGATGATCATTTTCTTGATTATTTTAAGTTGTAAATTGAGCGGGATATATCAAAATGTAGCGTGTGGCTACGGCAGGCATTTATCATGATACTAATCGGGGAAGATGGTGCCTGTGTCCGCAGCTCTACGGCGCCCCACAGGTTTCCAATGTAAAACTGCAGCACGCTCTAATTTAGAGCCATTTGGGTAGATTTTGCGTTACCTTGCGTAAATCTCGCTCCAAATCAAGACGGTATGAATTCGCTTCAGTGTGCATTAGTCTGCTTCAGGTCAGTAAGATAGCACACGTATACGTCTGCAAGATCGTGAAAGACGGTCTGTTAAAGATCACTTCATCTGGAAAGCATCTGCTGTTTACTAATCTGATAGACGTCTTTAATATGTCAGTTTTACATACATTCTAAATCATAGACATCTTAAAGACATTTTCTAAACTCTATTTGACATCTGACAGGAAACGTAGTGCAAACACTCTTCGTCAAAATACTGTACGTCTTCCAGATGTAAACACGCACATCAAATAGACGCCTCTGTGATGTACGTGTGCTATCAACTATAGTTGGAATGTCTGGTTTTCCTAATTAATGAAAGTGTAAATCCTTTAGTTTAAATGTGTGAATAGCCTTTATATAGTTCTGTTTTTTCATTTTATTTTATGTTCTGAAAACAGATTTATTGGAATTCCTCCTCAACTTAATAAGGCAATAAATTCTATATTAAGGTAATACTAGCTTTCTACTGTATGTGTGCCTGTCAATCAACATTTGAGCGCCACCCTCAGGCTGAATAACGCAAGGATATTCGATTATAAAGCTTACAAAATGTTAACTTGCGCTAAGACCTAGAATCTGCCCTACCTAAATGTCAGGAGCTGCTACTGCATTGGACCGCTGACTCGTGTGAATTTCTCACTCAAAAATCTCAATATTCAATAATCAAAAAGGTCAACAGGCCATTGCATTACAAAACGTTTAAAGCCTTTCCAAAAATCGACACATCTTTTACTGGTTTGCTTCTTTGGGCCTTAGAATTTAGGAGTTGCCCTTATGTGTCCTATTGATGTTGTGGTCTCAATCCCTCAAGGTTATTTGGCCAAAAATGCTTCAGCTGGGCTGAACTTTGTTGACTTTGTGAAGCCGAATTGCCCTTGGATCCATGGCAGGTTAATCATTAACCGATCTACATTTGCTCTGTCCCACCCACCTACATCTGTTACTCTGTCTGATCATACGAATATCCTTAAACCAAAGGAATTTCTTTTCAACAAAAATCCGATTTCTTTGGGGTGGTCTGCCTCTTAACTAGCAGGGGTGCTCTATTGAGGTAAGAGACTCTGGGTTCAGCTGAAGTATTGTGCAAGTTTATCAAGAATAGTTGAGGTTGTTTATTATAATCCCTTCAGGTCTAGACTAAAAATTATACTTTAAATATCTGGTGCATTTCTAATATTTAATCCATAATGGTTGCACAGCCCATTGATTAAATGAGGCTGTAAAGGTTCAGTAAGTTTGATTTAGATTGAAGATGTATTATGTTTTCAGTCTTTATGGAGATAGAGTCATATACTGTCATTCAACATGCATTAAACATATCTCAACCCGTATCACATTCCAGTGTTTATGATATAGCACTACAAATGTGCAGTGGATTCCAGACTGTAGTTGTTGATTTGATTTTAGATATGATCAGGCTTGTATATTTTGCCCTAAGACTGTGTGAGTTGGGTGTGTAAGGTTGAGAGCCCAGAATACATGGGAACTTTTTTTGTATTAAAAACCATCCTAGGATGCACCTCATGTTGATTGAGAGAATGTCCAAAGTGAGCAGAGCTGTCCAGAAATTATTTCGTGACCATTACATGTTACTTTTAAAATGTAAAATGTTTTTTTTGTTTCATTTATTTAATGATTTTATTTGTAAAATGGAAAAAATATTTGTATTTTATTGAGTATTTTAAAGTTTAGTTATTTTTTTGTATTTTTAAGAAATTATTTTTTCATAGTATTTATTTTTTTTGATTTTTTTGATTAGGTATGCACAATAAATCAGTTCCAGGTTTATTTTATTTTATCTTATATTTAATTGAGAATGCTCATTTTACCTATTTATTTAGATTGTCTTTGCCATCATTTAATAATGACTTCACTTTAATCTTTAAAAGCACTACTAATTTTTAATACTGTTAAATGGTAATAAAGGTCCACTGGAGGCAAGTTGAAAGATGAGAACCCAAGTGCAGTTTATTAGAACAAAAACAAAACATGAAACAAAAACATGGCGTGGCATGAAAACAAAAACCAAAGCATGAACATGAACATGGCACAACAGCAGACTACAGGAAACAATACTTGACAAAGACACATGGCAAACATGAGGGCTTAAATACACAGACTAATGACAAAACAAGGGACACCTGTGAACAATGATCAGACAATAAACCAATGACAAGACATGGCAGGATCACATGACAAACAGGGAATCACATGACAGACATGGAAACATGACAAGAACAAACCCAAAACGTGACATAAATGTATTATTTAAAATCTCAAAATATCCAAATTTTCATATTGTAAATGTCTAATGTTTTGATGCTCACATTCATCTGTAGAATCTAAAACTATTGATGTTGGTTTTTAGTGTTTTATTGATTGTTTAGAGTCTAGAAATTTAATATCTGACATTTATCTTTTATCATCCATTACATGAAAATAATTATCGGAAATTTTGTTGGACAGACTTTTAATAATGGTGCATCCCAAGTTTTATTGTCTTTACTGCTAAAATGGAAAAAGTAATAATAAAAAATAAGTGGTGTCAAAATTAACCTGTTCTTAGGAATATTTCTTTCTTGATTTCTACAATTTCCTTCCATATAAAAATTTTTTTTTGATAAAATAACATATGGGTTTGATGTAAATATCACCACAAAACTATGTAAATTTAGACATTCAAATACTGACTTATCTCAATTTCTATTTCTTTCCCAGTCGGCGGAGTTCTTCGACATGCTGGAAAGGATGCAGGTAAGATCCTTCCATTACTCAGATGATCTTATAAGTGCATGTCGCTCTTTAAGATTCCTGTAATAACAGTATTCCTCCACTAACTAATTAGGCTGAAGAGAATTTTACTGTATAATAAATATAACAATCACTGCATATTTTTGACCTTGAGTGCTGGCTTAAGTGTTCTCTCTCCAGTGGACCACCAATCATCAGTTATTCTGAATGAATAATTACACATTTCGGCTCATTTGACAACGCAGTGGTTTGGCCAGAACTTTTCTCTGTGGTCAGTCTTTGGGTGGGGGGTTTGTAGGAGCCCCAGAGGGTGAGAGACTGGGAACAGGACACACTGACCTGTTATATAACAGTCGTGGTGTCATTGTGTGTATGTTTGTGAGGGTGTGTAGATGATGGGCAGCAGGCGGTTAAAGATCAGCCGATCAATATGCTGAGGCAGAAGCGTGGTGTCTTAGTCGGGTGTTATTAAAGCCCTCGGTCTTCTTGAACAGATCTCTGTATGAGTGACAGATCGATGGTTTGTCTGAAGGGCTGATGTCTCTCTCACCACATGCACTTGTGATGTTCTCAATCAAATACGAAGGTGTTTAGGTGTGTCTTAGTCAGCTCCATTCTGTAGCATGTACAGAGCTAGCCTGGCTAACGTCAGACCTCGTCTCATTGAGACGTGGTCTGGGAACCACATGTTCATTTTCTCGTATTTGAAGCGTGGTTTACGAATGCACAGAGCCGTTTATTGGGCGCTACGAATGTCTATCAAATGCGCCTGTACGTAGCTCATAGCCAATCGTTTCAATTATACCAGATGACGTATGTAGAGCGACAGAAATTCGACGAGGAAGAAGACGAAATAAACTTGCGTTCTAAACTACTTAGAACACTGTCTAAGGCTGCATCGAAAGGTAACTTCGCGTCTGATGCCATGTTGGATCCATAGATATAAACAAACTGCTTCGGTGTGTCGCATAGACGTCATCGTCGTCTTGCTGCTCCCTCCCCGTTCTGTGATTGGTTCCCTTTTTGAGGGGAAAATCTGGTCCATGGTGTCCAGGCTGCCTAGCAGCGTGAATAAAATCGCGCAAGGCAGCATGGGGAAACCCAGGCTAGTACAGAGCCCAAGGAATTGGCCTTTTACTTTCTTTTTCTAAAAGAGATTTTGTTTTTAATTACATTCCTAGGGCCAGATTTACTAAACAGGGCACATTAGCGTGAGAGCGCAATCCCAATAAAGTGCCGATGGGAGTGGAAAGTTCTTCGCGTGATCTACTGACGACGCGCAAATGAAAGAACACAGACGCTGTCGGATCATTTTCATAATGACCAACGCAATCTACCAAGAGCAGAGCAAATTAGCATCTTTGGGGCGGTAAATAATGGCGCACATACCAGTATATTGATGTGCGCAAACCTTAGTAAATCCCCCTGCATGATTCATTTAAATACATGGTTCATTGTCTGAAAGGGATACTCCTACAAATGCATATGCAATAAGGTCAGCCGCAAAAATAAGCGCGTCTTTAGCAAATCCTGACAGTAGTTTTTTACCCTAATGTTTATGAAAGGGAAACAATGCCACAAACTTTTAAGAACTGAACAGGAATTAATTTTCAATTATTTTTGTTTAATTTTATTTAACTTTAAATTTTGACTTTTAATGTTTTAATTTCTAAATAAAGTTAATTATTTAAAATGTATATTTAAATTAATCAAAATAAATATTATGTAATTTTAATGAATACAATTCTTTCTTCCTACACACGCTGGATCATTCACTGGAAACTGAAAGTAACTCTTTAAAATTTACTCTTTGAATTCTTGCACCTAGGAACACCATTCAATACCAAGTTTGCTAAGAAGTATTTCCTACTAAAGCAAGGCGGTATTTTACTCTGGTAAGCGTATCTGTAGCAGACTGGGTGGGAGTAGCCTTGGACAAAAACATGCCTAGTGCATTATGGGTGTTGAAGTTTTCCTATTTGTCAAAAGGGAAAACAGCAGCCTTTTTTTCTCTGTTCTCAGGTAGCACCGATTTCAAACATTTGTACCTTTCTACTATATAGGCAGCCAAGTTTTATTAAAAGCCCATTTTGCCAGCACTGAAGTACCCCTTTAACTGTGTAACAGCTAAAATGAAGATTGTCAATGGTGTGTTATACAGCCCCATTGGGAATACATCAGTTACCTTTAATGAGTCACCTCGTAATCATCAAAATAATTGCCATCGATGTCCCAATATTCAGATTCGCAATAAAAGGAACTAAGAAGCAAATTTAGATACAGCTTTAGCCTCATCACAGCTAAGAGCCAAACATTATAAAGGTTTCAAACTGAACAAGAGATTCTGCCTTTATTCATCTCTAGGCAACTGTTTTTCCTAGACTAACAGGAAACAGTTTACCAGGGGAATCACAGTTTTTTTTTACCAAATATCTTGATATTAGCCACCATAGTGTTATTAAAACAATTTAAAATGGGGGTAAAAAGGACAAAAAGGTTTGGAAGACTCCATTGACTATAAGCAAAGCTGTTTTAGTGTGTCATGCATTCTTCCTCTTCCACTCTCTTCTGCTTACCTGGACACGGCAGATTCCCAAAACTGAGGAGACTAAGAGAACCAAGGTTGGGCTGGTATTCTGAATGTGTTTGTGTATTTTGTGTCTGTAAGTGCATGCGTGTGAGTGGGAGAGTTGTGTGTGTATAATATCTTCTTCTTCAGTCTTTTCTTCTCTATAAATATTCTGATAAATATCAGCCACAGTCTGGAGTTTCACAACATCAATCCACATCAATCATTTTGAAGTATTTTTGCACATTTAGTAAAAGGTCAGTGTTGATGGCCATCAGACGTTACCAGAGAGTCCAAATGCAGACTTAAAAACCTTTATATCTCATATATGATTATAGGAATGCAAGCAGAGAATAATCAGATGCCTTTTTTGTTGCAGCTGCTGTTTTTTTGTCATATTGTGTTGTAGATATTATTTCTCTATCCTGCTCTTGGGATGCTCTCATTGCAATAAACAGACTGTAATTTGTGCAGTTGGCTCTACGGTGTTATCCTAAGATCAAATTTATTTTTCTCTCCTACAGGATGACTACATCCCTTACCCCCGGATTGAGGATGTGAGTCCTTGCACGCACGTCACACGCGCACACACACACACACACACACACACACACACACACACACACAAATCAAGCCTATAGGTATATGTACTGTATATTATTATGTTCTTGTTTTAGCAAATCAGCTCAAGAGAGATTTCATTATGCTCAAGTGTTTTAGGACCGAAAGGAACAGATTGTCTCCATTTATTATACAGCTCTCTGGATTACTAATACTGATTGGTCAATCACTGTGTGTTCTGCATTTTGATAGGTTTGCAAAATGATTGCTAAGCTCAAGCTGTTGTCCCTGACAACAAATCTCATATACTCTGCTACACAGAAAAAAATGGTTACCTTAAATGATATAATCTAAATTAACTGGTTTTATTGAAGTCAAAAATACAATTTAATATTTCTGAATCAACCTAAGTACATTCATTTATTCCAATAAAGTGGAATAATAAATAATAAAGTGTTTTTTTTTAAGCAGGTAGAAATCGCTCTTTAAGTTAACAATTTTTGTTTTTATTTTTCCATCGTTTTCATTGGTAGCTAGCTATTGTAAGGACCGCTCAATCGGTCCAACGACAGTTTGCGATAAGTGGGTGAAGGTTTATGCGTGTTATTGTCTTTTCAGTGTGGCAAAGTAATGTAATTACCTCTTTGTTTCATCTGACTCCAAAAATTCAAAAGGTTTAATTGATGTTTGTTAATCATTAAATTTAGGTGAACTCTTTGTTGAAATTACACTCGTTCATCCGGATTCCTATAACACTATAACACGCACCGGCCGGGTATACATAATCACAAGCTCGTCAGTCTCGGTCATTAGACAGAGGCGATTGACTGTATATCAAGCTGACCAACTTAACTACTTCTAATGGTAACTTTTTATAATCATGCCGTGGTTTCCGACGTACATTTAGTTAGAATAATACTAAACAATAATCAGAGGTTGAGGCTCACCCCTATTTAGATTGGTCTAACAACACTCGGGAAACCCATTATTAGCCTCACTAATGCCGATGTGTTAGTCGGATCTCTAAAACTTCGGTCGGTGTGCTTCTCTGCTCCACCTAAGCTGAATTTCAGTCTGTTTACTAACCTGAGTGTATAATTGTGATGTTATGGATTTAACGTAATCTACTAGAGTTAATAATTTCAGAGTAAATCAGAATAAATCCAAATGTAACAATTTATTATTAGTCAGGTAAATGTATCATGCCAATTACTTAATCAATTCAAAGATAATCAATACAATAACATTGTAATAGATCCACTGAAGGCAAGTTGTAAAGAACCCATGTGCAGTTTATTCACACATAACACGATCCAAGATCAAACATAAAATAAAAGCATGGCGTGGCATGAACTTAGAACAAAACATAAACGTGGACATGGAGCTTCCCATCAATGGTTACACAAACAAAACTTGACAGAGACACATGGCAAACATGAGGGCTTAAATACACACAAGACTAATGTCAAGACAAGGGACACCTGTGAACAATGAAACAATGAACCAATGACAACATGACACATCGGACAAGGAAACATATGGCAGGGTCACATGACTTGAACAGGGATCACATGACAGACATGAAACATAACCAACTTACACTATGATAATAACATTCATTAATAACGTCAACATTGCTATTAATCGTTTAAAATTACACATGAAACTGATCAAAAGTGACAGTAAAAACATTTGTTACAAAATATTTGTATTAAAAAATCTTTTTGAACTTTCTACTCATCAAAGAATTCTGAAAATTCAAAAAAACTTTTTTTAAAAACATTGATAATAATCAAAAATGTTTCTTGAGCACCTAATCAGCATATTATAATGATTTCTGAAGGATCATGTGACACTGGAGATTGGAGTAATGATGCTGAAAATTCAGCTTTGCCAGCACAGGAATAAATTACAGTTTAAAATAATACACAATTAGTTTACACTACTATCATTAGAGTATAGTAGACTGTAGTAGACTGTTAGGGTAGGGCTAGGTGTTAGGGTTCAGGTAAGTAGAATAAGTTGATAGATACGCAATTGCAAAGTTACTTTTAGTCAGTAGAGTGTCTGTTGGGGGACCATTAAAATAAAGTGTTAGCATATAAGCAGATAGTCTACTAATAGTCTGAGAGTTAGTTGGCATGTAGTTGCAAAGTTACTTATAGTAAAATAAAGTGTTACCTAAAATTTCACAATATGGCTGTTTTTACTGTATTGTTGATCAAATAAATACAGCCTTGTGAGCATAAGAGACCCCAAATGTTTGAACGGTAGTGTATGTTTATTTATATAATAGTAAGATATATTTATATAATCATTATAAGTACCTGAATTGCTAATCTGTAAGGTTTGTGATTTTTTTTTTTTTTTTTATAATATAGGTTATTATGAAGTTATATAACTGAAATCAAAATGACTTTGATATTTTTCTTCATATTGGCTGTGTAGGTCCTGGAGAAGGGTGGTCCCTACCCTCAGGTCATTTTACCTCAGTTTGGCGGATACTGGATTGAGGATCCCGAGGCTCCAGTCGGGACGCCCACGTCCTCAGACGGCAGCTTCTGTGAGGAGGAGGATGATGGTCTTAGTCCTGGTGGAGGAGGAGGCTCCAGCTATAGGCTGGAGTGTAACAACACCTCACGCGCTTACCGCAAACACTTTCTGGGCAAGGTCAGGATTCATTTGTTATTGCAGACAGTATGTTTATTTTCTATACTGTAAGTCCACAAGGTCAAAAGTACCCATAGTTAAAGAAACACCCATGTACACATTATTTATAATGGGTTATTCTTACCACAGCCACACAATTTCAATATATGCCCTTTCAGCTGAAAGTAAGTGTCCCGTCTGAGGTAATATTTCATGTGCCCATAGCTTATTCACTCACAGTTTTTCATAACACTGGACATGAGGTGTGATGACACGAACATTTTGTGCTCTACATTTTGGTATCAGTTCTGTTTCACAGAGAGCTTGACTTGAACGAGCCACGCTTGAGTGCTATAGATGAAAAATCAGTCTATTGGAAAATGAACCATATTAAAATTTGTGAGGAAGCAACTTGTGTAATGACGCCTGTGTAAACACCTTTCTCAGGAGCACATGAACTATTACTGCACAGCCAGTAGTATGGGACACCTCATCATGTCTCTGAAGTATGAAGAAGTAGACGGACAGGAGTCACTCCGCATCATGCTCAGGTGCCACATCCACCATAAACATCACACACTCCCAACACATATTGAAACTCTGGTATAGTTATTGCTAGGTGGGACTGTATTGTCATAATAAATAGCTGAGCATTTATTCTCGAGTGTCATTTTCTAGGTCAAAAACAAAGACCCTTCATGAGCGGATCCCACTTGAAGGACTCCTCCAGTTACCAAGTGTACCACAGATAGCAAAGGTGTGTATTGGCAAGATATGCAGTACCAGGCAAAATTCATCATTAAATAACATAAATGAAAATATGCAGTTCAAACAAATTAAAACGGTCTTTTAGATTGTTCCATTGCCTTCATAACAGCATTGCAGACTTTTGGCATTCTCTAAATAATTTAATGGGGGGCCACCTGCAATGCTTTGAAGAAGTTCCTGAGCGCTTGTTGGCTGTTTTTGCTTCACAATCTGGCCATTTAAAAACAAAAATAAATAAAGGAATTATTCTATATTTAATAAATAGGCACACGATATATTTTTCTACAAAAACTCATTTTGAGCGTTCAAGCATGAGATTTCAATTGAACATTCTTTAGCATCATGAGAAACATGCGAAACAGTTTGTTCAATTGTATTAACATTTCACAATATTGATTTTTACTGTATTTTCGATCAAACAAATGCATCCCTTTTGAAAATAAGAGACTTTTTTTCAAAAACATTTATATTACATTATCTTACTGACCCCATGACTTTTGAACAGTAGAACATTTTTCTTTGTCAATATATTTTAAAATGTAATTTATGTCTGTGATAGCAAAGCCTAATTTTCAGCAGCCATTACTCGTCTTCAGTGTCACATGATCCTTCAGAACTTGATGCTAAAGAAACATTTATTATTATTATCAATGTTGAAAACAGTTGGTCTGCTTAATATGTTTTTGTCAAAAACATGATTCTTTTTTCAGGATTTTTTTTATGAAAGAACAGCGTGTATTTGGAAACAATGTTGTAACAATGTAACAGATATTACTGTCACTTCTGATCAATTTAATGCATCCTTGCAGAATAATAATATTAATATTAATAATAATATTACTATTAAAAACATACTGACCCCAAACTTTTGAATGGTAGTTTATACACTGTAAAAAAACTCACATTTTTAAGTACAATCAACTTGGATGTTTAAGTCATTTCAACTTAAATTACATTGAACTGACTTCAAAAAGAAAATCTTGTATAACTTAACTTATTTTGATGAGTAAGAGCAATGTAAAAACATATGTTGTCATAATGTATTGATCATATACAGTGTATATTTTAATTATTTCAACCAACCAATGAAAAAAGATTTTAGAGTTATTGTTCTAGTCCAACAGTAATCAAACTTTTAAAGTGCATGAGGACAAAAATTCTCACAAAAGTTTCTCAAGACCACATAGCAGACCTCCTTTGAACTTCCCTCAATCCACTCAAAAGATGCGAGATGCTTACATCAGATGTGTCCTGTGTGTTTCAGCTGCTCTGCGATGATGTCACGGGTCTAAAGTTCAACCCCGTCCTCTACCCTAGGGTGAGCATTTCTCTGTTTCTCAATCCATCTGTGACTTACCTACTCCAGGCGTCAGGGTGAAATAGGGCTATGCTTTGCTCCGTCTCACCCTAGTACCCAAGTCATCTGAATTAAAATGTTCACATGCTCCAGGGGACTCAGATCCATCTGCTTTACACTGCCCGGCGTGCCCGAATCACATAGAGTGTTTGAGAGAAGCCTTGATCATCTCAAGGCTTTGCATGGCAAACACAAACTCCTGAATTATGGAAAGGCACTGACACACATATTTAACCCTGCGGGCGCTTTTGCTCACTTTTTTTCGTTCTCTCTCGCCCAAGGCCTCGCAACTGATCGTCAGTTTTGATGAGCACGAAGTGAACAACACTTTCAAGTTTGGAGTCATCTATCAGAAGTTTGGTCAGGTGAGAGTCGTCTTGAGTAGAATTTAGGCCTATTTTCACTGAATGTTTTCCGTTTTTTTCATTGCCATTGTCCTTTCACATCAGACATCGGAGGAAGAGCTGTTCGGCAACAACGAGGAGACGCCTGCCTTTGCTGAATTCCTCAGTGTTTTAGGAGACAATATTGAACTGCAGGATTTTAAAGGGTGAGAGACGGAGATTAAACTCTGAAAACTGCCGCCAGGGGTCACCTACACACACACACAAAAGGCCCGTTTTAATATTAAACAATAATCAGAGTTAATATGTGAATAATTTAGTTCATAATGTGCGTGATTTTGACTGTAAGTCTGCGCAGGGTAATCAGATTGATCTGCCTAAGCTTCCGCAGAACTAATTTGTCTGGTGATATTGTGCTGCTTAGCTTCAGAGGAGGTCTGGATGTGTCTCATGGACAGACGGGATCCGAGTCTGTCTATACTACGTTCCGTCAGAGAGAAATCATGTTTCACGTTTCCACAAAACTTCCCTTTACAGAAGGAGACATTCAGCAGGTGGGCTACACAAATCCAGAATTTGTTAGTTTTTTGTTGTTGTTTGTTTCTAAACATTTTTCTCTTGTGTCATGTTCTCTCAGCTCCAGAGGAAGAGACATATTGGCAATGACATCGTCGCAGCCGTCTTCCAGGAAGGGCCCACGCCATTCGTACCTGATATGATCGCTTCCAACTTCCTGCATGCCTACGTGTTGGTGCAGGCAGAAAACCCCTGTACTGATCATACCATGTACAAGGTTTGCCAAACACCTCACTGATTTACTCCAGATAGCCATCAATCCCTTAATCAACACTGATCTGAGATATTGATCTGTGTTCACAGGTGTCCGTCACAGCGCGAGAGGATGTCCCTCCGTTCGGCCCCCCTCTTCCAAACCCTTCAGTCTTTAAGAAGGTAACATAGAAGATTGCGTCAATTAAATATTGCATCTAAAGATGATGATTGGTATCATATGATGATGGAGATCAATTCTTCCCCAGGGTCCTGAGTTCCGGGAATTTCTCCTGGCAAAACTGATCAATGCAGAAAATGCATGCTACAAGTCAGACAAGTTCGCCAAGCTGGAGGTGAGGGGAAAAAAATCCAGAGATCAACATATCACCTGCCTACCCATACACAAAAGAAATATATTTTCTGGATATGTTTTGGAATATATGCACATATTTGAAATTGGCCCAATAAATATATTTCATACTTATATTTCATATATTTTTGTTATATTTCAGAATATATTTCAATGTATTTTTTTCTGTACGGGTCCCCAAAAGTGTCAAAAATATATGTGGCATATATTCCAAATACATTGAAATATATTCTGAAATATAACAAAAATATATGAAATATAAGTATGAAATATATTTATTGGGCCAATTTCAAATATTTGCATATATTCCAAACCATATCCAGAAAATATATTTCAAATATAATTCTTTTGTGTATGGGTACGGAAGCTTGTTTCCACCACGGAATAAAATCTCAACTTTTTAGCGAGTTTATATTTCACAGTTCAGATTTGTTTTCTCAGACATTCTGTCATTATTTACTAATGCTGTCATTGAGTTTTCATTTCCGGAACTATCTCTTTAATTAGTCGATCTGCCTCATTGTGCGTGTGTGTGTGTGTGTTTTACAGGAGAGGACACGAGCAGCACTGTTAGATAACCTTCACGATGAATTGCACAGACAGACACAGGCCACAGTAGGACTGGGCTCAGCTTCAGATGAAGAAAAGCTAGAAAATGGAGGTCATGGTGGGCTACTGGAGTCTTTTAAGGTGAGATGTCTTGTCCTGACTTCCACTTGACCCTCTTAAAATCTCAGAGAACCTAAAGATTCGGTTTACTGAATGATTTTTTTTTTCTGTATAGAGAAAATTCTCAATTCCTTCTAAAAAATATATCATATAATCTCAAATATGTACACTACCATTTAATATTTTGGGGTCAGTAAGATTTTACTTTTATTCAGGAAGGATGCATTAAATTCAGTAAAGACATTTATAATGTTACAAAAGATTTATATGCCTAAATGCTGTTTGTGTTTTACTTTCTATTCATCAAATGATCCTTAAAAAATAGCAGGGTTTCCACAAAAATATTAAACAGCAACTGTTTTCATCATTTATTATTAAAAGAAATGTTCCTTGTGCACCAAATCAGCATATTAGAATGATTTCTGAAGAATCATGTGACTGAAGACAGGATGCTGAAAATTCAGCTTTGCAATTACAGGAATAAATTACATTTTTAAATAAATGAAGTTGTAATAATATATTTCACATTATTACTGTTTTACTGTATTGTTGATCAAATAAATGCATTTTTAAATACATTACCGACCCTAAACTTTCAAACGGTAGTATATGTATACCCAGTTATAATGTCTGCCACTGAATGTTATTTTTATATGAGACCAATGTACGTCTGCATGTCATTCTGTGTGTCTAGATATTAAAATGCATGAAACTGGGCTGTTTTGAACTACTAAGCTCTCATTATAAGGCCTGTTTGTGTGTTAGTGACCATATGCATGATTTTGTCGTGTGTGGGTGTTTACAGGCAGGGTGGAGGTGTGTGTGGGGCAGTTTGCAGACACACACATATCCAGCAGTTCTGATCTGTGTAGCAGCTGTGACTGTGTATCATTACCAAGCCGAACTGGTGCAGATGACCAGTTCACATTAAACAATACATCAATACATTAAACATGTATACAACAACAACAAGACTCTTAGATTTCTCTGTAGGTTGTACTTTTGTGCAAGTTAAATTTTTACTTATTACATTTTTGAATTACTTGTATACATTTTTATTAGATTTTTTTATTGATATTTGATTTTAGTATATAACATATACTGATATGATATATATAACATTTATAACATGAATATATTATAATACAATATAAAATGTTATTTATATATAACATATATATATATATATATATATGTAAGTTATAAATGTTGAATGTAGTATGAATATATATATATATATTATATTTTGTAGGTATAATATAATTGTATGTCACAAATTTAAATATATATAAATATAAAATATAAATAAAATATATTTTTAGAGATGTTTGTTGTGGAAAGTTTGTAAAGTCTCAAAAAAGTATATAAACATAAAAAATACATATATAAATTAAACTAAAGATTAGAGTAGACTGTTTTCTACCCTTCTTTAACTTTTGGCTTTAGTATAAATTAGTGTTTAGCGCCACCTACTGGCTTTTCATGGAAATACAATTCCGTTTTCCAAACTTCATTATAATTATTAGGGCTGATATAAACAAATAAATAATTTAAATTAAATGCATTATTAACCAGTTAATCTAAACAATGCACATATAAGCCTTAAGAATATTCTATGATGAGATCTTCACGTTTTCTCATCATTTGCCTCCGAAAAAGTATTGTACTTTTACTCAATACGGGTTCTACATTTAGGTTCGTTCTCAGTCCTTCTCTTACCCTCTTCTTCTGTCTCTTTCTCTCTCTGTCAGAGGGCCATGCGTGTGAGGAGCCACTCCATGGAGACGATGGTGACTCATAAACACAAGAGTCCAGGAGCCGTGGCGGGGGTCCCGTCCAGCGTCAGCGGTGGAGGACTCCAGCAGAACAGCATGGAGTGCACCAAGAGCACCTTCACTGTACTTATATTCTCCTACATTCATTTATTCAGATGAAATTCTTATCTTATCAAGTGTATGCTGATAAGTCACTTATTATTATTATTATTATTGGGGTGCAGCAGTGCATGAGCTTGATGCTTTATTTGTGTGTTTGTGTTTGTCAGCCTCCAGTGCTGTCTGCAAAGTCTCCGTTAAAGAGTCCTGTTAAGCGACGCTCTGGTTTGTTCCCCAGACTGCACTCCAGCACAGAAAGTCCAACTGAGAAACATCCAACTCGCGGGTACTCAAAAAACACATCATTTTATATATAATATACACACACTGATGTGCAAAAATCTGACTCTATATACAAAGATGATCACTGCGTCCCAATAAGCCTACTTATACTATGCCCTAAAAGTAAGTACTGTTTTTGTGGAGAAAAAGTACATACTTTTGAGTGTGTAGTAGAAGAGTGGGCAAGCTTTGAGACCTACTACCTCATCATGATTGTGTCTTAAACTGACCGCTCTGTCAGTTAGTTACATGTATCCTGTCACCGTTTAAACTGCCCTGTCAATCATATTGTCACAGTTAACATCCTCCACATTTTATTTCATTTCATATTGAATAGAAATGTAGTAGCATGTTGATTTGCCAGTCGTGGGACTTTCATGCGGAGAACTCTTCTCATGTGTTTTGGGTTTTAACACTTTTTCCATGTTTGTAGTTCTAATCGAATCTTCGGCCAGTGCATGATAATATTAGTCGTTAGAGTGTGCACGGATCGGTTCTCTGTACACAAATAGTAGACCATCTTGGTACCTTTGGGATACTAGGTAGCCTACAATTTTGAATACTATCTAGGATGGATAGTATGCAAATTGAGACGCAGCAAATGTAGCTTACAATGTTACACTTGTGTGTGTCTGTGTATGTAACGTTTGTACATTAGTATTTCTGAAAAACACTACATAAACAGTTTTCTGTTTTCATAGTGACCAAAAAACAGAAGTATTCCCTCACTCACAGGAAGTGAGGTCAGAGACGTCGTCCAATCCGAGTTCACCAGAGATCTGCCCAAACAAAGAAAGGTGGGTCTTTGTGCTGTTTCTGAGTTCCAGTTCCTCATGTAGCCACCGCTGATTTAAATGCAATGTTGGGATGTTTTGGCCTTTTGATGACTCCGAAATTCAGTTTTAAATGCTTTTCCAGCACATTTTCTTTAGCAATATCCTGTTTATTTCATAGTTCTTCAGCAAAATAAAGAATTGTGGATTTCTGTTGTGTGATCTCTGTCCTGCTGGTTTGGTCCTGCAGGCCATTCGTGAAGCTGAAAGAGTGTAGCGGCAGAGCTAATATCTCCCGATCCTCCTCCAGCACCAGCAGCTTTAGCAGCACAGCGGGGGATGGAGACGGACTGGAGGAGCTGGAAATGGTGACGCACACACACACACAGTCAAAAACAGTTCTGTTGACCTTTCAGGAGATTCAAAAGATGCACACACACATGCGCGCACACACACACACACACACACACACACACACACACATATATATATATATATATATATATAT
The DNA here is from genome assembly GCF_951802725.1 of Rutilus rutilus. NCBI lineage: Eukaryota > Metazoa > Chordata > Actinopteri > Cypriniformes > Leuciscidae > Rutilus > Rutilus rutilus. Next base: position 22,812,062 of record NC_140223.1, read on the forward strand.
ATATATATATACAGCATTCATGTACCCACAGAGAACAGCTTCACCTTGCCCAGTCCTTCAGGAATTTGCTGCTGGCTCTTATATAGATAGTGTTTAAACATGAGATATAATTCATTTTGGGTATATCAAACAAGCAATCTTTGGTCTTATTAATCTATTACTTGTTCCAAAGCAAATTGATTTTGGTTAAGAGGAAAATTAAGTTTCATAACTTTATATTAAGGCTATATTTCACTTAAATCCTGTGTGCCGTCAAACTGTTGTATAAACGCAATATCACACTCGTAACCGTGATTCGATTACCTACGGCCGCATCACAGCCGTGCTGATATACAGCTATATCGCACTGCTACTCGTGTATATTATATATATATATATATATATAAATACTGCATATACACAATGATACATATGATTTATTTTGTTGTTTTATATATTATAAAATGCATAATCTACCTTGAAAAATAAATATTTTTCTTGTTTTAATCTAAGTCTAACAAAATTTTGTTAGGTTTATGCTTAAAGCAAATACAGTCAAATCAATTGAGTAATAAAAAGTTTTAAGGATGTTTTTTTACAGCGGGAAAACAACAAAATGATTCATTTTTGCAATGTGTCTGGTTCTAGCAAAGCTCTTGCAGATAATTACCTCAGATAAGCTCACTGAAAACAATTGCATTATGCTTCAGCCACATCTAGGATTTTTTCATCTTTTTTAAACTGAGACAAAATGATGAAGAAAAAACTTTTTGCCATATGTTTCTTTCTCTAGCAAAGCTCCTGCGGATAATCGCTTCAGAAAAGCTCACTATGAAAACAATTCAATTACGCTTCTGTCACATCTAGAAGCTTCCAGTACACAATTGATTTGCAGATAACCATCGCACGCTTTCTAAATGGCCCTTTGCATTGATCCACTCAGCCTGACGCCTGTCAATGTGCCTAATTACTGCACCAGAACTAGTTCTAGGACAATCTATAACAAATGCAGTAGTATTAACAGTGCCACTGCAGTTCACTCAGACTGTCATTTGGTGTGTGTTGTGTCCTGCAGAGCAGTCACCCGTCCACGGCTTCATCTGTGTACAGTCCGTCTCTCAGCGTGGAAAGCCAGAACTCCGGAACGCCACTGATCATGTGCCGCAGTCCCACAGGTGAAAAAAGCAGTCATACACTACACGGCTAGTGAACAGACACCCGAAACCCACACCCATAGGTGCTTGATGAACATTTCACATCAAAACCATTAAGTATTAATAGGCAATCGGTAATAGTTGAAATAGTCAGACTCGCAATTAAAGGGATAGTTCACCCTCAAATGAAAATTCTGTCATGAATTACTCACCCTCACGTCGTTCCAAACCCGCAAGACTTTTAAAGATCAAAGAAATTAAGATCTTTTCGATGAAATCTGAGAGTTTTCTGTCCCTCCATTGACAGCTACGCAACTACCACATTTATGCTTCAAAATGTGCATGAAGAGATCGTAAAACTAATCCATATGAACAAATATGATGAACAGGTTGAATTTAGGCTTCAACTTTTTCATGCACAAACAGATGTAAAAATAAAAATAATAATAAATGTAAAAAAGCATAATAGGATCCCTTTAAATAGTCTGAATCATCAGTTAGGCTGAGGGTGGTGTTCACATACTGTACTTTTGGCCATGAGATGCATAAACACACATGTACTTGCATGCACACACAAATTCTTGCACGTTGGCACTGTAACAAAAAACAAGAACTCTCCCTGTTTTCCTCAGATGTAAAGAGCAAAACTTCACCAAGGTCAAACTTGAAATTCCGCTTCGACAAGCTGAGCCACTCCACAGTAAGTACCCTGTCCTCGAATAACCTTTAATATTGAGGGTGTGTGTGTGTGTATTTTGATATTGGTTTCAAAGTCGATTGTTTTACTGTACAGGGTGGGCCATTTATATGGATACACCGTAATAACATGGGAATGGTTGGTGATATTAAAGTCCTGTTTGTGGCACATTAGTATATGTGATGGTCACCACCCATCTTGAGGAGTTTGCCCCCTCACATATTATCACAAATTATTTAATATTCAATTATTTTAATGATCACAATTAAAGTTTTAATTTTATTAAAACGCGTGCACTGATTTTTATTTATAAAATAGTGTTTTCTGTCAGTGTCTGTGCATGGCAAAGATGAAGTTGACGATCGCCATATTCGTAGTAAACGCGCCTATAGAGAGAAATGCACATAATGGATTACATAAGAGAGTAGCCTATTTCTTTTTGTTTTGAATTATTTCGTTTAAAGACATTTCAAGCTTTGTGTATTTGAGGATGAGATGCGCTCCAGTTAACGTACAATGCAAGTGACCGCTCGGGCGCCTCAATGGTTAAATTGTCTATTTTGCATCTTATTCAATCCAGGCAATTGTTTGATGAAAAAATTATTAAAATTAAGATACAATTTATACAAAACGAAATTCACTTTAAAGAAAACAAAGTGAACAAAACTTAATGAAGTGGTCAAAATTATGTCTGACTCGCTCCATGTCTCTCTACTCGTCTCGTGCTGTTCACTTTTCATAATCAACATAGGCAGATGGAAAAAAATAACATAACATTAACATTAAATGCGCTTTTTTTAATGGCAGTAGTTTAAAACAGTAGGCTACATTAGGCCTAGACTCTCTATTTGTAAAGATTGCTGCACATTCATTTAATTCTGAATTTTGCACACACAAGTTGAAAGGCATTTGTTCAAATCAAGTTCACGGATAATTGTGCGTGCATTTATTAATCATTATGATACTAAAATCATAAAGTAGGCTATGCTATGTACAAAAAATCAGATGAGCCCAGAATATGAACGCAACGTTTAATTACACGTTAAGAATTTTCCTTCCATATAGTAAACCATTATAAGAACGTTTAATTTAATTTAAAAACATCCACAACATGCCGAGAATCAAGAGCACCATCCCCTGTGTTGTGCGTTTGAAATGTGGCGCGTTTACGATGATGTCATGGCAGTAGAGGCGGCAACTATAACGATCAGTCCCACCCATTTTGAAGCGGTACTAACTGCAATGGAAAAGCAACCGAGCTAAAGCGAACCGAACCGTGCCGTACCGAGTCGAGTCGTACCACGCAGTGGAAAAGCGAAGCGAGCCGAACCGTTCCGCGCCGAGTCGAACCGTACCGAGCCGAACCGTGCCGTACCATGCAGTGGAAAAGCGCCAATATACTAATGTGCCACAAACAGGACTTTAATATCACCAACCATTCCCATGTTATTACGGTGTATCCATATAAATGGCCCACCCTGTAGATCAGATTGATAACAACGGTGATGTTGAAATGATAACGGCACGTGTGTTACTCTGGGTTTTATGGTGAAAGTGCATTTGGTATATTAGATCTATAAATTTCCATTTGCAAAGTGAATAATGAAAATACATTCACTGAGAACAATCCTTTCTTTCAGGGTCATTAGGTCAGACAGAAGCCACTGCATGGACAAAAGGTACTTTGCATGTTACTGTATGCACACATATTTAAGCTAGTAGGGATGAGCAGATGCATATTGAAATATCAAAACTTTCAATACTGATACTTGCATAGAAATATAAATAAAGTTTTTTTATTACGTTTTATTTATTTAGAATGAAAATGAATGGATATCATTAGCTTTGAGGTGAAAAAACTAAATTTGTTAGCAAGTACAGCATATATGGATTGCATAGGAACTATTTGGTGGGAATATGAATGCTTTAAATGAATGCTGAAACATGTTCTATAATTGTTGTTAACAAATAAACAACAAAAAAGCAGTCTGATCATTTTCAATGAAGGCCTTTCTAATGGATTGTTAAATAGTTTTAGTTACCCATTTTAGCTTCTCTGAGGTGGCTACCAGTGGATTTCAGGATAAAATACAAAATTCTGCTGTTCTGCAAAAGGCTCCTGCTTATGTATCTGAGCTTATTGCACTTCACCAAGCACCTAGGTCTTTAAGATCAAATAATAAGTCGTTGCTTTCTGTCCCTCGATCTCATTTAAAGTTAAAAGGCGATCAGGCCTCCTTTGCTGTTGCGGGTCTGAGGCTTTGGAATAGTCTGCCTCTTAAACTTAGAGAGATCACATCTTTAAATGTTTTTAAAGCTTGTGTTAAAAATGACTTATTTTCTTTAGCCTTTAAGATGTTGGGCTAGTATCTGTATTAGTAAGTTTTATGTTTTATGCTGATTGTACGGCACTTTGGTCTGCGGGTGCAGTTACATAAATAAAGTGAAGTGAAAGTGAAGCACTGAAAAAAAGTTAATACCAGAAGGTTAACAAAAACTGAAACTAGAATTTTTGATAATTGCTGACATAAAAAAATATATACATTTAGATAGAAAAATTAGAAATGTTTCCTTGGCATCTAGCTGAAAAAAAGTTTGTTGAAGTACTAAAATGACTAAACCTGAGATAAAATAAAAGATAATTTAAAATATTAAAAATAATATAATTGTATATAAATAATTCTAAAATAACACTGATTTCCATTTAATAGAGGTTTACTATAGATATTTCCATTAACTATATCTCTCCATCTTAGTTTTGTATGTACTTTAATGAATCTGTGCACTTTTAACGTACATAATTTACCCAGTGTGTCTGTTCTTTGTCTTTCTAGGCAGTGGCTATGAATGGATTTTTATAGATTGGAAGAAAAAAGGGACCATTTTCTCTAGCCGATGCAACAGTTATTACTGTTCAACATATTACACAACTGAACACTATGTTAAGAACTGATCCTACAATCTCGCACAAAAAGGGTTTAGAGGACACCAGTCTTAGTAGAAAAAGCAACAAACGTCTCTGTTAGTCCAACATTTTAAATGTAGTGCTCAAACAAGTGTTGAAAACTGTCCTTGCCTAGCTGCGATTGCTTTCTAGACAGATGCTCAATATTAACACAGCCACTTGAAATACTTGAACAGTACAGTCATTAAATGTTACAAGAGAGAAGGACTACAAAACTGCATTATCAGCTCCTGTACAGCTACTATACCCTGTCTGTTGCAGAGATTACGGGTCATTTTGAGTCTTGTAACGCATCGCCCATCAGTGTAAGCCTTAAAATACTCTTCACTTTAGAGAACCGTGCACTTCTGAGAAATGAGTTGGTTCTGTTATTTTCGAGTGACGTGAGAAGAGGTCGAATTCTTTCCCGAGGGAAACCAAAGAGGAAGATTTTAACAACAAAAAAAACATGCCATTGTGTGATTGACAAAGACACATTTTATTATATTTTAAAGCAAAATCTTTTCAGTATACATTTAGTTTTTTGAATAAAGACTACAGTAAATTTGTTCAAAACTGGGTTGGCAGCTACTGCTGACTTTATTGAACAGGTGAATATTAGCACAATTGAGTAAAAAAAAAAATTACTTTCCAAATATACAGTGGGTACGGAAAGTATTCAGACCCCCTTACATTTTTCACTCTTTGTTATATTGCAGCCATTTGCTAAAATCATTTAAGTTCATTTTTTTTCCTCATTATTGTACACACAGCACCTCATATTGACAGAAAAACACAGAATTGTTGACATTTTTGCACATTTATTAAAAAAGAAAAACTGAAATATCACATGGTCCTAAGTATTCAGACCCTTTGCTCAGTATTTAGTAGAAGCACCCTTTTGATCTAATACAGCCATGAGTCTTTTTGGGAAAGATGCAACAAGTTTTTCACACCTGGATTTGGGTATCCTCTGCCATTCCTGCTTGCAGATCCTCTCCAGTTCTGTCAGGTTGGATGGTAAACGTTGGTGGACAGCCATTTTCAGGTCTCTCCAGAGATGCTCAATTGGGTTTAAGTCAGGGCTCTGGCTGGGCCATTCAAGAACAGTCACGGAGTTGTTGTGAAGCCGTTATTTTAGCTGTGTGCTTAGGGTCATTGTCTTGTTGAAAAGGTGAACCTTCGGCCCAGTCTGAGGTCCAGAGCACTCTGGAGAAGGTTTTCGTCCAGGATATCCCTGTACTTGGCCGCATTCATCTTTCCCTCAATTGCAACCAGTCGTCCTGTCCCTGCAGCTGAAAAACACCCCCACAGCATGATGCTGCCACCACCATGCTTCACTGTTGAGACTGTATTGGACAGGTGATGAGCAGTGCCTGGTTTTCTCCACACATACCGCTTAGAATTAAGGCCAAAAAGTTCTATCTTGGTCTCATCAGACCAGAGAATCTTATTTATCACCATCTTGGAGTCCTTCAGGTGTGCTTTCATGTGTCTTGCACTGAGGAGAGGCTTCCGTCGGGCCACTCTGCCATAAAGCCCTGACTGGTGGATGGCTGCAGTGATGGTTGACTTACTACAACTTTCTCCCATCTCCCGACTGCATCTCTGGAGTTCAGCCACAGTGATCTTTGGGTTCTTCTTTACCTCTCTCACCAAGGCTCTTCTCCCCCGATAGCTCAGTTTGGCCGGACGGCCAGCTCTAAGAAGGGTTCTGGTCGTCCCAAACGTCTTCCATTTAAGGATTATGGAGGCCACTGTGCTCTTAGGAACCTTAAGTGCAGCAGAATTTTTTTTGTAACCTTGGCCAGATCTGTGCCTTGCCACAATTCTATCTCTGAGCTCTTCAGGCAGTTCCTTTGACCTCATGATTCTCATTTGCTCTGACATGCACTGTGAGGTCTTATATAGACAGGTGTGTGGCTTTCCTAATCAAGTCCAATCAGTATAATCAAACACAGCTGGACTCAAATGAAGGTGTAGAACCATCTCAAGGATGATCAGAAGAAATGGACAGCACCTGAGTTAAATATATGAGTGTCACAGCAAAGGGTCTGAATACTTAGGACCATGTGATATTTCAGTTTTTCTTTTTTAATAAATGTGCAAAAATGTCAACAATTCTGTGTTTTTCTGTCAATATGGGGTGCTGTGTGTACAATAGTAAGGGAAAAAAAATGAACTTAAATGATTTTAGCAAATGGCTGCAATATAACAAAGAGTGAAAAATTTAAGGGGGTCTGAATACTTTCCGTACCCACTGTATATATATATATTTAAATGATTCACTTACCCCTGGTTTCACAGAAAAGGCTTAAGCTAGTCCCAGACTAAAATGCATGTTTGAGCTGTTTTAACTGAAATAACTTGCACTGGCATATCTTAAAATATTTCAGTGCTATTGTTTTATCTCTGAATGCACACCAGTAATGTTTTTTTTTTCCAAACCACGTTTAAAAAAGCTAATTGAACTAACGCCTGTTTCACACATACTCTGTTTGCTGTACGTATGCTGCATTTTAAATGAAAAGGAGTGCCATCCATGATGGCCTTGTTGAGGTAAGGTGTAGTTTTCCTTGCTTTACCCTGGGCAAAAAAGCCGTATGTTGACTGTGATATACAGTCCGCATCCGCTTGCAGTGCGAAAGCAAGTAATCCTGGCTTAATCTAAGCACTGTCTGTGAAACCAGGCCAGAAAGCAGAGACACATCAACATGGTTTGTGGACTTGTGGATGTAATAACGTTATTCAGTGTAATGTAATGTAATGGTGTAATGTTAATGCACCGTTATTCAACCATGGCTGGAAGAATAATGTTTTGAAGGACTTTTTTTTTTTTTTTTTTTTTGGAAATTGTGTTATTTACAAATATGTGTCTCTTCTCATTCCTCATGAATCAGTTGCGGTACTTATTGGTGAGGGCATTAGACTGCAGAGAGCGAGTTAAATATTCTTGTACGATAGTAAGAACATTCACATAAAATGTGATGGCATATATGTTTGTACTGCCATAATTTATTGCTTTTAAAAGTTGTTGATGTTACGTAAAAAAAAAAAAAAAAAAAACAGAGTCAAAAACTATTTAAAAGATCATTTAAAAGATGATGTATATGTATATTTGGTTATGGCATGTGCCATTAAGAATTTATTATAAAATAAAATGTATTTTGTGTCAAATAGCAGTCTGTTGTCTAAATCATTTGAAAAATGTCTCCAATGCCATTTGCTCAAATATGTCTCCTTTTATTTCAGGTACAATCACACAATCCATATACACAAAGCACATCTTACAGGCATCTCTGGAAGATCAACACCATCAGATATGGTTTACAACAATATTAAATCAAAGTGTTTAACATTGCTAGCATTCACATTTCAAAGAATCACAAGTGTGATCAATCTTGTTGTGTCTAACATTGCAACTGTACAGCCACTATGTTTACAATCATGTTTGTTCTGGTATTCAAAAATACCCGCAGCCACATGCTAGATAGAAATGCAAGATGAAGTCTTTCTGTTCAGGAGAAATGCACAGAGGAGTAAACAGTTGGCTCAGGCACTTGTTTTGGACCATGATTCTGCTGCCTTGAATTTTTCAATGCAACTTCTGCATACACCAACTGCATAAATAATGACAAGAAATCAATCATATTCAAAGGTCATGAATAGAGAAATCTAATTTCCCTTGATCTTTTGACATATAAGAGGTCATTGTACTATAAAAATATACTGTAAGTTTCAGAACTGAAAACCAGCTTTTATTGAAGCCAAGCTCAGAAAACGACTCGTTTCAGATTTTGTCACATTATGACATTATAATGCGACGAAAGACCGCCTCTACAGAAGAAGATCAACGCCTACTTCTACATCATTGCCTCTTTAGCCCCGCCCACTGATTCAAACATGTCATGTGGTAGTAAATAGGAGACACAGGATTACTCCAACAACAAAACCATGGAGACGTCTCTGGGGATTACAAGACGTCTTTGCATTACCAACCTTGTGATCCTAACATTAAAGTGATAGTTCCCCCAAAAATGAAAATTAGCCCATGATTTACTCACCCTGAAGCCATCCTAGGTGTATATGACATTCTTCTTTCAGACGAATACAATCAGAGTTATATTAAAAAATGTCCTGGCTCGTCCAAGCTTGATAATGGGAGTGAATGGCTGTATGTTTTTGGAAGTCCATCAAAGCGCATCTATTCATGATTAAAGTGCTCGACACGGCTCTCCGGGGGTTAATAAAGGCCTTCTGAAGTGAAGCGCTGCGTTCGTGTAAGAAAAATATCCATATTTAAAACTTTATTGACTAAAATAACTAGCTTCCAGCAGACGGCCGTACGCATCGATTTACGCCAAAAGAGTAACTTGACGCACAACGTAATGACGGCAATTGACGCCTCTCGCGGTTCAAACAAACAGGGCTGGGCAACCACGTTCGTCATTACGTTGTGCGTCAAGTTAAAGGATTAAGGTCCTTCCACACTAAATTCCGAAGTCCATAATTCTCGTCATAAATTTTCGCACGTTAAAAAATAAATACATAAGAAGCATTTTGAGACACGAATGACGAATACGAAAAAACACATACGAACGTTTCGGACTCCGTGTGCAAGGACCTTTAATCTTTTGCCGTAAATCGATGCGTACGGCCGTCTGCTGGAAACTAGTTATTTTAGTCGATAAAGTTTTAAATATGGATATTTTTCTTACACGAATGCATCGCTTCACTTCAGAAGACCTTTATTAACCCCCGGAGAGCCGTGTCGAGCACTTTAATCATGAATAGATGCGCTTTGATGGACTAAGACAGACACACATTCACTCCCATTATAAAGCTTGGAAGAGCCAGGACATTTTTTAATATAACTCAGATTGTATTCGTCTGAAAGAAGAATGTCATATACTGGACACCAAGGATGGGCTATGAGTCAATCATGGGCTAATTTTCATTTTTGGGTGAACTATCCCTTTAAGAAAGCGTCAGTAAGACTATTCAATTGTTCACTTCATTTTACTGTGGATTCATTTTTAAACAAGACACAGTTGCAGGCTTTTCAGAGACTGAAAATAACAGATGACGCAGTGCCAACTACATTGGATCCGACAGTAATGTCGCAAAACACGTGTGTGTGACAGTGTTTTTACCATGTGTCACTATTGCTTTGTCTGATACAGATCTTTTGAGTATTTATACTGTAGCGCCGCAGTCAAACTGAATAGTTGTGATATGCTATTCTATCCTTTTTATTTTATTTAAAAACAGGACACTACACTTTATTTGCCACAACCACGACTTATAAAGCATATGTAATAATCATGAATGTTTCACATTGTTGGAAAATGTTTCAACTATTTAACAAAATATTTTTCAACATCGGAAGTTTTCGAGATGTAATGGCAGGGACGTTGAAAATGATTTTAATAAAAATGTTTTTTTAATGTATCTTGATAATCTTGATAACATTGGACCTCAGAGAACATTATATAAAAAAAAAATGTCAATGACTGCTTTAAACAAACCAGAAAGCACAAGAAACTGAGGTACTTACTTCCTTTTTTGGTTTCACTCTAGCTGCAACAAGAAACAAAATAATAATAATTAAACACTAGGCAGATAAACAACAATACACACACACATATATAGAGATAGATAGATAGATAGATAGATAGATAGATAGATAGATAGATAGATAGATAGATAGATAGATAGATAGATAGATTGACCGGTCGATAGATAGATTGACCGGTCGATAGATAGATTGACCGGTTGATAGATATATGACATGACACATATATAGATAGATGAGTTGATATGACACATCTGCAGAATACAGAGTTGGCTCTTACAGGAAGTGTAGGAGCGAGGCGGGACAGGGGGTGGTGGTGGATGATCCCGGGTCAGACAGCAAACTAATCCCAGAACAAGAGGAAAGCACATCGAGGCACTAAGGCACAGCAGAACTCTATGATAGAGGTTTCTTCCCGATGAGTCTGCTGATGCTGTTCAGAAATAAAGACATTAAATGGATTTGATTCAGCTAAAGGTTGATGATCCCATTCATACTTTCTCATTTTATTTTTTTAGCGATATCCTGTATGCAAATTTCAAAACAATAGCATGTCCAGAATACACATACCTTCAGTCACATTAACATATGTCACATGCCCACTGCTGATAATTTCCTGAGGCCAGTTTATCATGCACTTGTATGATCCAGCATCTGACTGGTTGATGTTGTGAATGTGGACTAACAGATGTGTGCTATTGGCTGTTGAGCTGTAATTAGACAGCTCGATTCTTTCGGAGGGGGTGAGGTGAGTAAATCCTGTGTTTTGCATTTCCTGGAAAACCCATCCTCCAGTCCAGCCAACCCCACAGTGTTGCACTTCACAACTCAACTCGAGATTGCTTCCCTCTGGAACAAACTTGGAAGCACGACTTGCTCGAACAGATGGGCATAGTTCACATGCTGAAATCAGAGTATAACAAGCGAGTTGAGATTTTAGTTACACAAAAGCACTTATAGGCTACTGTGTTACGATTGTAGGCTACTAACAGATAGTTTAAAAAATGAAAATTCTGTCATCATTAACTCACTCTTGTGTTGTTTTAGACCTGTCTGAGTTTCTTTGTTCTGTTAAACGCAAATGAAGATATTCTGAAGAATGTTTGTAGCCAAATAGTTGTGGGCACCATTGACTTTCATAGTATCCCCCCACCCCCATAGCCTACTATGGACTTAAATGGTGCCCCACAACTGTTTGGTTACCCATATTCTTTAAAATATCTTATTTTGTGTTCAACAGAGCAAGAAACTCATACCGGTCTAAAACAACACGAGGGTGAGTAAATGTTGGTTTTGGGGTGTAAAAACATTAAAAAGAGAAGTCTGAGAAGGACATGTTTACACTACGAAAACATTTTTATTAAGAAAAACAGTTTTAAGTAGCCTACTTTTGAAAGTACCGCAGTTTTAACTATGAATTTGAGAAGTGTCTTACCTTTTAACATACTCAAAAATGCCAGAAACGTCAAGGAACACCTGTAAGCGCTTTTCATCATTTACAATTTTTCCATAGCCTACTATCTGACGACCGTCCTCGCAGTTCGGATGATTCTTCTGTCACGTCTCCGTAGTAGGCTTCGTACAACGACAAAAGTTACTTTCTAAACTCTTTCTAGCTCCGTAAACACCCACTCTCTTTATTCACTTCAGGGAAATGTACTCTTTTAGTTTAATTACGCTTGGCAGCTTCAGCCGAATTGTTAATGTGCACTTTAAGGAAGGAAAGACAATTGGTGCCACACGCTAGAGGAAAACATGGATCATATCCTTCCTGTTGGAGCAGGGAATCTCCATCAGTGTTGACATCCCATTATAACTGGACTGAAACTAGGAGACGAATGATGTAATCTAGAAAGACTAGCATTGCTACTTTGTGAATCCTTCCTTGCAATAGCCTATGTGTGTCTGTCAGCTGTGGTATTAAAGGCAAATTTTGCACTGGGCAGGAAATTAAACTACAGATAAGGAAGTTAAAACTTCCTTAAGTTTTAAAATGCAGTCGATATTTTTTTTTTCTTTGTGTTGTTGCTGTTTAGAGTTTCTTCCCATACTGCAAATAATAATAATAATTTGCTTAGTATAATTGTCATTTTCGTGTAAAAATATCCAAACATCCTTCAAATAAGGTATTATGTGAGAAGAAAAACTGCATTAGATACAAAGAGTGAATAGAGAATACAATTGTTTCTTACACCACTGGGAAATTATTATACATTGTTAGATTTATGCTTAAACATAAAAATGTGCCAATGATTTCCAGATACCTTACTGAAGAAAAAAAAAAGAAAAAAAAAAAGAACCCTTTCATGCATGAATTATGATAACCTCAGTCAGGATTTTTTTTTCCTATGTGTTTTATTGCTCTTAGGGCATGAAAAACAAGATTGGAATTTTTGTAGTAATTTTTATTTTTTTTTACACATTTTTCAAAGAGATTTTCAGATGTCCACTTGAGTGGACAGCATGCGTTTATGGTTTAAACTGAAGAGATACTGTATTAAACATAATACAATAATCAAATAGATATAGTGTGTGTATTTAACAAACCAATCAATAAAAATTTTATGTGAAAACTATAAAATATATACAAAAAATATAAATGCCAAATATTGCAAAGGCAATTGAACTTCATACAAGTTGAACTCTGCGAACATGAGGACGTGATTCCATCAGAAATGTCTACAGCCTGTCAAGGTACAACTGTGGAAACCACTCAGATGCTCCCTTCAGTGTACCAGAGTATGTCAATTTACCCTTATTAGCAGTATATTCTGATTATGTTCAAGATGGACACATTTCTAGCATAGTCCTCCTCTGAGAATCGCAATCAGGTGTTTTCAATCTCATCTGAAATGAGCAGTGCTGGGGGGTAACGCATTACAAGTAACATACATAACGCAAGCAGATTGCTTTTTTGAGTGTTACGAGTAAAGTAATGCGTTACAAGTAACGTGCATTACGTAATCATATTTTTTTTAAATGTTACGAGTAATGTATTACAAGTAATATGCATTACATAATCAGATTACTTTTTGATCTAACAAGTAAAGTAATTAATTACAAGTAAAGTGCATTACGTAATCAGATTACTTTTTGATGTTACGAGTAAAGAACGAGTAAAAGTAACGTGCATTACAAGTCACACATTATGTAATCACATTACTTTTTGGATGTAAATGAAAATTACATTCTAATAATACAAATACATTTATTTACAGTAAAAAAAAAGTTACTGCAGATTAAGTATTTTCAAAAACAACATTCACAGTATAAGTATGAATTGTAGCTGAAATATAGCCATTGATGCATAAGGTCCACTAGTGGACAGATGATTAATCAGAATTTTCTACCAATCTAAAATCAAAACTTGGAAAATTTCACTGTGCTATGACCTACAAGAGTCTCCTAGGATAGAAGGAATGGGTGGATATTCTGAAGCAACTTGGCATTTCTGACTGACCATTGGCCATCTTGGTTTGGAGGGGGAAAAAATCGACACACAACGGCTTGCCACTTGGTGGCAATGTATAGGATGATGCACAAGAGTCCACTGTTAATGTGCAACCTTGCCATAAAAATCCATGCATTTGCAAAAAAATGCTTTTTGAATAGCTGTCCACAGTGACCACTATGCGTGAAAGCGTTATACTGTATATGACTTTCTGTCACTGAAATTCCTTGAAGAACAATAGTTTGTTCTACTTTTTGCAGCCACATGGTGGTGCTCAAAGCTAAATAGTTTCACAGCAGTCAGCTGGGAAATCTGGATATTGCTGAGGCATAAAAGGGCATGTGCGGGCAATTACACAGCTGCTGCTGCTGGAGATAAAAGCTGAGCTTAAACATAACCTGCTGCTGCTCTGTTGCTTTAAGATGAACGACGTTCACAATTTCTTGATTTACACTAGATTACACTGGATAAATTAGCTTGAAATCTGTATTGAAAAAGGGTCAAATTCATATGATAAAGACAAGCCTTGAAAGTTAAAAAAGTTTTTTTTTGTTAAGAGGTAAAACTTAATTGCAATATGGAAAGATTCTTCAAATATATATATATATATATATATGTATGTATACTTATTATTATTATAATTATTTTTTATATTTTATATTTTTATTATATTATTATTTTAGTCGGTATAGCGTATCAATTTTCACATACAGTAACCAAATTGATACACTTATAGATCTCATCAAGCCGAAAAACTTTCGCCCTCATAGTCATACATCAGCCCAACAGGAAGTCAGGTTGTGTGAAAAACTCTGGAATTAGGATCAGTTGCTCTGGTCAGTTAAGCCATAAAATGTATTAAAGGAGTGGTACAATGCCCTTTTCACTAGATGTAAAATAAGTCTTTGATGTCCCCAGAGTGTGTATGTGAAGTTTTAGCATAAAATACCCCACAGATATTTTTATATAGCATGTTAAAATTGTCACTTTTTGAGGGTGCACCGTTTTGTGTCTGTTCCTTTAAATGCAAATGAGCTGCTGCTCCCAGCACAGGGGGCGGAGCTACAACTGCTTGTGTTCTTTTACCTCACACACGCATGCACTGGAAATTTCAAAAACGTTTAGCCTTTTATGTTCAAACCGGAGTCAGACAATGATGGGGAGACTCAAGAAAAAGTGACAACATGTAGAAGCAACTGAAAATTTCTGAATGGTTAGTTGTTGAATTTATGTAGCTTATGTGGAGTTATCTTCTAGTCATTGATTAGCATAGTCTTGCTAATCTATAAATCAGGGTATTACTTGTAATCACTGACAACATAGTTTTATATAATTAGTTTAATAATAAGGTTAATAAAAATATTTAAAAAAAACACATTTTTAAGATAAATAATATGGACTTATACAATTTTGAGCTATGACAACTTCTCACTAATTTGAAAGTGACTTATGGCATCCTATGACATGATATTCATCCATAGATTTAACAACATGAGGGTTAGACAATAATTTGAGAATATACATTTTTGGGGTGAAATTATCTCTTTAAACAACAAATGCAGCATTTCAGCAAAGAGAAGCTCCCTAAGGTTCCTTTGAGCTGTGCGATTGTTTCCTGCCGTGAGTAACTTGAGTCAGCGAACCTTAATGACAACCAGATGCAGTGTGGGTTAACAATCAGGATATGTCTGTTTTTCTTGGAACGCCCGCAGTACAACACCAACCCAAAGTTACACAATGTCTAACACAATCATTTAATCGTTTAGCTTGGTCGTACGAGCTGCAGAAGAACTTTTGTAAACTTTGTTGCCGTCCCTTTTTACAGATCTGAAAGTGAACCTGATCTCCAATCCTCACTGTTATCAATCAAAACAGGAAACCTGGAATGACCACTCAGGAATGGGCAGGAATAAGCATGAGCTGACCAACCCACGTGCTTTAAAGTAAAAGCAAACACTCACAGGTCTATGCTCAGGAGCAAACAATAGTGACTAAACCGACAATAAAGCACTAATTTCTTCCATATTTTCGATGTATACAGTGCCTTGCAGGACAAAGGAGTTAGCTAATGCTTAGAGCCATGTACAAATCATTTTTGTTCACACATGAAAAGACAGATTAGTGTCCTCTGAGTGGTACAGTCCCAAGAAAGAAAGATTTCTTGGCAAAGCAGT
Organism: Rutilus rutilus; assembly: GCF_951802725.1. Lineage (NCBI taxonomy): Eukaryota > Metazoa > Chordata > Actinopteri > Cypriniformes > Leuciscidae > Rutilus > Rutilus rutilus. Next base: position 22,828,036 of record NC_140223.1, read on the forward strand.
TTGCTCCATGATCAGATTACGTCCTCAGCCTTCATTGAATCTACAACAAGGCTCTTTTTTCCCCCTAGCTTGAGGCTCTCTGAGGTTTCTTGAACCCACATTGCAGAAGTAGGCAAAAAAATATAAAAAATACAAGTGCAAGATGGTATTGCGCTAATGCATTACATGGAATGCAAACATCATGTGGTCAGCACCTCTGCAAGAGATTTTAGCTACAAAGGCCTGTTCTGACACAAAAAACTAACCCAGTTGAGCGTGACGTATGGACACAGAGCCTGATGTGTCTATTCTGGTGCACAATAAAGCTTTTCTTTTGCACGCAGTGTTACAGCGAGAAAGGCTCTATTGTGCTGGGTTTCTGATACTGTGAGACTTACGCTGGGTCTTTAACATTAGGCAGAAAGGGAATGAAAATGACTGTACTGCTTGTGATGTCAACAACAGCTTGAGAATGAAACCTCAGCACACTTTTAGAAAATATCTAGAGCAACTGGTTCATGCTGTTTTAAGGTTGTGCAATCTAGAGAAAGTTGTTATTTGCTTAAGTGTTTTTTTAAAAGGTATTTCGAACTAGATAGCCATGTTACCCTCCTGTCTTTGTTTGTTCAAGGGAGCACATGAGGACTTTTAATTTGTTTGTACTGTGCACCCAACCCAATCTCATGGGAAACGTAACTATTTTGTGAAGTGGTCGTTTCGTATGAATGTGAATCATGTGAAAACATACAATTTATAGAAAAAATGAAGCTTCTCCCCTAACCCCACCCCTAAATATACCTGTCACAGGGGTGTAAACAGATTGTACGAAAACTTACGAATGAGATACGACTTTACACAAATCAGCCACCAATTCGCCAAAATGTAAAACAGATATACGAATTGCAATGAGACTGTGGGATGTTTTATGAGCATGTATAGTATCATTTTAAAAGTACAACTATGAAAAAGATTTCATATCTTTTTTCTCATGCTATGAATCTGATTTGGAAATCAATAGCAGCATGCTATCTGAAACAAGCATTTGCGTGGCACTTTGTAAGAATGCTTCTCCTATGAAAAATTCATGAGATTTTTTTCATGGGCGAAATGTGACCATGGCTGCATTTTTTTTCTAGGTTTCATTCCATTTATTGTTTGTGTTCTGGTTCCAGACATTGAAGCCTTTTAATCTGACTTAAAGTTGATTGTTTGTTCCATATCGATTCTCTTGTGCTTTGAGTTTGTGTCAGGTGTTTGGCAGTGGGCCATTGTCTTTTCTCTGGCAGTTCAGCCTTGAATTAACTGGACACTGGGAATCTGGTGTCGAGAGGCTTTAACAAACTAGAGGATTTTACATGGTTGGTGTTTACAAGTAAAAAATTTACGTAATCCATGCACCACGGCTTTTTATGTCAACATTTGTATTTTGCAAGTGGATTGTGGCTTTTGATTATGCCATCAAATTATTCACCTAAGGCCCATTGAATTTCTGTTCTTATCTAAAATGAAAGCAGGTGATATGAGGCTAATAGATTTACAATGGCTTTAAAAGCCGGATAGCACACAGAAGTAGAAGGAGGAGAAATTCAATTCAGACTAAGTTCATAACCCTAATCCATTCAACTCTGTACCATATACTGCTTACATCATCATATCTAGTACAACCTCTCACACAGTAAGGCAAGTTGAGGCTCATGAAAGATAAGGAAGATAAGCAGTGTCTGTACTGAATCAAATTTAGCAATTCATTGTGACATTTACAATGTTCTGTAAAAGAGTGGTAAAGGTTAATGCTCATTTATTTTGATTTGTTAGGTAGGTCACAACAGTGAAGTTGGCTTAACAAATGAAAAATCAACTACTACTACAATTTATATAAAAAAAGGAGAATAAGTATTGAATATCTCTAGATAAACATTGAATATTATGTTAATTTAATAGAATGTTAATTAAAAAATTGTGTGCTAAAGTGTAGCAGAATGGCAAAGAAAACTAAACCAACTATTTTACTGTAGTGCTAGTATTTTCTTCAGGAAATGCAACTCTAATTTGCATTTAAAGGTCTTTTAAAGGATTTCTCCTCATAAAATGGTGTTCTTGTGTTCTCCAAAGAGAAATCTCAGAAACATGTAGAGAATGTCATGATAACACTGAATGTTTGCTCTTGACTGTTGTTCCTCATTGGCCCACATTTATTTACATTACTTATTTATCCAGAGCATGGCAGAAAGTGCGAAGTGATGAAGTGAAAGTTTAGCCGTTAAGTAAACCTTTTTTCCATTAAGCTTTTGTGTAGAAAAGAAGAGGGGGATGTGTCTCTGGCATTAGTCTCCTAGAATTTCAAAGAGCTGGATCTTGGCAACAATTCAGAGTAGCTAAGGAGATATATGAAGACTACAAACCTAAAGCATCTGGTCCAATTCAGCAATGACGTCTTCTGTCCACCTAAAACTGCTGTCCATGGTTAGTCTGAGTGAATGGTTAATGCTTAATTATTGTATATATATTTTAATAAAAAGAAAAAGTGTGGGATAAAACACTGGGTGTTTCTTATAAACAAATCATTGCTGTCTGAGTGCGTCAGACTGAAGAGAACCACATTAGTGAGGCCTGTATTATGACCAATGCACTACGTGACTCAGAAAGAGCCCTGGCTTAACTTTGGAAGTTTTTATACTTTGTTTGGGGAAGTGAGCATTAAATCACAAGATATTAGATTTCTAAAGTTGATTAACTTTTATTAGGAGTATAGTTTTGAACAAACATAAAACATACCTCAACTCACATGATGAGCCATCTTAAACCATCAAAAGTGCAAAATTTCAGAGCAACATCATGTAAACGTCTGCGATGACGACTCAGGAATGATAAAGAGAATTCATTAACGTCCTCAAGCGTCAGACTGAGTGATGTGTAGAAAATGTTGTAGTTTGTAAATCATATTTTAGGTTCAGTATTAGGAAAACATTTCACTGCTAAAATAATTGAAATTCTTAAATTCCACGTTGTATTTTATTCTTTGTGCTTCGATCGAAAAAGAAATGCCCCACTTTAAAACAAGTAAAACCATCTAAATGAACCAAATTTGCTTGCCCTCTGTGTTTAAGGTCCACTGAAAAATAATTCCAATACACCTTCTGAGAATTTTTGTATGCATTAGTGTAATCTGTACAGCTTTAAACTATGTTTTGTTCCAGAATACTGTTAAATGAAGGACACTGTAAGGCACCATGACTTCTAAATTGACCTACTAGACTGTCGTTTGAATACACGACACTTTAAGACTGTGTGTGTAAAAAAAACTAAAAAAAACTAAATAAACATCACATTAGAGCTGACATCACACTTCAAATCTCAGGTGACATTAAAAGAACAGAAATGTGATCGATAAAGTGCAAAGGCCATTGTTACTGTATGTACTGTGTCTGTTAAAATATGATGAACACCTGTAAAATAGCGGACCATAGCTGGCATAGTATGTGCAAATACGATGCAATCTTGAATTAGAAAATATAAACGATTTTAAGAGATACTAATAAGGCACAGAGATGAGAAAACGAGTCTTTCCTGGCACTTCAGGCTCATAAGATCATTCCTGCATTGTCACAGGTAAGTATATCATTGGGTTTTGCCTGTCCAATCTGTCTGTGAAACTGTCCTTGCTTGTGTGTCTTCCAGCAATGCACGTTTGACCCTAGAGTTATACTCTTTATGCTTGGCATCTGGGTAAAGACGGTCCTTGATAATGGCGTGACAGCAGTATTGGACAAATGGAGCTCTTGTAAAGAGACGAGTCCGCTAAATACATCTGGGCTCAACGTCTTGAGCCGGCTGTTGTTTGATAAGTCTAAGACCTGCAGGTTCCTCAAACCCCTGAAAGCACCTGGTTGAATCAAGGTCAGGTCAGACAGGCCGCTGAGAGACAGGTGAACCAGTTCTGTCATCGAATCAAAGGCGCCTGCGTCAATGCTGGAGATGAGGTTCCCGTCCAGGTTGAGATACTGAAGTGGGATTCCGTTAAGCATCGGGACCGTCTTCAATCTGTTCCCTGCAAGCATAAGACTCTTGATGTACAGCGGATGGCCGGGCGTCCTCCTGGTAATGGAGGTCAGAAGGTTTCGCGACAGGTCCACCATGATTGGTATATCCTGTGCCCTGGTGGTGAAGAGATCAAGGCTGAACTCTTTGAATTGGTTTTCACTCAGGTCCAGCTCAACGAGAGGGAGTCCAGTGAAGCAGCCATCGCCAAGACCCTCAAGAGCGTTGTTGCTCAAGTCCAACGTCTCCAGATAACGAAGTTTAGAGAACGCTTTGGGACTGACTTGTGCAATGACATTGCTGCTTAGGTCCAGACTGACCAAGGTGGTGTAACCCGGTCCGGAGAGCATGGAATCGCTGATGGATGTGATGGAGTTTAAGGACAGGTCGAGATGGGAGGTGTCCAGAGGGATGGGGACAGGAGCGTTCCCGGGGCCGATCCCGCTGCAGTCCACTTTGGTCAGGCTGAAACTGTCGAAGAGGCCGAAGCTCTCCACCTCACAACGGCACTGCGGATGGCAGTTCTTCACTGCTCCCATGACAGCCAGGCCAAGCACAGAGAAGAAGAGACACAGCAATGTGGCCATGGTGAGCTATAAACCAAAAAAACACACATTAAAGGGTTTAATTTAATAGCCATGAACGTCCCAAAACAGAACCAATCAAATCACATTAACTTCGAGCATCATCAAAAATCATTCTCAAGAAAATCGACTGAATGTCTTGCATGACATATGTTATCATCTAAACTGAACTAGAATCCACTTCACAGGGGCCTTTGAGAGGTTTGAAGAAATCATTAGTCGCTCATTTACATGTGTTAATTCTGTAAACCGACGTAGCCAATCATTTACAGCTGTACGTACATGCTGGGTACACTCTGGGTCTGTGCTTATTCATCCTTTCCATGAAAAACATAAATATTCAAGCTTCTTCTCTTCTAGTGCAACTTGATGAGCCCTAATTTTTCTGCACCTTCTCAAAGGATTTGACCTAATTCTTATGATCAAAGAGCCTATTAAATTGGACTTTTTCAATTACAGTAACAACTTGGGTGCAAGGCTTTTCTCATGGAGAATTTAAGAGCTGTTAGTACATCATTTAGTAAAAGAATATAAATGAAACTCAGACTTTGATGCTTTAATATATGCAAACCAGTATTATTAGCAATGATTAAGTCCAAATATTATTGTATATCGCATATCTATATTGCCAGGTTTACTTGTGAAATAAATGTTAAAAAAAAATGGAAAGAACTCTAAACGCATGTCTAAATATCTAATGATCATTTACCGTCCTAATGTAATTCAGTTTGAAAGTAAAATAAGAATATAAAAAATATTAATGTTTATGAAAGTAGTCTCTCATACTCACAGAAAAAAATGGCAATGTTAAATATTATTACGATTCAAAATGACTGTTTCTATTTTAATACATTTTAAAATGTAATTTATTCCTGTGATGCAAAGCTGAATTTTCAGCATCATTTAATACTCATCATTAGAAATCATTCTGAAATGCTGATTTTCTAATCAAGAAACATTGTTTTTTTATTATCAATATTGAAAACGGTCTTAATATTTAAAGGTGCTGTATGTAACTTTTTCACTCTACTAAAGCATAAAAAAACCATAATATGTTTGCATATATCGAGGAAACATGCTACGTTCACATACTCGTTTACTTTGAAATGTATCCAGTAGAGTTTGAATAACTCCAGTAGACCTATATATATATATATATTGAATAATTTGAATTACACATGTAAATATTTTAAACTGATTACTAAAGAAAGTGCAAAATAAGATTACACCATCATTCTACACATAAATATCTGAATCTTGCTTACGTGTTTTCATGAAGTATGCAGAAGACTCTCAGACAAAAGGTTTATGTGTCTAAAAGGTGGAGATGTTCTCTATGACTCCAGCTAAAATCTATAAACGCTTTGCCACGCTCTACTTACGACTTTTGTTGCCTGATTACCCTACCATGTGCTATTTGTTTAACTATTTGACATGAACTTAAACCCTGTTTCAACACTCTACAAAGTTACCGCTGAATCTGGGCATGGGTTAACCTGATTACAAACCAGGTCGAAAGAGACTTGAGAATGAAGCAGCAAAAATGAACAATATTTAGTCTGCAAGATTGTGTGTACTGCTATAGATAACGATTAACAGAACCAGCATGCTAGGTAAACCTCTTATGTAATTGATTGCATAATAGGTACAATGAAAACACTAAGTTACAGAGTGCAGTGCACACTTACAACTATTTAATAAGTTAGAACTGTTTTTTAATCTTTTTACTATAACAATAGCAGACATGCTATGAGAAAGTGGTACCAAGTCTTTGTGACCATGTAACTGTAAACACTGTAAAGTGCTGCTTATACTTGATGAATCTGCTTAAAGGGTTGGTTCAACCTAAAATGAAAATTAAATCATCATTTACTAACCTAATGCTGTATGCCGGTCTTTCTTTTTCTAGCCACAAAAGGAGAATTAAAAGAAAAATCCCACTCATGCTTATCCATGTAATGGCAGTGAATAGAGACCAGCATCAAGCTTTTAAAAAAAAGACACAAAAGTATCACAGAATGGTCCCATCATGTGACAAGTGCCATATATTCCAAGTGTTCTGGTGGTATACAAAAGGGTTTCAGCCTACAAACGTTTCGGTCACATGTGACCTTTTTCGGTGGTCAACTTGGCATTGAGAAAGCTCACATGAGACCGAAACGTTTGCCATTAAAGCAGTGGTTTTATCTGATTTTTTTTTTGTGTGTCTTTTTCTTCATTGATCGAGTGTGGTTGCTATTTACTGTACTGCCATTATATGGATGAGTGTGAGCGTGAGATTTTTAAAAAGATTTCTCCTTTTGTGGTCCGAAAAAGAACGATTGGCAATGATGATAAAATTTTCATTTTATGGTGATCTATCCCTTTAAATGGGAGTATCTGTTAGGGATATAGACACACAGACTTGTAACCTCAGCCATGTCTTTCCCTTTCGCTCTGGTCAAGATCTGGTTAGGAGTTAGGATATGAGGTGAAAGCACTGAAAACCATTTACAGCCCCTTTATTTATTTATTTTGTATTTGGTAATGATTACACATATGTAACACTGACTTTAGAACATTCAAAATGAATGGAATTTGGAGGCATGGAATTCGGAGGCATGGAGTTCCAGGGGTTATGAACTCTCCAGGTGTGGTACACTGTTAAGTCCCTCCTTAGAATGCCTGAAGTCTAAGTGGAATGTATTTTAAGAGCAATCACTGTCAGTGGTTAACAGCTACATATTTAAACCATTTATCTTCCTCCCCTTTTAGTAAGACTGTGAGGCTCACCCATCGAGTCTGCATGAAAACGGTCTGGTATCAAAACGCAGGTCATTTTAAAGTGCGCCTATTATCCTATTTTAAAGGTTCCTAGTTTTGATTTGAAGGTCTCCTACAACAGGTTTATAAGCATCAAATCAACATCAAAAACAAACAGGATTCAGTCTCTCTAAATCCCGCCTTTCCGCGAGCTTGCTCTGCTCTGATTGGCCAGACGGCCTAGTCTGTTGTGATTGGCCTACCGCTTGTCTAAACAAAAAAAAACGCTCATTCCCATGACTGAACTTCCACTCCGGAGGCTTCCTTAAAGCTGAGAGATTGTTTACACTGTAAAGACAGTGACGACGTCGATTTTACCAATCAATCCGAGCACGTTTGAGGGCGGGTCAAAGTGGACGTTGTTCTCGGGCAGCCAATGAAGACCATAGGCAGGCATTATGCAAATGTGTTACCTTGTTACATATGCAGGTCACAAAAGTGAGGCTGGAAGTTAGGCGTTTAGGCGGTTCAGAGTCAATTCTTTCTTTTGGGAGAAAATAACTTTATTTGTCGTGCACTTCCGACTTTACAACTTTGCAGACCCTTCACATTCACAGACAGCTATATGATAAGGTACGCGTAATAGGTACATGGCACTTTAAACGTAATTTATCTTTCCTGGAGTTTACATAGCCAAAAGAAAACTACAGTACAAAAGAACTAAAGTTGGTTCTAAACCAATTTAATTAGCAGACAGCAGACATCCTAATCCAATAAAGCTGAAAGAATGCAGTACTTTAATGGGGGGGGGGTCAGATTTAATGGGAGCTTAGTGTCTCAAACAGCTCATTAATACTTTTGTATGCCAGGTACTTTTTGTGATGCCAACAGCAGCACGTAACCTTTGCATTAGAGACATGCATCAAAGTGTTCAACATTTTTATGGTTGTTGACTACAGTACAGTTGACATAATGCAGGCTGCCACCCATATCCTAGAAAGCTCATGCACACTGCACAGCTTTATCTCGTTTTTATGCAATATAGGCTACTGTAGCACTCGTAATCCATAGAACAAGGATAATTTAAAACAATATCTAGGCTAAATAGAATATGTGGATTTTTTGTACCATTATTAATGGGTTGCAATAATGAACAGGTAAGTTAAAGTTGGACTGCTGTTTTATTCAGGTCTACTGACAAATGGCACCATTTGGTGGCTCTAGAGTAGTACTTAATCATGCTAATGCCACTTCCTTCAACAGGAAACAACATAATTACTCAGTTGTTTGTAGCCATTCATTCAAGTGAGAAACTGAGCAATTTAAGCTCAATTGCAAATAAACTCGACATTTTTACATAAATGTTCGCCATCATCATCATCATTTATTAACCGTGAAAATCATGTTTTATTGTAGTAGTTTAATCACTTTTTAGTTATTGTTGTATAAAAAGTATAAAACAATAATTATTTTTTTTAAAATCTTCCGTTAAAAACAATATTGGTTAATTTCAAATAAAACACAGCCTTCTGTTAATTTAACGGATTGGGTTTGATTAAAAGTCTAGTGACTGCCTACCTTGACAGCATTTTGGGTATAATATGCTGTCTAGGAAGCCAGCTCACTAAGTTTTGAGACGCAGCCCAAATCTCTGCTTTGATGGTTGGACTCACATCTGTGCTCAGTTAAAAATACAAACTTTGTAACAGCTTGACAATGCTCAACAGAAGTGTGCTTGTCACGATACCAGAATGCACAAATATAACGTTAGGCTTTTTCATTGTCCATGTCTTTACTCTTCACCACGCGAACTATCGGAGATTAAGGAATCCGCGTACATTTCGATTTAGATATGTAAAAAGGACCATATAAACACGCTTGTGAGACACAGGAGAAAACTTTTTTCTTTTTCGTAAAACTTACCATGTGCCGCGAGACTCGTCTGTCGGAGAGCTTTTACTTTTCCAGGCCAACATCGGAAAATACTTTAGTTTTAGTCATTGTCATATCCAGAGCTTTTTTGTAGGGTGGCAAATGAACACGCCTGCGGTATTGTCTGGGTTGTGACTTTGTCGATCTTTCTGCTATAGAGTACAGTCTCGCCACAGAAGATGAAGCAATAAAAGCCACCGCAAGCAGAGTCTCGTCTAGAGTTTCACTCACTGATGATGATAATCCGCGCCCACCAACGTCTGAACGCGGCGAGCTTCAACAGCGCCCTCTAGCGGCGAATAGCGACTACTACAACCACACACCATTTAAATACTGTAGACCTAACACTAGGGGGTGAAATCTTTTCTGATTCCGATTTTTTTTATTCTTAAATTAATTATATATATATATATATATATATATATATATATATATATATATATATATATATATATATATATCCCTTTATATCAAGGGAAACACATGCCTAAGGACAAGAGTGTGTACATGTATATCACTGACAAACTCCTTTAAGGAAAAAGGAGTCATCATTTACATTGGGGTTTTATTTTTCACGGTTAAAAATGATGGTTGCCAACAACAATCATGATTAAGACTTTCCCATCAGTAATAATATAAAATTCAATAAATGTTTTAAAAAACTCTGACAGCCCTTTCACATTTTTTTTTTTTTTTTTTAAATGTAAAGTATCAAATAAAACACAATTCAGTCTAATTTGTTATTGATACATTCAGATGAACATATAACCTCATGTTGAAGGTTACCATTATACAACTTGAGATTAAATTACACACATACAAATAAAGGTTCTTTATCAGCATTGATGGATGGAACCTTTAACATCTGTTGAACCTTTCCATTGCACAAAAAGTTCACAAAAAAAAAAAGAAAAGAAAAAAAAAGGTATTTTAAGGACTGTTTACTATTTCTTTGAAAACCCCAAAAATGGTTCTTCTATGGCATTGATGTGAAAAACCACTGAATTTAAGGAATTAAAAAACTTAAAAGATGCATGTAATATTATTTGTATTATTACTTGTTCATTCATTTCTTGCTGGAACTCTTAACAAAGCCTCTTATATTTTTTCTGCTCTCTGCAGAGTTTCTAAACAGATTGATGAAGAAGAAGTGAAATAAAGAGAATGAGTGCAAGAAGCAAATGAAGAGGACAACAGTGGATCTGTAGTATAGTTTTATATTTGATAAAACATGAACTTAAAATCAACTAGTAATCTACACGTTTTTTCCCCCCTCCACTAGATGGCAGTACAATAAAACAAAAACAATTGTCATGAGAGTAAAACAGTTATAAAATATTATAAATTGTAACACAAATATTAGAAAGTATAGTATGTGAATTGCATCTTCAACAGTGGTTAATCAATTATGGCTACCTAGCCAACCCTATTAAAATCTTTATAGATATAACAATACAAACCCAGTAAATGTTTGAAAGGCCAAGACACTTAGGTTTGTTTCCTTTACTGAGTGCTGCAGATTGCTGTATTATTACCTGTAAGTGCTTTGGGCTGTGGTTGCTGAGTTTGCATCATCTGTTTCTGGTTGTAGGGCAGAGGTGTCAAGGTGTAACTTTTAAGAAGCTCAGAGGCTTATTGGATATGGGTCAGCACATCTCTCTCGTCCTCCTCCCTCTCTCTCACTCTCACTGCACAAATCACCAGAAAATCTCTACAGTAACCTGACGGCAAACGTACACAGGCCTACATCGATGCCCAGGTGCATTAAGCTCCTCAAGCAAATCAGAAATCCCAAAAAGTCACATGATCAATCAGAAAGTCAAGACTTACGCAAGCTTTTCACAGCAAACGTTTCTCCAATGTGAAACAATGATGTAATACTGATCACACAGTAAAACAGCATTCGTCCTGTAAATGTTTGTCCTTACCTGTGCTCGTATATCTCTGTAAACCATAAACATTATGCTAATAGTCTAAATGAGCTCAGAGAGACCTCAGATGTGTTCTCAAAACACAAGGTTTAACTGATGCAGGCATATGTAAGAGAACTCTAGGGATCGTCCAAGGGAGCGCCCTTCGTTAACTTTAATTACCCAATACACCTTGTGCAAATTCATCTGAAGTGGGCCTATCACAACTACACCAAACAAATGCTTAATTACACTGCATAAACGCTCATACGCCAGGGGGTTTCCATGGAGAGAGGTGGAAATGGGCTGCTGAGACCTTGCTCAACCTTAAATATGAACTTTAAATATGAAAGACGAGAGCTCAAAAACTTAAATAAAATGCTAAAAAATTGTAGTTTGGCATAAAGTTTCATTTTTGTTTCTTTGAAAAATTAGCAATGAAGGTGTATAACATGAATATTTGAAGCTTTTGTCTGCCAAATCAAGCCATTGTCATGCTTGTCACCTAACCCCAAAATAAACATGAAGAAACATCATTCAGACCCTCAACAAGACTCTGTCAAGTCTTGTGTGTGTGTGTGTGTATATATATAGGATATATATATATATATATATATATATATATACATCTTACCTGCATAATGATCTGATATACACACACACACACACACACACACAAATCTTACATCTTAACCTGCATAATGATGTGATCGATATATATCTATATATACATACATACACACACACACACACACACACATATATATATATATACACACACACACACACCTATATATACACATACACACACACACACACACACACACACACACACACACACACACACACACACACACACACACACACACAAATCTTACATCTTAACCTGCATAATGATGTGATCTATATATATCTATATATACATACATACATACATACACACACACACACACACACACACACACACACACACACACACACACACACACACACACACACACATATATATATATATATATATATATATATATATATATATATATATATAGGCCTATATATATATACATACACACACACACACACATACACACAGACACACACACACACACACACACACACACACACACACACACACAAATATTACATCTTAACCTGCATAATGATCTGATCTATATATGCCTTGTTATTCATAAATAATGATAATAACAGTGATGGTGTTCATAAATAATACAAGGCATGTTTTTAATAATAAAAACATTTTTGCAAACTTATTTTAACATATTTTATTGTTTTGAACAATACAATTATTACTTTTTATTGTTTTAATTCACACATTTTCCAAAATCCTTACACTTACGTTTTTTAACGATTTCTACCTTTTACCACGAATATAAAATATAAATTAATGTAGCCTAAAATAAAATGAAAATCACTTAGTATGGCGTTATGATTGGTTCAGTGCACTAATTATTCTTTTCAGCCCATCAAAAGGTCTTCGTCTTCTTTAACGCTTGTGATGACTGTAGCCTACACCATAATGTGCATTAACAACAATATTTTATATTTCCTTCATTTTTCTTATAAAGGTAACTAATTGATTTCATGACTAGCTCAGTCAGTTAGGTGGCGGGTCTGAAGCGTTAACGTATGTCTGCAATCCTCTTATTTTGTCCCTGACCAAGTATGGATTAGATTCATCCACGGGTCACTTTCAAAGGACTTTCATTGAACAGAGAAACATCTAGGCCTTTTGATATTTTCAAGGAGATTTATATCGAATATCGCTTTCCATTTTATTTTACTATAAAATGTATTTGTTGTTTTTTGAAATCGTCAAGGATTCCAGGAACCTGCGATATAACGAAACTAAGGTAAATAATTTAGCCCAAATTGACAACACTATCGAGAATTTCTGTACAGCAATATTTATAACAGTAAAGCTAGAAAATGTCGCTGAACGTTAGGTGTGAATTGTGAAGGTGCAAAAGAACACCTTTATTGATGACTGCAGGCATTAAGTAGCTCTCCAGGGTGCTTAAATTGAATCTCTCAACGCCACTGACAAGCCTCAGCAAACTGTTGTTTGTGAGCTGAGATCTGCTCACATTTATTTATGCCCACGGAACGACTGATGCTGGAAAACCGTCGTGAAAGTTGACCGTGTAACTCTATGAAGGATATACATCTACTTTCTGAAAGAACCCACTGGAAGAAAAAGTGAATACTTTGTGGAAATGTTTTCATGCATCAAGAGGCCCATATGAATAATGGTAAGTTCAATTTCTAAATGATATTTTATTTAACAATGTGTATTATTATTTTGTGCACTAGCATAACTGTAAGTGGATACACATTTGGAATTACATTGTTTTTGTTGCATTTCTAGTGTATGCAGATTTTAACTAAACAATACAACAATAACCTAAGAAAATATGATAATACTACTGGAAAAAAAATAGTGTGTTGGATTTACATGATTTAATAGTGTACATCGGTTCCACATGAATCAATTAAGTAACTTCAACATCATGGAATTAAGTCAATTTAAATGACCCAATTAAGTAGTCTCAAAGTGAATTTTTAAAAGGCTCCCTGATATGATTCAGGTATTCAAATTCATATATTCACTCATTCAATAAGACTTCATTTATTTTAGTGTAACACAATTGAGTCGATAGACTATAGTTAGCAATAGCACTTATTAGCATCTTAAATGCTATAAGATTTACATGCTCCTTCAGCCAGAGTAGTTAAATCCACAGCATAACCAAATGCTCCACTCTTCTCCACAATGTAACTACAATGTAATTTAAATGGTTCTAATAATTCCAATGTAATTGAACATTCTATCAAGTCTTCTCTTTGTCTCATTTTCTCAAAAACACAAACACAAAAATAACACTTAATTTCAACTTAATTCAGCCATATGCAAAGCATGCTGGGAACTAACAAGCACCGCCCAGTTTCAGTTAATGCAACACAAATCATTCATGTAGCCTAATCAAACACAAACGGATTAAGTAAACTTAAATTTTGCATATATTTAAGCAGATTGAACACAATCAAATTAGGTTAGGACAAAATGTATAGAAATTGTGTTGCTTAAGCCCATTTTTATTAAGCAGCAAAAATCATTTTTTTCAGTGATGCCAAAACCAAAAATGGTTCCTGTCAAAAACATTATAAATCCACTATGTTCTAAACGTATAGTTTAACTTTATTTTCTTCATCAGTTATTACATTTAGAGTGGACAAATGATCGTATCACTTCTGGTGGTAGATTTGGCTTTGATTTTATAAAATAAATAAAAACTTGAACTTAAGTTTTCAATTTTAGTGAGTTGAAATGTTTACATTGTGTAGAAAATATACAGCCTAGCTATTATGTAACAGATAAGTCTATATATTGAATGTTTAGCCTCGAAAATGATCTATTATCTATTCTGCTGTTTTCCAGGTGTCTCTTTGTGACGTCCATCTCTCATAACGGCTTCAAAAGGAGGACAATGCGACATATTCACCTCCCATTTGGAGGTGCTTTATGGGAGTTATCCAGTTACCCCTGCTGCCCTGTCCTCAGGAGCAGACACAGCCTCTCAACACTTCCCTTTTACAGCATTACACTATGGATCATTCTTGGTGTGTTGACGTTCCCATGCTGTGTCCAATGCCTGATTTTCAAAGTAGGAGTCCTGGGGCCTTGGAACTGTGACCCTTATTACTCTAAAGCACTTCCTTCCATTGCGTCCAGACTGGCTGTTGGCCGCATAAACGAGGATTTTAGTTTAGACCTGGGCTGTACAATGGACTTTGTCATCCTTCAGGAAGCTTGCGAGACATCAAAAGCATTGACCTCATTTGTACAATATGAGAACGTAGTTGATGCGTTTGTAGGCCCTACAAATCCAGGATACTGCAATGCCGCTTTGCTCATGGGTAAGAATTGGGACAAGTCTATATTTTCATGGGCGTGCATTAACTATGAGTTAGACCGGGTCCAGGGCTACCCAACATTCGCCCGGACTTTACCATCTCCGACGCGGGTGCTTTACAAGGTGCTTAAGTATTTCAGCTGGGCTAACATAGGCATCGTGTCTTCTAATGAGGATATATGGATCGACACGGCTGCCAAATTGGCTAGTGCTCTCAGAAACCAGGGCCTTCCTGTTGGCATTGTTGCGTCCATGGGGAATAATGACACTATGTTGGAGAACACGTTGATGAGCATTCAAAACGCAGGGGAGATAAAAGGTAAAGTGTTTTGGACTTATAGATTCGCATTGTTAGCATGAACATTCATTTTAGGGGAGGAGTTTACAAGGCTATTTGCCACACATTTTACAATGATTTCTCAGAGTTTTGTGTGTGTGTGTGTGTGTGTGTGTGTAGACATAAACCTGAAAGACTTTTTAAGATGACATGTTTAAACACTAAAACAATAATGTAATTGTTTTACAAACCATTGTTTTAATAAATTGGAACCTTTTAACATTTAAAACACATGACAACTCTTCCTGGTCAACCTTTCATTATTATTTTTTTCAAATATCTTTATAATACATATAAATACTATATAAAATATATATAAATATAACTATTCTATTAATATTATAACTTTACTGTGGTTTTATTGTCTACTTTAAGCATTTGTATATGTACAGGTAATTGGAACAAAAACTATTTTAGGAAGAGAGAGAGAACTAGGTGTTTAAAACTAACTAACTAACAAAAAAAAAAAAAAACAAGCATAGCTGTAATTGGAATTTTCACTCAAAATCCTATAGTTAATGAAATACAGCTCATGTGACTAAACAGATTAAACAGATGACAGCTTAAAGTTTACTTAATCTCTCATCATTTTCACTTTCTTTTGATAGAATTGTCAAAAGATTTATCTTCAACAAAAAAACATAACATGCATTTATTCAGACATGTGTAAAAGCATGCTCTACATTTGTTACTCAATTAAATGTGAAACGAATGTATGTGGAATTTTCCAGTGCACACACTGACTGAAGGTTTGTCTTCAATTGTCAAACTAAAAGTTTCGGATCATGGCCCTTTTAGAATTTAAATAAAGCATGTTATATTAAGATAAAACCTACTGCTTAGACCGTATATTAGTCCTAAATGCTTTTAAAATTCAACATGAATTAATTCAGTTTTCATATTTGTTTCAGTCATCATTATGTGCATGCATTCAGCGCTCATTGGAGGAGAGCAACAATCTTCTTTCCTGATGAAGGCCTATGACATGGGATTGACAAATGGTCGATATGTGTTTATACCGTACGACACACTCCTGTACAGCCTACCCTACACCAACACAACCTACTTCCCACTGCAGAACAACACCAAACTGCGCAAAGCCTATGACGCTGTGCTCACCGTCACCGTGGAGTCAGACCTGATGTCATTCAACGAAGCGTTCAATATGGCCAAACGACTCGGAGAGCTGGTAGTGTCACAAGAGCCAGAGCAGGTGTGGGTGGTGCACTTTGACACATTATGAATCTTATTTGTACACTCGCGTTAAATGCTCGATTAAAATATCCTGCTGCATTTCAGGTCTCTCCTCTCTTTGGTACAATCTACAACAGTTTGTACCTGTTTGCCAAGTCCATGCACAATGCCAGAAGAGCAGGTAAGTGGTTCTCCGGGTCCAACCTGGCCTTCTTCACGAGGAACATCACATTTTCGGGGTTCAACCAGAACATCCGCACGGACGCCCAAGGGAACGGGCAGACAAACTTCGTGATCCTGGATACTGATGGCTGGGGAACTCAACTGTATCGTTGTTTTAAAGTAGACCTGACTTCGGACATGGTGCTGTTCGCTGACAAGTCCATTCATTTCCCTGGAGGTTCACCTCCACCTTCAGACTCCAGCTGCTGGTTTGATCCCGACGCCATCTGCACAGGAGGTACGACAGACCCACACAATGTTGTTCAGTGAGAAACAGATATTTGACTTTTAATTGTTCGACACTTAAAAGTTACACTCATTTCTCTCAGCCTCTATATATGTGTCATAGTTACATTAGCAGTTGTGTATAATGCTTTTTAAGCAAATTGGTATTTTTATGCTCAATATTTTTAGTAAATGATCAATATTAAAAAAGTCAAAGTCAAATAATTTCAAGAAATATGAATACGTATTTTATGCTAAAAATAGCAAAATGCAAATATGCTCAATGTCGTTTAGTAAATGATCAATGTTATTATTACTATTTTTTTAAAAGTTAATTTTAAGGAATGATTAATTAAAATTAATAATTAAAATTAAACAGTAATATTTTATTTTAATCTTGCTAACAAATATATTATTGCTGTTTTACATGATTATTGTTAACTGGTGCATATCATTTTATGTATTATGTGTAACTTTTATTATTATTATTAAAAGATAAATAAAAAAATAAAACAGTCCCTTCTTTTTCACTTTTAATCAATGACGTTGTTTTTATATGTCCACCGTGAACTGATGCATATTGATTTACATGTAATTTGAAACTTGTATGCTCTGTGTTTGTCAGCTAATTCATTCTCTTGTGTTTTAGGTGTAGAATTAATATACGTCATCATAGCGTTTGTGACGGTCTTCATTATAGTTCTTGGTTGTATTGTCCTAACTCTATTCATAAGGTAATTTTGCAATAGAACCTATGATTTATTTCATTTTATGAATATATAGAAGGTACAAGAAGTTGTACCTGATCTTGTCTGATCTTTGTAGGAGGCGAATCCAACAAATCCAGCTGATCAAAGGGCCCAACAGAATCCTGCTTACGCTTGAGGACCTGACCTTCATCAACCCGCAGCTGAGCAAGAGGGTATGCGTCACCTCATCATTAAGCATTAAGCGCGGTTTTCTGAAAATGTTATACTATGTTTTCTACATTTATTATGCACTCTTTGCTCACAGAAAATCACCCTTGAGGATCTTAGCGATTCAAAAAGTTACATTGAGGAGAAGAGCAATGGTGACCGGTCCCGCTCTGTGAACAGCACGGCAACGGCAACACATGAAAATTCAAACGTGGCCGTCTATGAGGTGACTTTATGTGTCATTTCATTTTATTTATTGAACACACCATGTCTTTATCTTAACTTTCCTGTCGCTCAAACAGTACGCTAGCAACGCTCGATAGCTCGATAAAATGTTAATGTGTACCTTTAAGGGATAGTTCACCCCCCAAATTTTTTTTTTGTCATCATTTACTCAAGTTGTTCTAAAGCAGAGTTTCTCAAAGATATTTGAAGAATGTGGGTCCCCATTGACTTCTATAGTATTTTTTTTATAAGTCAATGGGGACCAGCAACTGTTTGATTACCCACATCCTTCAAAATATCTACTTTTGTGTTCAACAGAAGAAATAAACTCATACAGGTTTAGAACAACTTGAGAACAATTTATTTTTATTTTTGGGCGAACTTGGGCGAAAGTTGCTTTGGATAAAAGTGTCTGCCAAATGTAAATGCAAACCGGTTTGATCTTTGCAGGGCGACTGGGTATGGCTAAAAAAGTTTAAGGAAGGACATTTCAAGGAGGTTAAACAGAGCACCACTAAGATTTTCACCAAGGTATTGGCTCTAAACCTTTCATTTAAAACTAACAGTTTGGTATGAGCTTGTTCTTTGAGTGACGGTTCCTATCATATATTTATAATTCCCAGATGAGGGACCTACGGAATGAAAATGTCAATCCGTTTTTGGGGTTCTTCACTGATTGTGAGATGTTTGCCATCGTCACTGAACACTGTTCTCGTGGGAGTCTACATGACCTCCTTCGAAATGAAGATGTCAAACTGGACTGGATGTTTAAATCCTCTTTATTGCTGGATCTCATCAAGGTACTTTCGAATGTTATGATATTATGAAAATGTGAACTTCTAATAACCTTCAGATCATTTTCAAATCCATTACGCACTTTCAATATAATATCTGTCTTTGTCTGCATTATAATCTGATGGTTTCTGTTACCCATCCAATAGGGCATGAAATATCTTCACCACAGGGAATTTCCTCACGGACACCTGAAGTCTCGTAATTGTGTAGTTGATGGACGTTTTGTCTTAAAGATCACTGATTATGGTTACAATGAGATTCTTGAGTCCCAGAAAGCTCCAAAGGAGACCCCACATCCAGAGGGTATGGGTCTTAATTAAAAAAAGACTTATTTACAATGCAAATCTCACTTTTATTCCATCTAATTTCCTGATATTGAAAAAAAGACATAATAAGGCAATTCTTTGCCTTTCAGATCTATTCTGGACAGCTCCTGAATTTCTCAGAGATCCGGAAAGTCCATGGAAAGGAACGTGTAAAGGAGATGTGTACAGCTTCGCGATTATACTTCAAGAAGTAGTCGTCAGAGGAGCGCCGTACTGTATGCTGGGCTTGACTCCTGAAGGTTGGTTGTAAATAAACTGTTCTTACAGTATTAGTTTGATGAACTGGTAAACAGGCTGTGATAACAGGAACTGGGCAGGTATTATCAGTGACATGTTTATTGCATCAACAGAGATAATAAGGAAGGTGAAGAAACCTCCGCCTATGTGCAGGCCCACTGTAGCTCCAGATCAAGCTCCACTGGAATGCATCCAGTTAATGAAGCAGTGCTGGTGTGAACAGCCTGATAGAAGGCCTGCTTTTGATCAAATCTTTGATCAGGTGAGCTTGGAGTGCATTGGCTAACAGAATTAAAAGCCTTAGGATCTAAGGAACGTAGATTTTAAAATGCTGGCTTACTTTGTATAATGATTCTACAAAATATTAGGCCAGCCATTTTATTTTAATTGATTATTTTATTGTAATAATTATTGCTTTTATATTTGTTAGATTTTATTATTACATTGCTTTATTTCATGTGTTATTTTATTATTATTTTTATTTTCATATTTAAAATTTGGGGGTCAGTAAGGATGCATTCAATGGAAAAATGTTTTTTTTAATTCACGGGTTTCCACAAAAACATAATAAGAAATGTGTCTTCAGCACCCAATGATCATATTAGAATGATTTCTGAAGGATCATGTGAAGACTGCAGTAATGATGCTGAAGATTCAGCTTTGCATCACAGGAATATATTAAAATAGAAAAGTTATTTTAAATTGTAATAATATCTCACAATATTGCTGTTTTTGCTGTGTTTTTGATTAAATAAACCCTTGGTGAGCATAAGAGACTTCTTTCAAAAAAAAATTTTTTGACCCCAAACTTTTGAATGGTATAGTGTATTTATATATTCTATTTATAATATGACAACATGTATGGATAGCAGTATTTCCAGATTTCAGGAACATTACAAATAAAGACACTTTAATTAAAGTTTCTTGGCATGTGTCTAAAAGACAACTACATCTAAAGATTTTTTTCATAATGCATCTTAATGGTCTGTTCTCAGTTCAAGCTCATCAACAAGGGCAAAAAGACCAATATTATTGACTCCATGTTGCGTATGCTGGAGCAGTACTCCTCTAACCTGGAGGACCTGATCAGGGAAAGAACAGAAGAGCTGGAGGTAGAGAAACAGAGGACTGAGAAGCTTCTGGCTGAGATGCTTCCTCCGTGAGTGTTTTCATTCTCCAGCACACTTCTCAAGTAAGACATGTTCCTGGATCAACAATCTTTCTATGTCGGATTAAACTTCTTTTCAATTTTCATTCAGTTCTGTGGCAGAAGCTCTGAAAACCGGTGCCTCTGTGGAGCCAGAGTACTTTGATCAAGTCACCATCTACTTCAGTGACATTGTAGGCTTCACAACCATTTCATCCCTTAGTGATCCAATTGAGGTTGTAGATCTGCTCAATGACCTTTACTCCCTATTTGATGCTGTGCTGGGCAGCCACGATGTCTACAAGGTAAGCTTGGTTCAGGGTTATTACAATGTTATTACAGTTATTTTTGGAAAATGGCGACAAATGCCTTCGATGCTTTAATAGTATCTCAATGATACTAAAATAACACTGGCTTGGATGTCCAGGACAACATGCCGATCGATTTCCATGAAAAGCCATTTAACTCATCTTCATCACAGGTTGAAACCATTGGAGATGCCTACATGGTGGCCTCCGGGCTGCCGAAGAAGAACGGCAACAAGCACGCAGCCGAGATCGCCAACATGTCCCTCAATATTCTCAGCTCCGTGGGATCCTTCAAGATGCGGCACATGCCAGAAGTTCCAGTCAGGATACGGATCGGCATTCACTCAGGTTAGCCTCTCAATCTCCAGCTGTTTTTATCTGCTTAGTGGCAATGTTATGAAAAAGCTCTTGTAATGCTCATGTAATCTTTTTGACAGATTCAATTTCATTGGTGAAATATGTAGTTATAAAATATTGCATCCTTTATCTTATCATGTTTCTTCTCTATCCAGGGCCGTGTGTTGCTGGAGTCGTGGGTCTAACTATGCCTAGATACTGCCTTTTTGGAGACACAGTCAACACCGCCTCTCGTATGGAATCTACAGGGTTGCGTATGTTCCATTCAGATATTTTTCTTTACAGATGTGATATAATGTAATGAGAAGATCGGTCAATAAACATAATTTCCATCAGCTTACAGAATTCATGTGAACATTAGTACAGTGAAGATTCTCCACTCACTGAACGATGGCTACAAAATAGAACTTCGAGGAAAGACTGAGCTGAAGGTACTAAAACAAACGCTTTTAATAATCATAATTAATTCAATTATATTTGAACAAAATAATTTCTTAATATGCACTACTGTTAATAAGTACGGGGTCAGTTTGATTTTTTTATTCAGCAAGGATGCATTCAATTGTGAAAAAGTGACTGTAAAGACAGTTATAATCTTACAAAATATTTCTATTTCAAATAAATGCTGTTTTTAAAGAAAATATTTTCAACATTGATAATAATAAGAAATGTTTCTAGAGCAGCAAATCAGTAAATTAAAATGATTTCTGAGTAATTACACTTTTATCAAAATGTTATTTTTAAATTGCAAAATTAATATTTTAAATTGCTTTCAGGAACATTAAACTGACTCCAAACTTTTAAATGGTAGTGTAAGCACTAACTTACTGTGGATATTTTTAGCTTTTTTAAATACATTTTTATGTATTTTTTTAGGGGAAAGGCATTGAAGAGACATACTGGCTTGTTGGAAAATCTAATTTTACTAATCCTTTGCCAAAACCACCAGAGATCAAACCAGGGTAAGATTTGAATAATATTTAACCATTTATTTTACATATAATTTTTTTCTGAAATATTTTAAATAAACTTAGCATTTAAAATATTGTAAACATATATACATTTATGTAAAGCAGTTTGACCTTTTCATTATATTGCCCTTTATTTTACTCTCTCCGAATAAATTGCACTTTCAGATTAATTTATGTGCTTTAGAATAATTCTCGTTGTACTTATGAATGGGATACTATTTACAAATGGGATAATTGGATTTATGCATCAGGGAAGACAACCATGGTTTGAGACCTGAGGACATTGAGGCTTACAGGAGAAGGAAAGCTGAGAAAAAGGCATGAACCCATAGCTTATTTGCAAGGAGGTAGTATCTTGCATGTTGTGCTGTATTTGTCATGTGGTTAGGTTTACTTCTGGTGGGTTTGTGCCGTGATGGTGTTCATTAATTGTGCTGGACTAATTGCATGTCCGTGTATTCGTGCATGCTGTGTATTTTTTTTTTTAGTTGTTGTGAAGTGCATTACTTACCAAAGTCCTAAAATGCATCTTCAGTTCTGTCTGTCGTTATCATTTATAACTTTCTACATCAATTTTCATCTTTTAGAGATAACTGGCAAGACATGGTTACGGAGGAGGTCAAGTCAATATTTCGCAAGGCCAACAGACAAGTGGACAATCCCAAAATCTGAGAAGCGCAAGGATGTTAAAACTGACGAAGAAGGAAAGACACATGACAAGTTGCATGGGAGAGACACAAAGGACAATTCGAGCATGTGTGTTTCAGTGCAGCTTACAAAGACTACTTTAATAGGATTGATTGTCGTCTGTCTAATCCGACTCTGCCCAGCACAGCAGAAACAACAGCGCTAATGAAATGGCAGCTGATGAACAGGTAGTCAGTGAAAGTGTGTTTCTTTCCCAATGTCTAACACTTGATCTGTTTTGGCCCCAGAGCCGCCCCATGTGCATCCCGTACCAAAGGCGAGTCCACGTTTTGGGGGTTTTTTTTCACAGAGGTTTCACATGTTGTGTTTTCATCCATATGTTACTCATGGGGGAGCTTTAATTATTTTTCTTTGATCTTCTCTAACCAAAAAACAGTGTAGTGACATAATCAGATTTGACGAAGCTTAGTGGACATCTGTTGCTAAGACCAAATGCGATATTCTAGCGATGTTTATGCAAAAGCCAAATTGACTGAGGTTGGTTGATACCAAGCAATTACAAATATAAGGCTGCTGTAAGCTGTCTCTGGACTCATGAAAATTGTGAAACGTGACTGTGTGTTTGCTGATTAAGAAGTTGCTTAAGAGAAATTACAAAATGGAATGCAATAATTCTGTGAGTTCTGTTAATTTATGCAAAAATAATTATTTATACTATGCAGAATAATTCATATTAGTTGCCATACATTTAGTAAACAGGGCAACTGCTTTTATTTGACGTATTAAATCAGTTTAATAAAGGGTCCTATCTCTCTCTCTGATGAAGCACTTGTGCTTGTACTGGATATAAAATGAAATGTTTAAGTTTCTTTGCAGTTTAAGTTGTATTAAACATGTAGGCTGGGTTTATCTGAGAGGGATTGACTGCCTTATAAGCTGTTTAAAATGCTAACTTACATTTTCTGTTAATCAAACGGTTTTATTTAGTTTTTCCTTTTTTTTATTCAAAATATTCACAAATTTGTTAACTATATCATGAACTATCTGATATTCTGATTCTCAAATATGTGTAAGTGAATGTGTTTTGTCATTTAAACACCTTTATAATGACCCTGTTAGTTGATATATAATGCCTGATGGGAACCACCATGATAGTTTGCACCACAGTTCAGAGAATCGGATCTTACAACAGTCGGATTTACAACACATAAATTCAACCACTTCTCCCAAAATACATTAAAGTAAGTGACCGATAAACTGAGAGAAGAATAGAGTAAACTATAGTCACCTATACAATGTGTATCTGATATGAATAAAACAGTTTGTCAAATTATTATTGAAAGGATTATTATTGCCAGTTCCATAGACATCAGTGTGTATTTAATGAATTTTAAATGTATTTTTGCTAGCACTTATGTTTATTATATGTCTGAAACCTAAAATAATCATTATGTGATTATTATGTTTGGCTCCAGCCGAAACGCGAAAGCACAATTGATTTTCAGCACGCGAATGCCCATGGAGTCGCAACGGAGCCAGTGCTGCATCCACGCATCACGGGCGACGAGACGACTCGACGCCTGTGAAGAGACGACTCGACGCTGGCGATATGTTTATGCCCTAAATCAATACACGATTAACTAACTGTATTTCTCTATGTACATTTCTGAAATGCACTTTCTGTAAAGCTGCTTTGAAACAATATGTATTGTGAAAAGCGCTATACAAATAAATTTGAATTGAATTTTGTGAAAGTGCGAGGTGACAAGGCTAGGCCAAAAGGAAGGGTAGCGAGACTCTGCTTCTGTTGCTCTCGATGTGAGGAGCTTGTAGATGGCGAGAGATCTGAGAGCGGCGAGGGAGATGTCTCTCGAACACCGCCACCAGCTTTTTTTGCCTCCTGAAACCTCTCAACAACTTAGTTGACAGCATCGCCGAAGAGCCAGAGGGGCAAGCAGGGCATCCATGAGAAAACTTGTCTTTCATACCAGACAAGTTTAGCCATAAATATCTCTCCGTAGCCGACAGGTCTGCCATAGACCGGCTGACTGACTTGGCCGTCTCCTTGGTTGCCCGGAGAGATATATCTGTGGCCCGGCACAGCTTTCTAAATGCGTCCTGGCCCACACCCTTGCCCTCATCATCGAGGTCTCTTAGCAGGTCATCCTGGTATGCCTGAGGAATGGACATGGTGTGCAGGCATGCTGCGGCCTGACCTGCCGCTGAATATGCTTTACACACCAAAGCCGAAGTTGTTCTGACCGACTTGGTGGGTAACGTCTGGGCCTTCAGGAATGATGCTGACTCAAGGGAGAGATTGCTAGGTAGATAGCTACCGTAGGCATCAGCCCATAGCAATGTTCCTTCAGCCCTAGGATTGAGGAATAATTTGAGGTCTGACCGTCTGGGAAATAAAGACCTCAGCCCACCTCAGTGTGGAGAACGGGGGGAAAAAGGCAGGCCCCGACAAGGAGGTTGTGATCTAGAGGGCAGGAAGTGTTTTTCTAGCTTACTTTTATCACGAACTTCCTGCTTCTCTGCTGGCCAGTCGATGTATAATGTAGCCACGGCACGAGTCACAACCCCCATAAGCTCCTCATAAGCAGGAGTGTCCTCAACATCTACCTAGATGCTAACAACATCACCGGAGCGGACCTGCCAACCTGTACGCATTTTGCGTAGCGGATAAGCATTTTGACCTCAAAGTACGCTGGTACGATTTGTCACTCTATCTCTGTGCACGCGCAGTCCTCAAATCAAGCAACAGCTAAAGAAGAAGAGTTCGACCAATCATAGCACTGGGTTTTTAAAATTCGTTAAATGACGAACATTTTACTGTTAACACATTATATGTCGGATTCGTCTAACTTATACTTGATATTGTTTTTAGAATAAGTGATTCGTTTTGCTATTATTGGACTCCTGTCTATATTCATTGTCAACTGTTTTCTATAAATATGTTTGTAATTGGCTAACATTTATTCAGCTAATGCGTGTCCTGTTTAAAAGGTGCAATGTTCAAATGCAAAGACAGCACATCACAAATAGAAGCCCTTTTTTCTGTGGGATTTAGTATAATAATTGGATATTGGAATAATAAATTAAGTAGTCTATCTTAAATCTTAAATATTCTTAATTTTAGACTAGTTGACCAGCACACATTATATGCAATGCATATCTCGAGGAACACGAGCCTATGCGCTCTCCTCAAAGAGCGCCCGGCGGGAGCAGAGCATCCTTGACGTTAGCTGCTCGCAGTGTACACAGTCAGACCCCTCGAGAGCTGGCAGTGCATGCTCTGCTCCAAGACAAACAACACACAAATCGTGTGTATCCCCACCCGTGATGTAGCGAGGGCAGGGAGGAACAAATGATCTAAAATGCTGTTTGCTCACCATTTTAAAATCTTTCTATATAACTCCTGTCTACAATGAAATGTATATGCTTGTGACAGACAAACACCAAATAGACCAAAGACAAGATGATTTCACAGAGAGCGTGAATGGAAAGTCATGATCCATGGATTTCCAGCCAATAAATATGTGTAGCCCCAGCTCATAAAAAACTAATTCATGCAATGAAATGTAATTAAGTTGGTCCAACTAAATTTTGACCAACTTAAGTGAGTTGGTCCAACTCAATTATGAGCAACTTAAGTGTG
The DNA here is from genome assembly GCF_951802725.1 of Rutilus rutilus. Classification (NCBI taxonomy): domain Eukaryota; kingdom Metazoa; phylum Chordata; class Actinopteri; order Cypriniformes; family Leuciscidae; genus Rutilus; species Rutilus rutilus. The sequence continues at coordinate 22,854,723 of NC_140223.1, forward strand.
TTGGTCCAACTCAATTTTGACCAACTTAAGTGAGTTGGTCCAACTCAATTATGAGCAACTTAAGTGTGTTGGTCCAACTCAATTTTGATCAAATAGTTTAGATGAAATGGATACATTTAAAAAAATTGTTTTATGCTTCTTTAACTTAAATTAAAACATTTCATTGAAAAATCAGTTATTTGGAAATCCTTCTTTTGTACCCCATAGAGACAAGAGACAAATCTTGATCGAGATGTTTTTATTTAAAACTCAATAGTTATTTAATGTGAAAAGTATTTAATACTTAGAACAATTATTTAACCAAACAAGCTAGTTGCGACAATGCAAGTACACATTTTAAAGCCCAAGTACACATTTTCCAGTCTGGAAATTTGCCTTTGTGGCACATGAACAGTTTATGGAATTCCAAAGTCAAAAACTTGACTATTAAAAACAAACAAAATAAACTTGACTCTAAAATAAACTTCAGAATCATATATACATATGCATAATGGCTTGTCTTAAAAGGGATAAATGAAAATTTTGTCATCATTTACTCATCCTCAGGTTGTTCCAAACATGTACAAATGTCTTTGTTCTGTTGAACACAAAGGAAGATATGTTAAAGAATATGGGAAACTGAACAGTTCTGGGCCACCATTGACTTCCATAGTGACTTTTAAGTAAAGTTCCAAGAATCTGCATCCCAGGCCAGCATAGAGAGCAGTGGATTGCTTTCAGGACCAGGTGTCAAGGGATACTGACCAAGTTGTTGGAGAGTTTCTCAAAGTTTCTCGAAGCAACACTCGATACACACCGTTTTGTGGTGAGTGAATTTCTGGAAGATTCCTCCGGACATGCTCATTTGCAAATGATACAATAAAAATATCATTGCCATTAGTTAACTGAAAAGTGAATATGAATTTGTTAGGCATCTGAACTGGACACTAATTTACTGAAATACAAACCGGTATTTGATCAGTAGTACGCAGGGAACACAGATATCCTTTCTCAACTACTGCTGTTAAGAGCGTCTGAGGTGCATCTGCTCTAGCTTCTGCTCAGAATGCTGCTGTCATCAGTGGGGAAACAGTAGATAAATATGAATAGGCCTATTTATTAATGAACCATGCTGAAAATCAGTCTATTTGAAAAATATTGTTATCGATACTAACTGGCTAGCTAACTAGCTAGCTAGCTAGCTAGCTGGTGCTAACCTGAGGTCATTTTAAAATATAAAGTTCACAATTTTTTATTCAACCACTTAGCTAGATTACACTTGATGGAAAAACAAAGGATGTGATGTTCAGACCATGATAACTACAGATAGTGGAAAGCGTCGCCCCCTGGGGGCGTTTTACCCCACAGACTGAAAATTAGATCACTTAGGCGCCTACCCTGAAATCAGTTTTCTCTAAGGTACGTCGCCAGTGTAAGCTTCACAGTGAATACTTTTACATCACTTTTTTTTCAACTTAGGCAACAACAAAAACATATAGTGACTTTATCTATAGGTTATTTTGGGGAAAAAAACAGTAGGGGGCGTTTTACCCCAACTCTACCCAAATGTGTTTTAAAGCTTGTTGTTTTGCAGAACATCACAGTTATGATATGAGAATAGTAAGGCATGTAGTTAGGGAGTAGGCTACATGCTATTTAAGGAAAATATTTGTATTTTTAGAATGACAATTTATTTTCAATCCATGAATATTCATGTAGCCTACTAATATCTGAATTATAGTTACTTCAACATGAACTCATGATTAGTGAAGATATAAACTAAAGTAAAGATGAAAAACCGCACTCTCAATGGCTTAGGCCGAAACGCGTCTGTGAGGACATGGTAGTAATAAATGTATGAAAATAGAACTTGAGAGTGCGGTTTTTCATCTTTACTTTTGATAAACGTTTTTTATTACTCGCACCCATAAACTATTTTGCGAGTTGAGCGCGCCTGCTCTGAATACTATTTGAAGATATAAACTAATCATGAACCAATGAAGAGCTATCCTTAACTACGACTATGCTACTAGGCTACATGTTAGCAGCATGTTTGATAGCTCATGCATTAATTAAAAATTAGGGGTAAACTGAAACAATCTGGCTCCATAAGAAGGAATAATAAATGTGTTGACTTTGAAATGATAATTAGTGACTTGTTAGCCTTCATTTTAAGCAGTGACAGCCCCCCAACCGATTTTTTTTCTCACCGATAGGCCTATAGGTAAGCAAGAAAGGTGTGACATGATGTGCCATAAAGAGTAGGCTATGCTTTATGAATTGTGTCTAACAAACCCCTGATACATAAAAGTTTTGTTTTATGTTATTATAGTTATAATGTGATCGTGCGTCTGTCGTTCCATCATTTTTTGATGAGAAACATTTCTCAAAGAAGGGTAGGACTAACAAACAAAATGTTCGAGAACATCAGGACGTCATGTCTGCATGCAGTTTTGTTGCTTACCACAAGATGGCCCTATTATATATGTTTTTGCACTGTAGTCCTTCAGTAGGTCCCGTACATTTAGTAGGCTGAATATTCTCTTTAATCATATCCCTTAAACAAGTTGCTTTCATTTATGAACAGCATATTACATTAAGTCTGCAGGGTTATCCTGACAATGTTTACGCATTGGTTAATTATCTTGACCAAATCTCTTGGCTATTTCTTTAACCTTTCCCGATTGGCCATATCACCATGAGAGCCCTTCACTCCAGCCTCTAACCCGTCCTTTGTATACGTCCTCTCATTAACACATTCAGCCTACAGGATGGGTCTGCTAGTGTGAAAGGAAGTAACTGATTTTCCACATCAAATGTGCTCTTTGTGGTTTGGGGGTTTATGGTGGTGCCATAAAGACAGCAGGCTGTCTGGAAAATATATGTCTCCTAACAGGTGAGGAGGTGAGACAACAATTTAAGCCCTCAGTGGAATAAACACACAGATTAAGCTCCACATTCCAGCTCACAGAGGAATTGGTCACATCAAACCAGGCGGAATGACTGGGATTAAACTATAAGGCTTGACAGAGCAATGACAATGTGCTGTGCCTTTATCTGTCATTATTGATTTTCAGTCATTCATGACAGTGTGACTTTTATTTTATTATTATATATTTATGTATTTATTTATTTGAAGCATTACTTAAAACATATAATTAAAAAAAAAAATCCAGGACAAAATATATATTTTTCATTTCAGTTTATTGAAAAAACATAAACAGAAGGAAAATTGATTTAAAAAAAATCAGCACACTTTCTCAAAAGATATAGATAAAGACAATGAAACATGACATCTAACAAATTGGAGAATTTAGAAGACAGGCATCAGTGCAGGAGTCAGAAAATCTTGATGGAAGTGAAATCAGATTACCTACAATTGTGCTTGAGGAACACTTGCATAGGACTATACCTTTTCCCCTTTAAACATTAAAGATAAGGCAAACCCTACACAGATCTCACATGCTCATAAAGAGGGCTTCTACAAACACAATCATAAATACCACAATACTACAGCTTAACATCAATGACACTACACTTAATGTAAGCATAGTGTCTGATTGAATAATGCACATTAACTAATTGATGTCAAACCTTCGTATACATTTGTAGGGTTCCAATTCCTCACCTATAGGACTGCATTGCTCCTGATGTATATCACCAATCTCCTTAAAACAATGGTTTTGTACTGACAGGTTGACTTAGATTGTCTAAACACAGATAATCCATTGGAATGGGCTCATGAGGTAATAGTCACACCTTTAACAACAATAATACTATTTTAAAACCCCGTAAAATAGAATTCAAATAGCATAAAAGTTACAATTCATCTCTCATTTTGTCACCCTTTGGACGAACAAGCCTGCCAATAAAAAGGATGGAGTTGGTCTTGTTGTCTTTCACAAGGAAAATGAAGGGATGGTCGGCGTAGAAGAGCTTGGGGTTCCTGATCTTATCACTACCATAAATACTGGTGTCAAATGGGTTTCCCTCCGTGTCCCACTCAAAGGCAGAGGCATGGAAGACATTGGCGAGGTAAAGATCTTTCTTGCCAGAAATGTTGGACAGGTCAGCTTTAGACTTGTCCACAGCCTCAGTGAGACCAAGTTCTCCCAGGTGTTTCTGCAAAGCAAGGAAAAAGAAGTTCATACATCATGCTTAAAATTTTAGTTGTGGTTTGCAACCAGCTATATAGCAAAAATTCACCTGAAGGTCGTGGCTGACTTCCATGCTAACTTTAGGCAGTGAGATGGCGACGGCTCTCTCCTCGAGCTTGCTGACCCAGGTGTCCAGCTGCTGGCGAGTGAGCAGTTTCTCCAGTCTCTCCAGAGGCTCCACGTGGTAGGGCATGATGAAAATCATGCTGGACTTCTTATGTGCCAAAGGCATGCTGACCACAAACAGCTTGTTTTGTGTGTCTTCATGGAAGCCGTAGATGCCTGTAAAAGGCCAAGTTAAAAAATGTTGAGTTCTTTTGTAGGTAGTAGATTTAGGGTAAGAGACCTTAAGATAAGCTGCTGGTTTTACCCGTGCGATGCATCATTGGGACAGAGATCGCGTGAGAGCGGGAAACCAGGAAACCACGGTTATCAACCATCTTGTGGTGGAACTTCTCATCCCAGTGGGCTGTGGAAATAGAAACAAACATTAACATTTTTAGTCAGTACTGTGTTTTCTTGTTATTTTTGCCTTGCTCTCTATTATAATATAATTTTATGGACATTCCTGGAACTATCAGAGTAAATGTCCATTCCAACTTTTAAAAAAGCCAGGACGTTACAATTGGGGGCTCGTTCCAGATCTATAATTAGCAATAATTTAATAATTAATTAAATTTGACGATATATGAAATAGACTATCCTGGAATTATTCAAATAAAAATCCATCCTAAAATAACAAATGGGGCTTTTCCCAGGTCAATAATAAATATAATTGAATAATTAAATACATTCCTAAAACTATACAAATATCTATCTTAATTTTAAAGAGCCAACATAAATGCTCACGTTTAAAGAACATAGCATTGACGATCATAGCACCGTCTGTGTTTTTCACATCCTTGGTAATTTCTGGCAGCTTTCCGGCAGTGGACGTGGCAGCCCACTCATTGATGGAGTTGATGGCGCTTCTCTTATCACGGAAGTTGATCTTCGAGTGTTCGTAGTTGTAGTGCTTCTTGCTATTCTTGACGAAGTCCTCTGCGAAGCTGACAGAGCTGGGGCCGTACAGCCTGTTGCTGATCTTCCACGTGACGTTGCGGGCCTGGGGGTCGCTCACCTCACTCAGAAGCTCGGACAGGCCTGTATGCAGATGTTCGTCCTTCAGGGCGTCAGCCTTCAATAGGCTCTTCACTTGGGACGCAGTGGAGGATTTGCCTCCCATGGCTACCATGCCCAGAGAGGAGGCCACCACCACAGGAGAGATGAGGATGTTGTCAAGTCCCTTTTCTTTGGCGACGTTGTGGTAGAGATTGAAGGCCAGGTTTGCGCTGGTGTCTGCCATGGAGGTTGCATGGGCACTCAGCTTTTTGTCCTCACCGGACACGGCCACAGCCAAAAGGCATAGAGTAATGAGGTTGGACGCCCACATGCCTGCTGTATTTTTGGGTAGTAACGAAAGCCTAGAGGAGAAGAGGGGAGATCAGTGATACTGAGTGCAAATTCACCAATTCTTCACCAATGCTAATTTTAAAATGTCTATGTGTTTGTTTTAGGAACAAAAGGCTGCATAGTAAATAGTTTGTTCATGAGTTTTATATCAGTTTGAAATAATTTTGTCTTTTAATTTAAGTTTTACATGTACCCTAAACTGGTAAACCTCCAGAAATGATGCTTGTAGGCCATGATTTCTAGGTCAAGCGAGTTAAACAAAAGCAACGGCAATGACTAATCAGACAGGAATGCGTGGCTTAACATGAGCCTGCTTATTTGCTAAAGTTCTGAAATGTGACACATCACTTTTAATTAAATATCAGAACAGTTTACTGCTTATAGAGATTACGTTGCATGTTGAAATTACGATTTAAAACTATGCTTGAGGGTAAAGTTGGTTGTAAGATGTTATGTGTCCTTATTCACTATCAAGCACAAGATGTAAGTCAGCGTGGTTGATTATTCAGATATTGTTTTCTTCTTTGTATGTTGCTTTTTATCATCTGTGATACCTTGATACGTTTTCATATTCATAGTTGTCAACGATTGCGATTTTCACTCTGAAAGACAAGAGGTGCATTTGGGTAATCTACACAAAAATATATTTATGTACATTGGTTATAGTGCAAAACAAAGTCACATGCAAAATCAGTGACTTGAACTCCTTGCTTCTCGTCCTAATTAAGGCTCGATTTGAAGCAGAAATTTGAGAAGTCTGCACTGCTGCCACTTCATGCACACAGAGAAAGAAAGACACGTAGACTCTTCTTATCGGTTAGAGGATCTTAGGGAGAAACTTTCAACCAATCAGAACTTCCACAGTAGACCCGCATGTGAATTGCACTGATTGAGTGATAGCATAAAACCATTCCCAATGGAAAAATTTGATCACTCTTTACAGTTTAGTGTAAAGAAAAAAAGAAAAACAACTGCACAAATTTACATCACTAAGAAGAAACTAAACATATATATAAAACAACTATTAATATTACACATCCTTTAACTGTGCATGCATATAAACTAGTTTTGACTTGTTTTGCATGACAAAAGTAAAGAAATGTGTTTCCCCTAAATCATTACCAACCTTAGTTGATTATGGATTAAGTTGCATGTAAATACATTTAAAAAATGTAAAAGAAGTAAAAAAAAAACCTATATAAATATATAATAAGAGTAAAAAAAGTATTCTCTGACCCTGTGTTTTTAGCATACAAAATAAAGCCATGCATTCCCCAATAATTACCTTGGACAGCTGTTTGGATGTGTTTCTCTTCTTTTCTTGGATGTGCTCCTCTTGTTTTCTCAGAAGTGCTCCTCTTCTTTTCTCGGGTGCTGCTTTGCTGCAGAGTGTTTGAAGCAGAGGCCTTTATAGTCCGGGAAAGAAACTTCTAGAAGCTGGAACTGGGCTATTCAAATGAGGATGTCTGGCTTTGCTGGAGAAGTTGGGAGAGCCCTCCCTCTGGATCCAATGACCTCAACTCTGACATCCCACCACTGCATGGTCCTAAAGCCTTCTGAAATCGGCAAAAACATTTTTTTTGCTGAACTCTGCAACTAAACAAGTGTCTTCTTTATTAAAACCTGCGAAAAACCGTATATATATTGGCATCAAGTGTGTAATGGAAGATGATAATGTGTTGCATTTTACCACTGAGCCTAGATTTGCTCTGCTGAGTTGGCAGTGTTTTGCAGAACAGAATGTGCATTTTATGCTAGAGTATAAAAGTTAAATAGACTGTTTGTCGAAAAAACTACACAAATAACTTCAGGATATATAAAATAACTGGTTTAATTACGGAGGTTTCCATCTTTGTCAACATTCCTTCTAGATTCTTCTGTCGGGGGATGCAGAGACATGCTCAAATCCTCCCCCAACACTGCCACGTCAAACCTTGAATTCTTTTTCAGGCCGTGGGTGCGGTGCAGGAATGGCTACTATTTGAAACGAACTTTTATTATTTTACCGAGCTTTTTCTGAATGTTGTGGTAATCAGTCTTTTTTACATTTTTTTTTGTTTTGTTGAGCTTATTGGTCTGAGCTCTTTTGCTATCCTAATCACTTTTTCTTTATGCAACTTTTAAATTTTTCATCAAATGCATTTACAACACATTTACCTAATTTACCCACTTTATTACCTTTTTTCTGACCCCTAATGATACACACACCCATGCTGCTGGGTTAAACCATAAATTCTAAAGGCATACAGTCCACTTAAAAAAAGCTATTTTCTTTCTTTCTTTCTTTCTTTCTTTCTTTCTTTCTTTCTTTCTTTCTTTCTTTCTTTCTTTCTTTCTTTCTTTGTGTAAATGAGCAATCCATGCATTGAATGTGCATCAGAAATACATTAAAGATATTGAAAAAAAGCTCGAAAATTGTCCGATTTTTATTAGGTAGCCTACATTTTCAGTCTCGCATGAATCAGATGTCTTGCTTGCAACAGTAGCACAACGCTTGCATGTTAGTTATCTGTTTAAATCTCAGACAAATCTGCACAAAGCAGACATTGAGTTATGGGCTGAACTGGGGGACTGTGCCAAACATGTATGATGTAAGATGTGAGCTAAGTTACTTCTCAAAAGCTGATGTAACTTGATGCAGCGTTGCATGTCTTTAATTTCTTTAATAAGTAGGAAAAGAGATTTCAGTAAGAGAAACAGACCCCCCCCCCCCAACCCCAACCCTAACCCTAACCCGAATCCTAACCCTAACAGATTCATTAATTTCCTACCTGAATTCATGCAAATCATACAAAATAGGCTACCACAAATGAAATTGTGTTGTTTTAGCATTGCAGCAATCAAACGTTTTTATCATGTAGTTAGAGTGATCTGGAACCCCTATTTGTTTTTTGTTTTGTGTCTTTTTTAAGAGGCACAATTTTTTTGCAAGTCAAAATTATTTCTTAAAGGCTGTTCACACAAAGCACGTAGCACGATAACTATAACAACAACAACAATAATAAAGATCTAATATAAAAGAATATAAAAAATAGCAGAATCCACACCACAACTATAATGAAAACTTCACAGAGCTGATTAACGGTAAAAACATTGACAGCCAATCAAAATCCACCCTGCTTTAAAGAGCTCGAGCATTTAAAGTGGCAGATGACTAACGTAGGCAAGCACGCGCTTAGAATAAACAGAACGATATCGTCCGCTGGTGTGCACGCTGCACGCTATGTGTATTATCGTTAAAGTTATCTTTATATAAGCTAATTATCGTTTATTGTATGAACGGGCCTTTATTCATAGATCGTTCATATTTTTATACCACTGTAACGTAAGATGTATGTCGTTGGAAAATAAAAGCAAAATGTAGGCAAACCTCCTCAGTAAGTAGTTAGTTAAGTGAAAGTTATTAACTATGATTTTGGCTCTGTCATGACTAAATGGAACACAATCTTTGCCCAGACTGATGAGGAGTAATTCCCTTCATTGTCTGGGCCTTTAATGAACAGGCTCTTAGTCATCAAGGATAAGGAGTAATTGGCTGTGACCTTAGTCACTTTTACAAATTGAAGTCACAATGATTAGTTCTTAAGGTGTTAATCCCAAAATGTGGCTTGGTATGTTTTAGGTTTTGAGGTAATTATTCAGATAACCTTTCCTTTGAAATAGGAACAAAAAGTTGCATAACTCAAAACTTCTTTTTTCACCCTACACCATGTTGATCACTAGATGGCGATAAAAGAAAGCGGTTGAATAATACAGTGTTGGCTTTCTCAAATTCATGGGTAGTCTGTTCCTTTCCTTTTCCCTCATTAAATAAAATGAAATTGGTATTTGGGGTTTGGTATTTTAAAACTTTTGTTTAGCTACTGTCCTTTTATCAGACCTTTTTGACTCCAGATTCATAGAAAATAAAGATGCCTGCATGGTTATCCACAAGTACCACAGACAAATAGAGGAGTTTGGAGATGAATGAGTTGATTAGAGGATAGGTGTCCAGTTTATTTGAACAGGTCCTAAAATGACAGGGTAAGCAATTATCCTGCTGCAACCTAAACAACAGACTAGTTTTTAGTCTTGGTTCTTCACTTCCACTATTTAATGCATTATGTATTAGTACTAACTTAGCTATTCATTTGAAAGCACAACTTGATTTAACAGTTTTTACATTTTTCCACAGTTAGAAGAATTGTTGAACAAATTTTATTTTTTTATTTAAAAATATGTATATTTTTTTAGGTTATGGCACTTGCTATGTGAACACACACACACACACACACACACACACACACACACACACACAATCATGGACATGATTCAAACAGGTTAAATGGCCCTGAAAAAAAATTGTCACACTTGTGCTCCTCGCAGTCAAAAAAGACTGCATTGGAAATTAATGGGAGACGAATTTCATCTAATGAAAACTTTTGGTACTGCGGCCAAACAAACTCTTACTGAAAGCAATTTTTTGGAGATATCAAGCTCAAATTTGGAACACAAATTGTTTAGATTCATGGTTTGGGTTTTCTTGCAGTTTTAGAGTAAAACGTTTTTTTAATATATACATTTTTTTTCACTTCAGCAATAATCTGCCAAGTGTCATCTTTGAAAAGAGATCAAACTTAAGTCTGTGCAGAGAATTCAAGATTTACGACATTTAATTTTCAGGTCTATGCTCAAAAAGTGAATAAATGGATTATAAATACAGTGTAAATATAATTTAGTACCATAAAAATTCTCTAAAATAACAAAATATTAAATAAAAAACATTATAAAACTAAAATATAGTACATTAATTTCATTGAAATACTTTTTTTGACCGACATGCAAAGAGCAGAGGGTTAAATGCCTTTTAAATAAAAATGAAGTAAGAATATAAAAAAGATAATGAAATAAGTGTACACATTTTAAGGTGTCATTGTTACAGTGTACAGTAATTATATATTTAAGTACTGAGTAATATTTATTAACTACATGTACTTATAGGGTTAAGGTAGGATTAGGGTTTGGTTGAGGGTTAGTTGCATGTAATTATGCATAATTTACTGTTATCACTATAGTAACTACCTGTAACATATGTAACAAGGACACTGTAAAATAAAGTGTTACCGGTATTACATTAAAAGCCTTTGTTTGAACAAAACAGAATAAGGACTTTTTGTAATAATTCACTCCTGCACTTGAGTTCCTTCCTCTATAATGGTCAAACTCTTTTTTAAACTATATGCAAATAATGTTTTTTTCTTTGACAGTTTACGATTAAGAAAGTAATTTACAAATGAATGATAAAAACACTACATAGAACATAACAAATGTTGTATTTTTAGCTCACGGCATTGCATTGAAAATTGGACTCCTTCAACTGGACAGTAGGGAGCACAATAAGACAGAGCAGCATTTGGCCCCGCCCTCAGCGCATAGGCCCCGCCCATAAGCTAGCGGCAGGACTGCTCTGTGCTGTCTTCACTGTCTCCCAGAAGCTGGAGTGCAGGTACACACAAAGACCGCCCGGAGCCCAGAAAACAAACAGCATGCCCTCTGGACCCTTTTAGTTCAGACACTTTTAGTTTTTAGTGTTTTTCAAATTGCTTCTCGTGTCTGCCGTTGCACTCGCACTTTTAATTTACGTTAGTCTCATATTCTTTAAATATCCTTCGATAGAGTTGCTGTGTCAGTTGTTGGCTGCTACCTGTCCCGTTAGGTGTTGAAGGAAAGACGGAAGGAAGGAACGCACACAGGAAACGTTCCTCCAGAGTTCACCAGCTAAAAAACTACAGGGCAAACGCGTCGAGATAAGGTAAGAAACTCGCTATAAACGTGTTTTTCTTATTTTCATTTGATCCTCCGCACTTTAAATGATTTGTTTAATCGCTGACCACCATTAATGGTGGAAAAAACTGTTAAAGCCCTACATGTATTGTGTTAAATTAATGCAAGGCTATTCGTGTAATGTAATATTTAATGTAATATTAAAATTAGAAGGCAATCAGGTGTTACAATGGTACGTTTTACAATGTTGACAGGGTGCGGTGGGGGAGTCTTAAAAATCCCCACCAATGGAAGTCAAAACAAAAAGTTGAGTGGGTTCATCTTGAAAGTATGTATACATTTTAAACATATATATGTTGGACTTTCAAATATTTCAGTAAGCACAAAAGTTAGATTACAAGCTCTTTAACCGAAATCGCGTTGTAGCCATAGCAACAGTATGGCGTTCTCGCACTTATCCAAGTGGTGCTCACTGCAGAGCCAGATGATGACGTCCAGCTTTCCCTCTCTGAACGTCATTGGTTAAGCTTGACCTAGGCTGCATCCGAAATGCCATACTTACCTTCTGTATAGTAGGTGAAAAACAGTATGTGACAAAATAAGTTTGTCTGAATTCACAGTACTCATTACAGAGTTGGCAAATGTACCCGGATGACCTACTACTTCTGATGAGATTCTGAAGTGTGCATATGATGGACACTTTGTGAACGGCAGAGGATTTGTAAACAGCAGTGAAGCAAAGCCACTGACACTGTCAGGTCACATGATAATGACAACATGACGAATGTAGCACATCCAGATTACATTCATACTACAGACTCATACCATATATAACATTCTTTTTTAGCGGTCGTGAAGTCATTTTTCAAAATAAGTAACTATTCGAGAGTATGCGATTCACATACTTCCATACTAGTAGGCCAAAAACAGTATGTGAAAAAATAAGTTTGTCTGAAATCACAGTATTCATAAAGGAGTAGGCAAAAAAAGTATACCGGCTGACCTACTACTTTGGCGAGGTTCTGAAGTGCGCACACTTTACTATCAGGTCACATGATAATAACAGCATGTCGAATGTAGCATGCCCGAATTACATCCATATTACACATTCATACTATAGAACATTTTAGCGGTTGTGAAGTAATTACTTGTTCAAAATAAGTATCTTCTCAAGAGACTATGTGATTTTGGACACAGCCTTAGTCCAGTTTCACCTATCTAATGGATCTAGCCTAATGGGTGGAGGGAAACTGTTATGGGTAGGGTTATGGTGTGGTTGGACCTTCTAGCTCCATCCATTACATCCAAATTACTTTGTTAGGAACATCATCAGATAAAACATGAGGTGCGTTCCAATTTGCATACTTACGCACTATTCTATGACGGTTTTTAATATAAATAGTACGTGTGCGAGTTCACACCACTGATCTATATAGAGAATCAGTACAATGGATATACATAGTGCATAAGTGCTGTGTATAGCGTGTCATTTGGGACGCAACTATAAACCTTGTCCTGTTAATTTAGATTTACATATTGCAAATATGTTGCCACAACTTGAGTGTTTTGTTTTGACTGCTATTACGATCGATGTTTACATTTAAGTTTAGCACAAGGAACACCAAAATACATTTTATGTCGCAAAAAACATCAACGGATTGTTCTGTAAACAAACTGTATTGTTTGGAATTCCCCTTGCTTTGCGCGGATACGTTGTTTCTGTTGACGTCAGGTGACACGATCTGTCTGGTTTCCCCCTCAACATTCATTTGTTATTCCTGGAGCAAAATTCAATCTCCTCAAATTTGAGCTTGTTTTGAATATCCAAAAGAGTGGTGACAGCTTACTCTGTTTTGGCCATTCACTTTCATTATTTTACACTATAGATTGTCAGAAAATATGACAAAATTCTGATAAACATTGAAATATTCTTACGCATGTAAAGTCAACACACTCAGTCATTAATAGGAATGTTGCCAGGAACATGTTTTAATCAGGTGAATCACTTTAGGTACTTTAGATGATCTAATCTGTACAATCATAACCTATATCTCTATGTCATTGGTTGTTCATCTTGCTCCCTGTAATCTTGTAATCTTAATTGACCAATATAAATGCAGCTAATTCTGAGTTAATTCTGACTGAGTCACATTTGTACGTTTTAAAGAAAGTTATGTATTTTGGAATACTAGTAGCACGAAGACTTTTAGATTTTAGATTCCATTTGATTGACACATCTAAAATGCCATTAGAAACAAAACCAGACCAAAAGCTGAAATTAAACCCATTGCTGTTGTATCTTGCGACATACACTTGACTTTTATATTAGCGTTAGTTTGGGAAGAGTAAAGATCTCTTCAAACATCAGTTAGCTGAGTAAAAACACCACTGCCGCCCATCTCTAAGGAAACTGTCTTCATTTATCTAGCATGACAGGTTTAACATTGAATTATCCCTCCTTATCGTAAGTGAGCCGGGTGATGCTGTGAGATGACCTATTATTATTGTCAGTCCTGTGGGAGCTGAGCCATGTGCTGTCTTTGATTAGTTCACACCCCCCAATCCCACATGTCAAGGAATAATGGACGAGACACTCAAAGAACAGCGTTGCATCATTAGTGGACCAAAGGACATCTCTACCCTCTTAAGAAACCGCATCTGAAGAGGTGTATTTTGGGAGTCTTTAAAGGTGCAATACGATATTCTCCACATTATTTTTTTTGTTATGATGGTTGAAAATCTCCTCATATTCTGATAGCAAACACTATGTTAAGCGGTCTAAGTGTATTTTTGTAAATGTCTGTGAAAGGCGTAGGACCATAAAATGTTCGGTCCGAATGAAATGAAGGGATGTGTTCCCTGTAAGTCAGTGTGTGTTTGCATTCACTGCACAGCCTGTTCACGCAGACATCATACATAATCACCGTGTTCACGTACGCTGTGTAGACAGAGCGAGAATGGCAGGCAAACAGTTGTTTACGTTCGTTATTGTAGTACTGTTACTCACTGTACTGTAAAGTTTTCTCACCGGTGAATGACACATGATATAATCCTATAACGCTGTCCCTGTTCGTCTCGCTTCTGTAGTGATGGGTCGGTCATTTTGAACTAATCTTTAATATGACTCGGGACTACCGAGTTGTCTCAGAAAGTGATTCGTTCAGTTTGTGTTGACCTTCTGTATCCGGTACTGACTGCATAGCTCAGCTTATGTGGCTGTCACGTGATGAACGAATGACCCGAACCCGAAGTCAAAAGACTCGAAACGTGAACTATAATAAATTCTGTATCCGGTACTACAGACTGCATAGCTCAGTTTATGAGGATGTCGGGGGATGAATGAACAACTCAGATCGGGAGGTGAGGTAAACTAACAGCCTGAAGACCAAGATAAATTAATAAATAATTTCTGTTTCTCATAATTAGGCCTTTTCATTGCATTGCATCTTTTTTCTTATTCTAAATGCGATCAACATTTTATGAGTTTGGGGAATTTGGCTAACATGTAACATTTTAAATACATTCTGCTGAAATGAACAAAATGACAAAAAAAAGGATTTGTTCATTTTGATGAATGAGATTCAAAGATCCGAGTCAGTGAAATGATCCGAACTTCCCACTTCTTTCGTGTGTTTTGGAAGAGGCGTGGCTTTGGACGGCGATTTGCAGGGAGGGCGGGATCATATGCTTTCAATGCTAGCAGGCTAAAGTTAGCATTTCCCAGATCACCCATTGCACCTTTAAAGGGGTGGTTGATTATGATTTCACTTTTGTAACATTAGTTAGTGTGTAATGTTGCTGTTTGAGCATAGACAACATCTGCAAAGTTACAATGCTCAAAGTTCAAAGCAAAGGGAGATATTTACTTTTACAGAAATCGCTTTTTAAGGACTACAACAAACGGCTGGTCGGGACTACACAAGCTTCCACCCGGGTTAGTGACATCACTAACGCTAACATTTACATAAACTCCACCCCCGGGAACGCATTTATAGATTATCATGACAGAATATGCTAATCAATGACTAGAAGAGAACTACACATAAGCTACATAAATGAATCAACTAAACATTCAGAAATGTCCTGTTGCCTCTACATGTTGTCATTTCTCTCCATCATTGTCTGAATCCAGTTTGAACATAAAAGGCTAAAAGTTTTTGAAATTTTCAGTGCATGTCCATGTGAGTGCTCTTAAAGCTCCGCCCCCTGTGCCACGAGCAGCAGCTCATTTGCATTTAAAGGAACAGACACAAAACGGTGCGTTTTTGCTCACCCTCAAAAAGTGACAACTTTAACATGCTATATAAAAAATATCTGTTGGGTATTTTGAGCTGAAACTTCACATACACACTCTGGGGACATCAAATACTGATTTTACATCTTGTGAAAAGGGCATTATACCACCCCTTTAATATTCATTGTGCTTGATGGTGAATGATTTTTAACTTGGTACTCACAGCAGAAATCTATGGTTAGTTTAAATCGATTGTGAGCCCTCACTTACGTTTTGTCTTTGGTGCACTGAAAAGTTGCATTGAGATAAGATGGAGTCAGGTAGAGGATCAGCTCTTGCCCCCCTCACACTAACTTTTTTTTTATTGAAGTGATATGTTGTGATGACCTTAGCTTGCCAAATTTAGTTAATTTTGGAGCACAGGTTAAGGCAAAGCAGAGGTGTAGTGTTTGATGATTAAGTATAGCCTGTATCATATCATCAGCGAACAAATTGAAGCTTACTGCTGCACATAGTTTTCACGTGATGTCAAACCTGGAGGGCAAAACAAGGCTTCTTTCCTCCGCTGCCCTCTAGTTATTTTTACCAGCTAATGTACTAAGCTTTTATCAACTAATGTACTAAGATGGTGCTATTAAAGGGCAAATTCAGTATACACCTTATTAATGATGCATACTACTGTGTATTGCGGCAAGCAGCAATGCCCTGAATATGAATGCAACACATTACATTTCATGTAAGCATTTTCCCTTTGAAAACCAGAAAATGCTTAATATGGCTTATTTCATTTAGACAGTGATATTGGGGGACCAAATTCAATATACACCTTATTAATATAACATACTATGTACCGGCAAGTAGATGACTCCAGAATCTAAACGCAGTGTGCAACGTTTCACATTAAGCATTTTCCCACAGAAAAACATTAAAGAAACCACTTAAAATCTCAACATCCAATGAACAAACTATGCTTAAAATGAAGAATTCAGTAATACACTTGGATTTGCTTCACAATTTGTTTCATCGTAACTTAAATTGTTTTATAATGTGTAGCAAAATACTGCTGCGGGTGCTGTATATTGATTGCAACACAGGTGCCCAAAACTTGTAGTTTGTTCACATATCTTTGTTTTTCTTCTTTTGAGTGGTGATCTAAAAATTTGCTGCTTGAAACAAATGGAAAAATGGACAGGCTTGTGCTGTAATTCAAGGGATGTTTTGCCCTCCAGATCTCCGCGGCAGTCACATGATTGATACTATGAATTAGCCACGTATCCCATGTTGCCATTTCAGACAGATGGCACCTGTGTTTCCTGCCTCTGAGATTTCATATGGCACCGGAAGGGTTAAGGATTTGATGGCCTTCGTTTGTGCCAGAACAATGTTCCTACTGTTTCCGCATGCCTCGAATGCCTTTGTCAGGTGCCGGTTTTCCAGGGAAACATTTCAGCACCTACTGTATGATTAAGGTCTGATCCAGTATTACTTTTTTTCTCACACTGGACTTAATCTCCAGGGGTTGTTGCAAACTGCTCCATTAGGCCATTCTTGTGCTTTCTGCATTAGCATTTTGGAGGGCAGCGGGTTCAGCTGAATGGAGAACGTGCCAAGCTCAGCATCCCTCTGTTTAGAGTGAGTGAAGCCATCTGAACACAGTATGTTTATGCTGGTTTGTTGTTCGTTTTGATCTGTCCTTCGTGTGTAGGAAGTGTTAAGTCCTTCATTTTGTTTCAAGATATTTTATTCGAAAACATTTTATTGGCAAAGACCGCTTTTTATAGACGGTTGGGCCACTGTTTTTGTATTTGATTTAATTTGCATTGAGAATTGCTTTAGGGATAAAACGATAAATATCCTGTTTGAATTCCATGTTTTGATATTCCACACTAACGTACCCTGTTTAGAGTTAGAGTTTGCCAATATGCCAAAAAACATGCCAGATTTTTGCTGGCAGTCTGAACAAATCCTTAAAAGGCTCTCAAAACGCAACTGGAGAAAGCTTGACACAAGAGTAAATTCTAACCAAATATGGTTGATTGCAGGCAGTCAATTAGTTGGCTGAGGAGGAATGATTACTTAAAGAGCACCACTAAACAGTGTTATGTCTTTAGCTCCATTACCACTCTCCTGAATAAATGATGGGGCATTAAATTAACCACATTTGATCGTTCAAAAATGGCGCTGTTCCACATTAGCACAATGATGTATGGGTTAGAATTGATGCCCTGTCATCTTTAAGCTTTCTGCTCGTAATTAAAACTATATTGTCTCTGATGTGCATAGACAAGCTTGGGTTTTAAAGATGTCAGAGAAAGAGAGAGAGAGATTTATTTTGTCAACTGTTGTATGCACTCTGTTGCAGTTCCAAAACCTGAGGCGAGAAATTCTAATTATAAATTAATCCTGTTTATATTTCATTCAGTACTGAAAAATCTATAAAATAGTTTTTAAAGTGCAATTTATTCCTGTGATAGTAAAGTTGAATTTTCAGCAGCCATTTCTCTAGTCCTCAGTCACATGATCCTTCAGAAGTTATTCTGTTTTGCTGCTTAAGAAACATTTCTTATTATCAATGTTAAGAGCAGCATATCATTTATATTGAAATCTTCTGTAACATTATGTTACTTTTGAGCAATTTAATGCATTCTTAAGACCCCGATATACTTCAAGCGAAATCAAAGAACGAACTGATATGACGTAATTTTGAACAAAATCAATCCAAAATTAAGTTAGGTTTGTGTTCGCTTCAGGAATTCGAAATGGCTTTGCCGAAGCAAACTTACTGGAAAAGTCCACTCTGGCTGGTAAACACCTTCAAACTCCCATTGGTCCATGGCGATTAAGTAATAGGTAGGTGTGCGCTGAGGCTCCACCTTCTTTCACATAGAACTCTTATCGGGTTTATTTCTTCTGTTGAGTCCGTCGATGTCAGACGTCCAAAGGTAAAAACACGAAACACACTGGAGAGGCGCTTTATAGTAGAAAATGAAGTTGTACTTCTGATGAAACGAGACACTGACACTGTTTTTCATGTTTAATACTGTAAAGCTGCGTGCTTTTAAGCAATCTATTGTATAAAGGGCGCTATAAATAAACGTGACGTGAATTTCTGAAGTGCTGAATTGCAGAGCGCGTGCAAACATATTTTCAAACATATTAAAACATACTTTTCTTATGCTTTCTTAAAAAAAAATGCTTGCTGTATTCTAATTTTTGTTGTGTTTATTTTGTTATTGGGAGGAAAGAGTGCAGCACAGATTTACATATTCATCTCAGCAGTGTGGGTGGCGTCGGGATGTTCGCTTACAGTATATCGCTGCTCACGTATTTCAAACTTCTTTTTACCCCTAAGCGAAGAACGAAAAAGAACTTCGCCGTGAGTATATCGAGACCTTTACTGGATAAACTGTACTGACCCCATCTTTTGAGTTTTGGCAGTGGAAATGTATTATTTTACCTAATATTTGTGTGTATACATTGTATGCTTGTTAGAGTATCATTCCATTATCTTAGCAACATGGTAACATAATTAGATTTAAATCAATTGCAAGTTGAGTCTCCTCTCATTTTTGAGCAAATGTGTTATTGGCTATTGTTGCTTATACTTAGCAGGTCAGTTAGGATTTTGCCTTTTGTTCCTCTACTGTCTCACTCCCCCCCCCAAATGGCACCACCTGCTGCTTTTAATTAGTGCCAGTGAGTAACTAAAATATCCTGAGTACACAGACTCAGCCCAGCTCTCATCTGTGGCATTTTAAATCATAGACTGTCTCCAGTCAGGGAGGAAGGAGGCATCTGTAACACTATATTGCTACCCTTATAATTACACTGATGGGCATTTAGCACTGTCGGTAGTTAGTCTGTGAAAAGTGCTTTGTGTCACTTGTCAAAACTTCTAAATAATGCCTTCAAATATACCATTTTACCAGGGTTAGGGTTAGTTAGGGTCAGATAAATTAGTTGGATTCATAATGGCTAGTAATTGGCTGGTTTTTTGTGTGGTTTTTTGTGCGTTTATTATGACATTTTAATTAGGGCCAGTAAATAATTTTCTTTGTTTTTTAAAATGAAAAGTCACTGTGTCCTGAGAGTGAATGTTTCTTCTAAAATAGACGTCAAGTGGAAAAATGACAGCATCTAGCATCCGTGTTCAAGACAACAGCAGCTTATACAGTAGAGGAAGGGAACTATATTTAACTCAAATCTATTACAGTGTCTTCGGTCAATCAGAACAAGGTCTTCCTAGATGCTCATTGCTCAACGTTCTGCTGACTGGGTGTTTTTTTTTTTTTTGTCTACTGAAGATGTCCTCTCCTTGTCCTGGGAGACATGACGAAAACTGTTTGCTGGAACTCTCCATCCAAGAGGACAGAGTTCTCAGTGAATGAGAAATTAATAAGGAAACGCATCGGACATGTGACCTAGTTCATATACCCTCACCAATTCTTGAGCGTTTTATCATGATTATTATAGGCTAGCTGTCTTGGTATGACAGTCTATTAGTCATTTAATAGTAGGAAATGAGGGACTTGCTTACTTGTTTTTTATTGCCATGTGTCCCTAAACTAGCCTTTGATTAATTTAGATGGCAGAGATTGATTTAAAAAAACTGCTGATTTAATTAGCTTTTTCCACCTTTAAAATACATTATTAAACTCTTATATAAGGAATAAATGGATATGTCATGTAAGGGATCAGGTACAGTCAGATGGTTTATCTTGTTTATCTTATTTGCACTTGATTGGCTTAAAGTTATATGTTTGTAAGTTGTTATAATCTTTCCCTCTTTCCACATACAGCTGGCTTTCCACCGAAATTACCTATCATTAAACATTAATGTCACATTAATGTTTTCTGGCAGTGTAGATTGCAATCCTCATGCATTCTCTTCGGGTTCATTTCATATCTTGACTTGAGGTAATGACTTGAGGATTTATGTATTATTTGTGTCACTTAAATAGTGGTCCAATGTTTCACAAGCAACATATTTTGCTGTCACATAAACATTTTCCATTGCAATATTTGTGTCATGAGCTGCCCTAAAAGATAAAAAAAAACTGCATTAATGCGTTGTGCTATGTTGGCATTTTGGACCCTCTGAATGAACAGATTTCCACATCAGAATTTTGCCATGCTCATTAGAATTCTGAGCGAGCTGTGGACTGCGAAGTTGGCACGTCTTTCTTCACAACAGAATTCTTCAACAAAAAGATTGATGTATGGAATCAATCAAACACTGACCTTTTCGTCAATTTCTGTCACCAAGAATAAGCCTAATTGGACTTGAGCGGTTTTTCCATAAATAATATAGCATCCAAGAATATTTTCAAAAAAGCTCTTGCGGCCAGTGCACATTGCTGTGAGAAGTACCCATAAATTCATAAAATGTATTCATAAAATTACTCTAAAGATTATTTCGTTTTTATATGTTGTCGAATATGGTTTTATGACTTATGAATTTAGGCCATTTCAAAAGCCATTCGCATGGAGTTGAGGACCAGCATGTCTCAGAACTCATTTGACACTGTAATAATGACACTGTTATACACTGTTCATGCAGACATTGGTGAAAAACGAAATAATATAGAGGTCTTGATTAAAGCATTCATCGACATTAGGGGCCATTCACACAGAACACGTTTTCCATCCGACTGTGCTACTTTTCCATTGTTTTTCTACCAAAAGGCAGATGACATGAAAGCAACACTTATTTTGGTCACCATTTCCTTAATTCACAAAAGATATGCCCCACGTTGGGCATCAGATATGCTGGTTGTTGAATTTTTAATGTGTTACACATACACAGGTTTAATGTCCTGGATATTCTTGATTTATCTCGCTGTTTTTTTAAAGGGGTCATCGGATGCCCATTTTCCACAAGTTGGTGTGATTCTTTAGGGTCTTCATGTAAAGTTTGTAACATATTTTGAACACATTTTGGTTAAAATTGGAAATATGCTAATACGGGACAGTCCGTCAGTGGTCGGGGGCGGAGCATGAGCAATATGACATCATATTGCTCAGAAAATCCAAACGGCTTGATGAGAGTGTTTAGACTTTTTGACAGTGGCGGCTGGTGCTAAAAAAATGGCGCAACAAACTGAATTATTAATCCAGGACTGAATGTAGGCTAATTGTTAAATAACAATTTAACAGTGATAATGTAGCTATCATTAGCCTAAAGTTTAGCTAAAACTTCAGCCGGTAGGGTTGGGAAATAGCCAATTGCCAAATAAATCTGAATTTTTGGGCTAAATGGCGATGTATGGTATAATCTGAGTATTTAATTATTATTTTTCTATTTGAATAAAAAAAAAAAACTGTATTTAATTTTTTTTTTTTATATTTAATATCCTGATCAATATTGTCCTACAAACAATGTTCATATTGAAGGTTATAAAAACAAACATAGTGAAACCTTGCTGTCTATCTGCAGTCTATCCAAAAAAGGGGTCAAATCACATTACAATCTAAAAACAAAATAATGCTTTTTAAAGTAGTAGTTAAATTTACTAAACTTAAAATAAAAAATTAAAAATAAAAACAAAGCTAATATCATAAAAATACACATGTAGGTTTGAAATTCTCTAGCACATTTATGTTCACCAACAACAACAAATATTCAACAACAAATATTTTAGCTAAATATATTTATAATTTAGTGCTAATGTATATTTTAGTCAGAATAATTGCCCTTCTGTTCTATTGCGCTCCGTCTGTTCGGCGCGCATGCACGCGGCGGCGCTCGTTCACGGAAGTTTAGCTCATGACAACAAGCTGGAAATATTGCCTTTCTAACATTTACAGATGGAGAATATGTCCGTGAAATGTAAGTTATGCACTGAGGAAATTATTGGATGTCACTTCAGCTTATGGCTAAATATTATTAGAGGTATATTTGTTTCAACCAATCGCTGCACAAGTGAAGTTTACGTGTGATGACGAAAGCACGTTAGTGCGAGCCTTCCCGGAACCCATAGAGAATGCATTGCAGTGCCTGCAGTTCGAAAAAAAAAATCTTTGAATGTAAGTCTATGGGAACACTCTGGGCGATTTTCGGCCATAGTGAAATCGCCCAAAAAGAGGCGGTACTCCACAGAACGTGACTTGGCGCTGATTGGACTATATCCAGAGGCAGAACAACAGTGAGTGACTGCTAGCGTAACTCTGTGGTTGAATGAGATTGTGATTGAAAAAGTCCCTTTCACACTTTGGTGGTGCGTCGCCCAATCGCCCTAATGAAGAAACCGCCGCTGCTTTTTGAGGCAAAAAAAAAAAAGGAGTGAGTGAGTGAATGGATTTCTTTCATTGTATGGTGGTTGTGTCCACACGCTGCAAAGACACCATATAAAAGTGAATTTGCAAAACTCTTGGTCTTATTATGTTTGGAGATTACTATACTGGATGAATTTCAATCTCTTGAGGGAAGTTTTATCTACTAGTTCTTGTGAAATAAGGTTGTTATAAAAGTTAAATCCAAATCCAACTTTTTGATAGGCAAACGTAGGGTACATTGCACAACCATGTAACCAGGTGTATGCATCATTTTCAGTTTGTTCGATAGGCTCAGTTTCTCAAACAATATTCTAAGAAACAACCTCCACCACCCCAAATATTATTTCACCTCCAGCCGCACCAGCTCTGCTGGTCCTCCGCCGCTCAGACCCTGTCTGTGTTTATTTAGGTGTGCTGTGGAAGAGGTCAAGTCCGAACTGTTTGTGGTCTTTGTAAATTCCAGCCTGAAGTGTTTTAAAAAGGGCCATCTGATCTGTGAGGTCACATTCACTCCCTCGTTGTAAGGGAATATTTTAACTCGGGCTTTGCGCAAGGTATTTGGCAGTTTTGAGCAAACAGATGGTTACTGGAATATCTTTTAGTTGTTATAGAGAGGGCGAGTAGGGGGCGGGCTGCTGACACAGCATTGGAACGCTTCCATTTCGGAGGGAGTCAGACATAAACAACCTGCTAATATGAGTCAGGCCATGGCAGAGCCTGTATCATCTTAATCACCACCCCTCCATTTAGTAAAAACAACATGATTTAGACTAGTTAGATGCCAGTCTAGTGTAACGTTTTTTTTGTTACTGTTTTCAAACTGAATCCTCATGTTAATCAGTATTATTTTCTGTGGTAACAGTAACACACACAGGGTGTCTGGGAATAGTTTTTATTTCCTTTAAGCACCGGTTACTCTGAACATCTGAACTGGAACAAATTGCTCCTTAAAGAATAATTTACCTGATACACACGAAGAGAAGCTTAAGAAAGCAATTTGTCTCCTCCTGTGGAAAATGCAACACCTTTGTCCTTTAAATCGATCAGATTTGACATCTTACGCCTGAATAAAAATGAAAAATCTGCAACCTTTCCCTAAGGCAAAGGGGTGATTGTTATCATTTTCTTCAATTGTCTCTTCACTTGTCGAGGACTGATGGTAGTCATTTGTAGCGCATCAGTTTGAGGAACCCTTGATTGTCTGCGGTTACTTTAAATGTCTCACCAAATTGACCGTGGTACAGTGTCATCTTAAAAATGACTCAGTGGCTTCTGGCTTGATTAGTTTGTCACTAGGCTGTAAACCGTTTAAACCTGCTTATCTTTCACTCAGTGTGACCAGTACTTTAACCTAAGTATATAGTAAACATGTTTAAGATATTAATAGTGGACCGACTCACAGTGGACATTTCTGGCTAAAGGTGCAGTCAAATTTACGGTTGTTCGGCGACTTTCCCAGGCAAAATCCAGGCATTTTAATATGAATCCTCATGGGAAATTTGAATCAGGGCGAAAAAGTTCCACGCAGACTTTCCAACGGGTTCATGGTCATGGATTTGCCACACAGACCTACAAAAATCTGCTTGAAAGTGACTTTTCTGTGCTTCATGCATCACTAAGCTATTGACAATAAACAATGGACCTTTTTTGCCCACAAACTTTTGCCAAAATTTCACTAATGTGACTGCACCTTAAGGCTCTTGAGACTGTCAATGATACTGACTCTTTTTGCCATGGGAGGTTCCTTCTAACTCAACCTTTCCCTTCTAACTCTAATCTGAGATTCAAACTGCTGAACCGTTTCCCTTAATGGAGGCTGTTTTCTGGCTATAGGAAATGAAGCAGCAAAAAAGGAGAATATTGTTCCTAAACTCTCTCACCCATGTCAGAACCCTAAAAGTATGGTGCCAGAGTCAACTAGAGCTTTCAGTGCTGAACAACAACGATTGCCTGATGTAAAAATTTCACATAGTTGACAGAAACTGACTCTTGCCTTATTTGGGTGTATGTTTATGTATTGCACAAGTAAACATTTGCTGGTGTGAGTTCTGTTGATTTCATCATGTCATTATGCTAAAATTATTTAGCTGGCGGATGCAGAGGAGATTTTATTATGAATGACAGTCTTGAAAATATCAGTCAGAGAGCAAATCTGAACATCAGTGTTTATGAAGTTTTAATTTTTTCCACAATATGGATATTAATAACTATTGACACAATATTTTTCCATATACGAGAAAGCTGAGTGTGTGACTTACTCAGACATTTTATGCTGACATCATTAGTGCTGCTGGCAATTTTTACCTTGTACAACTTCCAGGAAATATGATAGACATCATAGAGGAAATACACGATTCCACTGACAATGTCTAAAAGGGAATCATTAGTTCTTCCCAAGTGCTTACCTTCTTCCTTTCACCTGATAATTAAGTGAACTGGTGACCAGGCAGAAAGTTGATATATTTAAAGAGACAGCAGAGTTTTTGCGCTGCTTCGCCGTGGTCTTGTGTAATAGCATGTTTTCTATCTCTCTGAGGGATCTGTTGAGACACAGAACAGGTGACGGCCGCATTTCATCTCCAGTTCCTGACAACAGTGACTAATCCTAATTATTTTAACCTTCACACTTATTTATTTATTGGATGATATTAATGAATAAATACATGATGATTCATTCTAATTTAGTTTATTAAATGGTTCATTCTAGATGTATCCTGGCACACAAATATTAAACATGTAAAATATTGATGTAAAAAGCCTTCCAGCCATGTCTGGCATTACCAGATCGAATTAACCCTATAATTATCCCACCTGTTAGATTACCGTTCCCCTTCTAAATTTTTCACACACCCAGCAGTAAATACAGGAGATGCTTAATTATTCAACAGTTCTCCAAAATGGCTTCTCTTCTCTGCATGGGAATGCAAGAATAATTGCTTTCTTTTTAATGAACTAACACTGACAGCTAATTTACAGTAATGAACACGAGAGAAGCATTTGAAGCTCATTTTTGTTATGAAAGAAATTATTTTTGTTATATAACACACCCTTGAAAAAGCATATTTCAGTCTGCCTTGTACAAGCGGAGCTTTTTAATATAATTTAAAATATTTCACTCCAAGGACATGGCAAAGCAAATTAGCGGACGCTAATTCAACAGTGTGGCCTCTTAACATTCATCGTAGCACTATGCAGGTTCATGATGTCAAAATGAGGGGACGTGACCTCTGATGTTACCTGTAATCTTCAGTTAACCTAAAATGTCTTTGCTATCATGTTTCCGTGTGCATTTGGATTGAGGGTTCATGCACATTCACATGAGATCTTGGTGACGCAACTAACTCCCATTGCTCTGTTGGCTCCTCTAATTACCGGATACACCTCCCACCAATACAGTGCACATGAAAGGCTGCTGGTGGTCTCTATTCTCTGCCTGATGTCCCTGATTACTGTTTGGGTGAACTCTGCAATGAATCATTTAGCAGATAAGAAGAGGAGGTGCTCAGAGATATGATAGTCATGCTTATAAATATGGTGGTGGTTGGTAAGATTTTGAAATCTCTGCTCTGCTCAAGAATACAGAACAAAACATATTATTGTGAAATAATTTAACAATTTTAAAATGTAGTTTATTCCTGTGATGCAAAGCTGAATTTTCAGCATCAATACTCCAGTCTTCAGTGTCACATGATCCTTCAGAAATCATTCGAATATGATGATTTGGGCCATAGGACACATTATTATCAATGTTGAAAACAGTTGCGCTCAGAATTCTTCTCAGAAAAAAATTCAAAAGGACAGCATTTGTTTGAAACCGTTTAAAAGTCTGTACTGTCTATTTTATGCATTTTTGCTGAATAAAATAATTAATTTCGTTCAAAAACATTAAAAATCGTACTGACCCCAAGCTTGGGTACTGTAAACATAGATTCTTAAACGTAAAACGTTTAAGCAGATTTGTAGCGGAAATCTAAAAATGAACAACATTGAAAGCACTTCTCTGTCAGCTTTTCCGCAGGATTTGTGTAAATGAAAAAGATGTCATTAGATGACAGTGTTTTGGCTGATGCCAGTGCTTCACTGCCTTCCCTGATAAGGGTTCCAGAGGCTTAGTACCTCATAGAGACTGATAAGCAGTGGAAAATCTCTGGGCTGAAGCTGCAAGAATGTGAATTTATTCTCTTGGGTAATGCAGTGATGATTACAATAGGCACAGCGCCGATCTGGTGCCTGACCCACATGAACACGAGAGCAGTTGAGGGTCCACAAAAGATTGATCCACAGACAGAAAGTAGTCTGAAAGCAGTCTCTTATGCTTACGTAACAAGGCTGCATTTATTTGATCAAAAATACAGTAAAAAGAGAAATATTGTGAAATATTATTCCCACAGCTTTCTTATTTAATATTATAAAATGTTGTTTATTCCAGCGATGCAAAGCTGCAGCCATCTTTCCAGCAGCCATTATTCCAGTCTTCAGTGTCACATGATTCTTCAGAAATCATTCTAATTGTTTATTTAGTGCACATTTCATATTAATATTAGTATCATCTATGTTAAAAAGTTGGCTGCTTAAAAAGGAACACTCCACCGTTTTTTCATATTAAACTATGTTATTCCCTTAACTAAGACGAGTTGATACATACCTCTCTCAGTGCGTGCACTCAATCGCTCTGGTGCGCGGCGACACTTTGATAGCACTTAGCTTAGCCCAGTTCATTCATTAGGGACCAAACAGAGATGAAGTTAGAAGCAACCAAACACCTCCACGTTTTCCCTATTTAAATAGTTACACGAGTAGTTACACGACCAAGTATGGTGACACAAAATAAAACGTGGCGCTTTTCTAAGCGGGTAAAAAGGATAACTATAATGTATGGCGGAATAGCACTTGAGAGCACTTCAACTCGGCGCAGTAAAAAGTCACGTTGGTTCTAATGACAGAAGTGAGAGGGAGAGGATTTTTCAGGAGTGATGATATTACTGCGCCGAGTTATCCTTATTTACCCGCTTAGAAAAGCGCCACGTTTTATTTTGTGTCACCATACTTGGTCGTGTAACTACTCGTGTAACTGTATTTAAATAGGGGAAACGTGGAGGTGTTTGGTCGCTTCTAACTTCATCTCTGTTTGGTCCCTAATGGATGAACTGGGCTAAGCTAAGTGCTATCAAAGTGTCGCCGCGCGCCAGAGCGATTGAGTGCACGCACTGAGATGAGAGAGGTATGTATCAACTCGTCTTAGTTAAGGAAATAACATAGTTTAATATGAAAAAAACGGTGGAGTGTTCCTTTAAAATTTTTGTGAAAACCGTGACACGTGTTTTTTTTTTTTTTTGGGATTCTTTGATGAATATAAGGTTCAAAAGCAGCATTTATTTGAAATATAATCTTTTGTAACAGTATAAAGGACATTCTTGCTGAGTAAAAGTAGTAATAAAAAAAACGTCTCAGGTTACGACTGTAACCTATGTTCCCTGAGAACAGGGAACGAGACACTACGTCAGAATGACGCTATGGGGAACGCCTCAGGCGTGACAGGTGTCTGAAATCAATATCAAATCACGGCAATCACATTGACCGGCGACAGCCCGTGAATCATTACGTGAATGATTAACATGCGACCTGCAAGTATAAAAGGGCGCCTTGCAAACATGACAAACATCCTATCGTCTGAAGGGACTGTTGCAGGCAGGCCCCGAGGCATGGCAGGAAGACGTAGTGTCTCGTTCCCTGTTCTCAGGGAACATAGGTTACAGTCGTAACCTGAGACGTTCCCTTTCGAAAGGGAACTCTACACTACGTCAGAATGACGCTATGGGGAACGATATACCAACGCCACCATGCTAAGGGGAGTGCATGCCAAAAGGCAGTGACAACTGTCAGAACCGGCAATTCAAATGAACGCTAGTACCACTCACCCCCAGGTCACACTGAGCTGTCAGTGACAGCACTCCCTACGGTCATAGCCCAAGCTAAATGACACCACAGAAAACCTCCATAAACATAGTTTAGTGAAAGGTCTACCTGGGCCTGCTCAAGGGCCTAGGACCACAACTTCAACTTCTTAGAAGGGGTCCCTTCTAGGGAATGTGGCTAGGGGAACCTGAGGGAACCCCAGCCAGTCACTATTCAGGGGAACGTGCCACCTGAAATGCCACCAGGCAGGCCTGACCTGGTGTCACCATATAAGACACTACAGTCTGGCCACTTCCTGTCTGTCCGAAGACAGAGCCTCTGGACACTTGCCTTTAGGAAGGCATCCAACCCGAGGGACTGCGAAGCAGGCAGTGAACCACTCGGACCGGATCTCAGAGACGGGATATCCTGGAGAGTATGACTCAGCATAGTGCTTTACAACCCTTGCCAGCGAGGGGAGTTTCTCTACTCGATCCACGGATCAACCCAGTGTTTGTGTTTCAAAACACTAAGGAGGCCTGTGAGGGCCTAAGGACTGATCTAACTGGGAGGCCTCATAAGAGGCCTACGACCGACTGATCAGACTCAGGAGACCACATACTCATACTGACCCTCAGTGAGGGGAGCATTAGATCTACCTGGTAGGCAACCAGGCTGTAGCAGGATAAAGAGGTTCCAGGAGGGAACCCGTAGCAGAGAATACAAACTTGAGTTGAGCCAGGGCGCAAGCTCACCTTCGGTAGCTGCCTGATAAGGTCTGCTAAACTGAAAGTAAGCGGCCACTAGCTTACAAAAACCCAGCACCACAGTGAAACTACTCAGGGAGACCTGGAGAGGCCTACTACCTGACAACCACAGTATGTGGGAGCTCACCTTCAGAGAGGCCTGGTGAAGCCTACTATCTGATAACCACAAAACGTGGGAGCTCACTTTCAGAGAGGCCTGGAGAGGCCTACTACCTGACAACCACAGTATGTGGGAGCTCTCCTTCAGAGAGGCCTGGTGAAGCCTACTATCTGATAACCACAAAACGTGGGAGCTCACTTTCAGAGAGGCCTGGAGAGGCCTACTACCTGACAACCACAGTATGTGGGAGCTCACCTTCAGAGAGGCCTGGTGAAGCCTACTATCTGATAACCACAAAACGTGGGAGCTCACTTTCAGAGAGGCCTGGAGAGGCCTACTACCTGAAACACCATGCTAAGTGGAAACACACAGTAAGTGGGAGCTAACCTTCCAAGGAGGCCTGGAGAGGCCTACTACATGATAACCACAGTATGTGGGAGCTTAACTTCAGGGAGGCCTAGTGAGGCCTACTACCTGATAACCACAGTGCATGGGAGTTCACTTACAAAGAGGCCTAGAGAGGCCTGCTACATGACAACCACAAAACGTGGGAGCTCAACTTAAGGGAGGCCTAGTGAGGCCTACTACCTGATAACCACAGTGCATGGGAGTTCACTTACAGAGAGGCCTGGAGAGGCCTACTACCTGACAACCACAGTATGTGGGAGCTCACCTTCAGAGAGGCTTGGTGAAGCCTACTATCTGATAACCACAGAACGTGGAAGCTCACTTTCAGAGAGGCCTGGAGAGGCCTACTACCTGACAACCACAGTATGTGGGAGCTCACCTTCAGAGAGGCCTGATGAAGCCTACTATCTGATAACCACAGAACGTGGAAGCTCACTTTCAGAGAGGCCTGGAGAGGCCTACTACCTGACAACCACAGTATGTGGGAGCTCTCCTTCAGAGAGGCCTGGTGAAGCCTACTATCTGATAACCACAGAACGTGGGAGCTCAAGAAAAACCACATTAAGTGGAAACTCAAAGTATGATGGAACTCAACTCCAGGGAAGCCTGGTGAGGCCTACTACCAGAGAGCCATGACATGAAGGAGCTTACTTTCATGGAGGCCTGGAGAGGCCTACTACCTGAAAACCACAGCTGACAGTGGGCCAGACTGGCAGTCCAGTTGACTGTCTATGGGGCTTTGCCTTCAGGGAGGCCTTATGAGGCCTACTACCTGATAGTTCAACCTCAGGGCCACTTAGTACCACAGTATGAGG
Organism: Rutilus rutilus; assembly: GCF_951802725.1. Taxonomy (NCBI): domain Eukaryota; kingdom Metazoa; phylum Chordata; class Actinopteri; order Cypriniformes; family Leuciscidae; genus Rutilus; species Rutilus rutilus. The sequence continues at coordinate 22,885,568 of NC_140223.1, forward strand.
GATTCAGCCCTCAGGGAGGCCTAGTAAAGCCTACTACCTGATCCCCACAAAAAAATGTGGGAGCCCATCTTCAGGGAGGCCTAAAGAGGCCTACTTCCTGAAACGGTCTAATCAGCTGGATGTGTACTGCTGCTGGGGACTCGCCTAACAGGGAGGCCCGGTCGAGCCTACTAGCTGATAGCGAGTCTTTCTGCTACTTTAATGAACACTGCTGGAACCATACTAATAAAAAACTTTCCTAAAGTTTTGACCTAGTGTATGCTCCACAATGTTGTGACCCACCTCCGAGGAGGCCTGTTAAGACCTACTACTCGGTAGTGAGTCTTCTTCCTCCTTGCCAGTATGACTCCCTAAGTCTATACAGGGAACGAGGTCTGTAGAGAAATAAATGTCAGTGTTATTTGTACACACAGATATTCTTAAAAGACCAATCAGCTCACCTGCGGCATGCAGAGTGAAGACTCCACCAGAGATTCACAAAAACCTGGGGTCCACCACTTTTACATGCCTAAAAGAGGCGCTCACACTAATCAAGCCAAGGCGGGCCAACAGAACATAGTTCTATCATGGGCCCAGCCCCAGGCCTGATGTAGCAAGAACGCCTGGGGAGTCAGGAAGAGAGAGAGGGCTGGTAGAAAAAGGCCCTCCAGGGAGATCAACCCTTACTCACGCTGTGTGCGCTTGCGCTGGATGACCTCCCTTAGATCCCTCTTCTTGCGGGAGGCTCGCCTTCTCTGTGTCCTACTCCTCCATGGAGGGGGCGCACGAGAGGCGACACTGGACCTCTGGTCCTGTCTACGGTCCTCGGACCGAGAGGGACCAGGGCCTCCCGTCTGCCTGGGCTTGGACCCGGATCTCAGCGGTATACATGTCAAAAGCAGCTGAGTGTGCCTTCGCCTCTCTAAACTTCCCAACCACCGTTCATCCACGGAGGTAAAAATTTAGAAGGCGAAACTGGTGAATTGAGGAGAAAAGGATTTCTCTTTCTCCCCGATATCAGCCATGTTAAGTCACAGATGCCTCTCCGTGGCCACCATCGCTGCCATCGATCGGCCGATCGCGGCAGCAGGCCTGGAGAGACAAAACTGTGGTTCGACGCAGCTCAGCAACCGCCTCAGGGGACAGCCCCGCCCCCTGGTCGAGATCCCACAGCAGGTCAGCCTGGTAAGCTTGCAGCACCGCCATGGTATGGGGAGCAGCGCCGGCCTGACCTGCTGCCGTGTATGCTCTGCCATTCAAACGAGCTGATACTTTAAGCGGTTTGGATGGCAGGGTTGGAGCTTTAAGTGTCGACACCCGCCCAGACACGAGACATTTTGTGAACGTCTCGTCAATCGGCGGTATCGACACATACCCATGCTTCCCGATCCACTCAACATCAGCGAAATCACCCCGCTGATGTCAGTGAATACGAGCAGAGCATGGGTTCTTCCAAGCCCTCTCGATCTCAGTATGGAGATCAGGAAGGAAAGGAAGGCTCACCTGAGCTGGTGGCATATGTTCAGGGAGAAACCGATCGTCAAGCTCCGCGAGCGATCTCTCCCTGAGCGCGCCGCCATGGCAACTGAAGTTTGTCGGCGGCGCGCCCCATATCAACCACCAGCTCAGCATACACGGGGCAGGATGGCTGACGAGGCTCTGGTTTTTTTTTTTTTTTTAATTCATCCTCATCAGCCATTTCTTGCCCGTCCTGAAGAGCACTCACTGCAGTACCAGTAGGAGAAACGTCTCCGTCATCCACCTGCAACACGCTCTCGTCAGTCGATGACGCATCTGAGAGGGTTTTTTTTTTTTTTTTTTTTTTTTTATTTGCACAGGACGCTCCCTCGAGAGCGTCCCGTGCGTGCTCTTCACTCAGACAGAAAATGCACATTTCATGTGTGTCACCCGGCAACAAAAACCTTGGGCCAACACATATAATGAAATTCTTTACCTTAGGACTTGCCTTAAGTGTGCGCTTCATTTTCTAATTGCCGTTAATGCTTGACATTAAGACCAGACAAAACAGTCCCTGAAGACGAAAAGATGTTTGTCATGTTTGCAAGGCGCCCTTTTATACTTGCAGGTCGCATGTTAATCATTCACGTAATGATTCACGGGCTGTCGCCGGTCAATGTGATTGCCGTGATTTGATATTGATTTCAGACACCTGTCACGCCTGAGGCGTTCCCCATAGCGTCATTCTGACGTAGTGTAGAGTTCCCTTTCGAAAGGGAACTTCTTACTGACTTCAAACTTTTGAACTGTAAATTTCAACATCTTTAACAAGCACAAATTGAACTGTAATGGTCAGTTTTAAGAATTATGCACCTACAGTATTTAGAGGACCTGGAATGGCATTGATCAGTGACAGTGTTGGAATTGGAAAAACACTCTCAGTTCTCCACTCCTCCCCTCTTATGATTTATGGATGTGTCAGCCATTTGAAGTGTCACATGGTTCTAATGCTAATCTACTGTTTGTTTTATGCAGTGCTCTGTGTGTGTCTTTCTGCAGGGTCATTGGCGGTCAGTGGGATGATAGTGAGGTGGGTTGGAGTCTGGATTGACGGAGCATGGTGAAGCACCAACCCTTACAGGTCTATGAGAGACAGCTGTGTTTGTCATGTCTAACCGGAATATACGGCTGCCGGTGGAAACGCTACCAGCGGTCACATGATGACACCACCAAGGTGAGTTACCCTGTCTCTAAGCCATCTGGCTGTGACTTGAAGACTTTATTAAAGCTCAAATCCCACAGGTAAAATGAAAGATGTCTCATTTTAATTCATCGCACACACCTTTTACCTGAGTGTTTTTGCGAACAGTTTTGCTGTGGTGAAGTTTTTTGGATCAGATTTCAACAGTGATTAAATCCAGTTCACACTGCCCCAACAAGCGGCATCATTTCAAAGAAGCTAATGTTGTTTTTTCTGATTCTTAGTCATTTCATTCTGTTACTACTTAAAGACTCAAAACAAATAAAGAGTCTGTTTAACCAGTTCTTTTATCAGAATCACATCAGTGGTTCATTCGCGAATCAGACTACACTGATCGTGACATGTTTGTTGTTGTGTGGTGTCCAGTGGAACAGTGGAAGTCAACTGACTTGGCCATAGGACCCACATTTTCCATGGTCATTTAGCCACTACCCATTTTTTTAAAAAATTTTTAGGAATTTGACCTAATTCTATTTATTTAATCCTATTTAATTAGCCTATATAATTATAATAAATTTGCGTAAAAAACGAAAAACAAATGTATTTCACAAAATTGGTTGACACACAATGGGGTTATGGATACAACAGTTACCATGGTAAATACACAATACTAACATGAAGTGTTTATAAAATGGAAATATGGAAACTGCTCCTGATTAATAGAATAAACATGCCTGCATGCAAATCCTTCCCAGCTGACACACGACGTACCAGTTATATAATTTATTGGTGCTTTGGTAATTTCATGACTTACTAATTGACAACATAACTACGACGTTGCATGCTCGGAATTTATTTTTGCACTTTATGAAGTGATATACATCACATGCCTCCGCATTTGCACGCGCTATGAGCACAGTATAATGGCTAACAGGACAGGAAAGTTTTTCTGAGTTGAGATACTTTATATTTTGTAATGAAAATAACGCTAAAATAATAATACTGACATATAACCTGACATCTCATCTGACTGCAGAATCTAAACGTTTTTCTCAGGCGCTCTTTACTTAAACTGCGTCTGACAGAAGAGTCAACAGCGTTCACACGTCTTTCAAAATAAAAGTCTTGCATTAAAAAAACATAGAATTATGTTTATTGTTGTTTCTTTGACTGCAAACTCCTCGAAACTTTATCGTGCGTCCCACAGAAAACAGCTTAGGTTCATAACGTTTAAGTAACAACCTAAACATATACAGATTGTTTTGAAAGTGTAATAGGTTAACTGGGATTGGAAATTAATAAGGTCACATGATGAGTCATAGTTTCCAAGAAAACCTTTTTGAGAAGATCAAAGTTCAGATTAGTCAAGGGTCACTGTGCCGTCAGGTCAGAAATTCATTGGCTGATTGCAAACTCTGTTCCCTTGTGTTCTTTATCTGCGTCTATCTTTGTTTTGTGCATAGACATAGGTGATGTAGTGTCAATATGAGAACACAAGCTTATTAAGGAACTCTAGGTCACTTAGAGGTCAGTCGTTTAAAAAACTTTCTCAGTGTAGTGAACCAACATTTGTACTGTATAGTATACATGTGAAATAACCAGACTAATGAGCCTTATTCATTAAAAAAAGAGAAAAAACAAATGGAGCCTGCCATTAGATTTCATAAGACTTGATTTTAATGTGTTTTAATGACAGATTTTAATGTATTTTAGGATTTACTTGTTATTGAGGATAAAATAATTTACTTAGGAATCACATTAATCATAATCTTTTTATTTGAGGGTCTTTTGACTGGGGTTTGCTTACGTCTGCTTCAATAGAGTCAAGTATATGTAAGTAACGATCGGTCTCATGCGTCAAAGCACTTTTTGTCTAGGATGCCGTTTCCATGAAGTTAATTAAAGGACATGTGCTGAGCATCAGGGGAATTGTGATGTTATATATGTGTGTTGAAAGAGCTGCCTCCAGACTGCCAACAAATGGTATTACCCTCGTTGTCTAATGCAGTGAGCGAGGCCAAGAGTCCACGAGGGTGCTTTAGTAAAAGAAGACTTTAATCAAAACATTGCAGGTCTGTATAAATTTTACGTTAGTGGAATAGTGACAGCGTCAAGGGAACATGTGGCCTTTCATGTTGTACGTACCCTTTGATTTGCCACAGTAAGTGTTACGCTAATAAACATCCTCTAGTTTTTTTTCTTTTCCATGATCTCTCTAAGGACTTTCAGTAGCTCAAAAACACACATGTGTTAGTGGAAAAACTATAACCCTTCCTTTTCATGCATGTTTTTTTTAAGCAAGCAAATAAAATATCCAAAACTCCCTGGAGGTGCATTTATTAAATGTTTGCTTTCCTTCAGAGAGAGTTTTGCCTTTGAGCATTACTGTTTTCAGTTGTGTACTCAGTAAAGGTCCCTGTGGGAGAAGAGAGTTGGGACACAATTGCTTGTCAGAGAATCGGGCTGTAAGATGAGACGGGAGCAAAAGGAGAAGACTTTGTGTTGAAAATCAGTGACACAGATTTTTGACCGGTCATGTTGCTGAGAGAAGCAGGAGAGATGGTTGTCAGAGAAACCAAGATAAAGTTGGAATCTTATCAGTACAGATGCATGTTAATAGTGAAAGGAGGAGCATCACATGGCACCAGGGAATCTAAATTTGTCTAAGGAATCTGTCTGAGAGTAAGTTTGATAATCATTGTAAAAAATGTACTGTAAACCACCACACTGCTGTATACATATACTGTAAAATTACAGTAGACATAATGTATAATTTGTTATTGGTCCTTATATTATAGACATGACTGATTCATCAAATAATGCAGGACAAACTCCAGTGGATCTGACTTTAAAAATTTTGATAATAAAACTGGTGAATGAATCCCATAGACTTACAATGAAGTACTTGAGACCTGTTATATATACACTACCGTTCAAGCATTTTAGATCGTTAAGATTTTTTTAAAAGAAGTCTCTTCTGGCTGCGTTTATTTGATCCAAAAATACAGCAATTTTAATGCATCCTTGCTGAAAAGTATTTTACAATATTGCTGTTTTTGCTGTATTTTGGATCAAATAAATGCAGCCTTGGTGAGCAGAAGATACTTATTATATATATATTAATATTATTTTATAAATAATATTATATATTATTATATAATGAAATAATGTTTTCGTTTATATTTGCTTTTTTTGTTTTGGGAAATGTACTTTGGTAATATATTTGTGGTATATCAAAGTGTAATACTATTTCCATCCAAAAACATTGCCTTACCACCTTCATGGTAGGGCCATGAGTTTGCTTTTTTGGATTCAGAACATAATGTGGGAACCAGATGAAGATGTGCATCGCATATCTCCTATCAGTGTGCAGTTGGATCAATGCCTAATACAATAAAATGAGCGAAAAGGGAGCAGATATACATTTCCATTTTAATTCCACAAAAGGAGACTAAGCCATTGCCCTGGTTTCCTGTTGTTCTCTGGCTCTCAGATGCTTGTACTGTGCTGTCAGCAGTTTCGGCTCAGTCTTGACTGTCCATAGCGGGAGGCCTGACCCTGTCCACAGAAACAGCCAGTTCAGCTGTCTGTAAGTGAGAGAGACAGATAGAATGGTGTCAGTTCTCAATGAATGCAGCTAATGTCGGTTCCTGTCACTTTTAAATGAAACAGGATATGATATTTTACTCATACACAACAATTTGACCTTTGTCCCATCTTGCCACAGTTGACCGCTTCAGAGCCCAGCTCTCATCCTCATATGACACACTAAACTCTTGGGGTGTGAGGTCTGGGATTATACAAAGCGCATCCATATTTCATGATTCCAGACTCAAATCTGTGGAATCACTGGAGCGGTGAGATTCCATGTGGCATTTCAAACTCAATACAAAAGCTTTGTGATTTAACCCCAGAACAGCATGGCATACAGGGATCTAATACGTATAATATGTTCTGTTTAATTATTCTACTGTATATGAAGCCTGTATTTGTGTCTGGGTAGTGTGAGTTTGACAGAGAAATGTGTGATTGTCTCCTGTTTAAGCTGTAAGCTGTGCTCCACTGAAAAGAGATCCCTCCTCAGTAATAATTGAGAGTTTTTCCATTTACGCATCCCAACACAAAGGACACATGAATAGAAGTGTCCTTTTCTCCCATGGGCCCCTGGTCTGTACAAGCCAATATACACAATAACAGCAGCGACCGGCATGTAGTGAATCAACTGTGATCAGTTACATACACTACCATTCAAAAGTGTAGGATTTGTACAGTATTTTTTTTTTTAACAGTTCCTCTTATGCTCACCAAGGCTGGATTTATATGATCAAAGATACAGTAAAAAAAAAAAGAAGTAATTGTGAAATATTATTCCAATGTAAAATAGCTGTTTTCTGTTTTAATATATTTTAAATTGTAATATATTCCTGATACCAAAGCTGAATTTTCAGCATCATTACGCCAGCCTGCTTTCATCCTCTCAGATTTGCTGCCAAAACCTCTCAGGATCTACCCACTCCACACAGTTCCCCTCTTTTTTAATCTGAGAGAGGTTGACAGCTCTAACATTAGTGATTGACAGTAAAGATTAACTCGCAATGTGTGGTATACATGTGTCAATGACACGACAGACAGCTAGTTGTTTACTTTGCTTTCATTCATACAGCACTCATCAACTGAAATGTCACTGGTTATATAATATATTTGTCAGTGTCTTTCATAACAAATTTGGCTTTATGCTAACCATATTTAACTATATTTAGGGGGAGGTGGGGTGAAATATCCCTTTCAACATCTTTTTAAATGGAGTTCAAATACCTTTTGGTCTGGTGAAAACACTTTAGTATAAACATTCTCCTTTTCCAGTCAGTACTGAGGGCAGGGTGTCACCATAGGCATGATACACAGTGATAGACTGTGACTCCAGTCTACAGCAGGTTCAGAACCGCCACCAAAAATCTGTGTTTTCCCTCAGGGTGAAGACTGTCATTTCCAGTGGATTGGAAGAAACCCACAGACCTGTACATGCATCTTCAGACCGCATCAGCAACAAACTGAGGCTCTTAAACTCTTGCCATCCCTCAGGAATACAGATTATATTTGTGATTGCTTTCTGTTCCCCAGACGCTGTTTTGCACGTAGTAATCCGTTTCACTGCAATGTTCTTGGATTCACATGTAGGAAGACTTTGCTTTCAGATTCTCTCCACTCTTCTGCCAGTGCTGTTGCTGTCATTCAGGGCTCACGTTTACAGAAGAGAGCAGCATTTTTAAATGGCATTGATGAATTGATCTATGTGTGTATTCTAGTGCCAGCATTTCCTACAAGGTGACCTACAATGCATGGTCTTGTCAGATTTAATCTTTCCGGTCCATCAACATGGAGATTATTAGGTTACGGTTATATTTTTCATTGGAGAAGAGAGAAAGATATTAAAGGGATAGTTCTAAATTCTGTTCTTTTGGATTCCATTGACTATCATTGTATGAAAAAAACAAAACAAAACACATTTTCCCCAATGACATCTTCAATCTGCTCATGTTCCTCGGGAGCTTTTCAATGGGTTGGTGACTAATTGATGACAGAATTAAAATGTTTGGGTTAACTATGGATTTGAAGTATGGATTTACAAAGATCTTGGCTATTCAGTGCTTTTAAATCGAGATTTATGTAGCTTCATCTGACCTTTAGTTCTTTGATGAAGATGTTTTTCCATGTTTGAAGTACATATTCCGTTTTGTTCCTTTTGCACATTTGAAAAGGCAGCTTATGAAAGCACTCTTTGTGGCAGCCACCACAACATTACACATTATTGACCCACAGTGATTTTTACATAACAATAAACATCAATGGAAACTCTTTGAATAGAAATAAGCAGAGTGTAATTTCAAGTGGAAATTAGTCGGGATCACAGCATTTACATTTAGACATCTAGCATGTCTGACTGTAACCTTCAGGCAGACACTGTCGAGCTGTAGTGAAACTACTTTCAGGACCAAAAATACCCTTATGTAAATGCCAACACTATAGTGAGAATTTACATAGCTCCTTTTCCACTACTGCTGGACTAGAAATGATCCAACTAACCTAGTAGTGCTATATTGAATCCATGTGGTTTTGTAAAGTCATTTTGCATAGTCTTTGTTATACTGACACTTTTAATTCCATCTGATCTCAATTTTACCTCCAGTGACATTTCTTTTCAGTTGTCTAGTCTGGTTTTTGAGACCCGTATTTGAAAGGTGCTTCTGTACACCAGTAAAATAACCACTCTATGAATAGAACGCATATCTTTTCTTTGAACGGTTCTGTTAATGGATTGTGTGACATCTGTTCCAGAATGGGTCAGTCTGTAAAAAAGGGACTTGATTTTGCACCTCACTCACCGATGAGACTCACAGCTGAGGGACTGTTATGAAAGGACGTTGTTCCGCTGCTCCCCCTACCTTTTCTCTCTCCGCTCATTTCCACCCACTGCCTCTCCTTTACTCTCTCACATCGGGCAGCTGGCCTCCCCGTGTTCTTTGCCCTTTGCCTACAGTGAGGAAAATAAGTATTTGAACACCTGTCTATCAGCTAGAATTCTGACCCTCAAAGACCTGTTAGTCTGCCTTTAACATGTCCACCTCCACTCCATTTATTATCCTAAATTAGATGCACCTGTTTGAGGTCGTTAGCTGCATAAAGACACCTGTCCACCCCATACAATCAGTAAGAATCCAACTACTAACAAGGCCAAGACCAAAGAGCTGTCCAAAGACACTAGAGACAAAATTGTACACCTCCACAAGGCTGGAAAGGGCTACGGGGAAATTGCCAAGCAGCTCCACTGTTGGAGCAATCATTAGAAAATGGAAGAAGCTAAACATGACTGTCAATCTCCCTCGGACTGGGGCTCCATGCAAGATCTCACCTCGTGGGGTCTCAATGATCCTAAGAAAGGTGAGAAATCAGCCCAGAACTACACGGGAGGAGCTGGTCAATGACCTGAAAAGAGCTGGGACCACCGTTTCCAAGGTTACTGTTGGTAATACACTAAGACGTCATGGTTTGAAATCATGCATGGCACGGAAGGTTCCCCTGCTTAAACCAGCACATGCCAAGGCCCGTCTTAAGTTTGCCAATGACCATTTGGATGATCCAGAGGAGTCATGGGAGAAAGTCATGTGGTCAGATGAGACCAAAATAGAACTTTTTGGTCATAATTCCACTAAACGTGTTTGGAGGAAGAAGAATGATGAGTACCATCCCAAGAACACCATCCCTACTGTGAAGCATGGGGGTGGTAGCATCATGCTTTGGGGGTGTTTTTCTGCACATGGGACAGGGCGACTGCACTGTATTAAGGAGAGGATGACCGGGGCCATGTATTGCGAGATTTTGGGGAACAACCTCCTTCCCTCAGTTAGAACATTGAAGATGGGTCGAGGCTGGGTCTTCCAACATGACAATGACCCGAAGCACACAGCCAGGATAACCAAGGAGTGGCTCTGTAAGAAGCATATCAAGGTTCTGGCGTGGCCTAGCCAGTCTCCAGACCTAAACCCAATAGAGAATCTTTGGAGGGAGCTCAAACTCTGTGTTTCTCAGCGACAGCCCAGAAACCTGACTGATCTAGAGAAGATCTGTGTGGAGGAGTGGGCCAAAATCCCTCCTGCAGTGTGTGCAAACCTGGTGAAAAACTACAGGAAACGTTTGACCTCTGTAATTGCAAACAAAGGCTACTGTACCAAATATTAACATTGATTTTCTCAGGTGTTCAAATACTTATTTGCAGCTGTATCATACAAATAAATAGTTAAAAAATCATACATTGTGATTTCTGGATTTTTTTTTTTAGATTATGTCTCTCACAGTGGACATGCACCTACGATGACAATTTCAGACCCCTCCATAATTTCTAAGTGGGAGAACTTGCAAAATAGCAGGGTGTTCAAATACTTATTTTCCTCACTGTATATGTGGACTAGATATTTAGCAGTCAGTCTACAGTTGGCAGATGTGTGTGGTAAATACTATATGAATAAATAATATGATTATGGGGCATCAGAGTTAAAGCACTCCAAGGAAAAGCTGTTTTTTGTTGTTGTTTTTTGCTGTTTGTGTGCCTCTATCTGTCATGTTTTTGGGCAGTGGTTCAGCTCGTTTCTTTGCTCAGGAAATGCTAAAGAAGCTAATTTTCATAATTGCAGCCAGTGCTTGGCAGATCTTAGTTTGAGATATTGTTATTATGCCCATATTTCAGCATCAGATAAGCCTGTTTAACTTAATGAAGATAATTAAGGGCAACCACTGTAACCATGCCATTTCACCCCACCTTAACCAATTAGCGATAGTCCAAGCCGTTTACATTACAGCATTAAAACTAATGTGCCATGCAAAGCTTTGCTGGGATCGGTTTGAAGGGAATTGTTACTTTGATTTTACCTTTAGATTTGTTCATAGAAGTGTTTCTGTGCCCATAGGCGTCGATTTCGGTGGGGATTTCGTCATGAGTCATTTTGTACCCACCACTGTTAACTTAACGTCCATAATAATTGGACTTTGGGTTAGATTTTTTGACAGTTTTCAGTGGTTATGAGGAGCAATATGAGAGAGAAATTTGGTGATTGTTGTTTCGGTACATTAAACCACGTAAAGCTTTTTCACGTTAGGACTTATATATATATAAAGCCCATGAGAACCGTAGGGAGTCAACCCACAGCCGCTCTGCTGCCCAGCTGAAAATGTGAAGCAGAAACGCTTAATGTCAGATAACGTCCATAATAATTGGACTTTGGGTTAGATTTTTTGAGTTTTCAGTGGTTATGAGGAGCAATATGAGAGAGCAATTTGTGGATCATTGATCGCTGTTTAGATACATTAAACCACGTTCAGCTTTTTTCCTTACAATAGGCTCTAATGAAGCAGAAACGCTTAATGTCAGATAACGTCCATAATAATTGGACTTTTGGTTTGGTTTTTTGACCGTTTTCAGTGGTTATGAGGAGCAGTGTGAGAGAGAAATTTGGTAATCATTGTTTAGGTACATTAAACCACATCATGTCATATTGTCAACTTATGAAGCAGAATAGTGGGTCATAGTCTAATGCTTTTTGAAAACTTAAGGCTTTCTTCTTCATAAAACGAGTCGGACATCATCACATTTTTGTATACATTTTTATTTATTTACATTAGTAAGCTACAGGACATCGTCTTTCAAAACATGACCTGCGCGAAAGAGAAAAAAAAAGAAATGAATGCGTCATTGTACCCAGCACTTCTGAAAATGCACTTCCGAATGCGTCTCTGTCCCCAGCGCATTTCAAACCGACGCACGCCCATGTCTGTGCCTGACATAACTCTGTGATTTGTAACAATAAGACATTTAAAGTCTAGACAGTTGACTTGCACAATACAAATTCAACACTCCCCTCAGGAAATAGTGGAGAAAAAAAAGTGAGTTTACTTTGGTACTAAGTAGTGAAGTGGCGCTGCCATCTCAGATCAGCGGGACAGAATCAAACTTTGAGGCTTAATGATAAGATGATATTCTCGTTTAGAGGAAACACAGTTTGCTCTGAATCCCTTCTGTCGAGTTGTCTCCTGGTTGTTGCTTATTGACCCTGATGATGTCATGGCAATCTGCTACAACCTCTACAGTGCCAAAAACACAGCTGAGTTTATCAATTCATATGCTGAACTATCTTCATCTTAAGATTGTGTGTTCAAGGTTATGAGGGATGAGTCATTCAGGCCATGAATAAATCCCTTACTTAAACTATTAAACTTGGCGCAAAACTTGTCCCACAAGGCCACAACGAATGATATCAAATTATGCAGCGTGTTTTCGAAGTGATCTGATCACTGATTATGATCTGACTTAATAATGCTAAATCTTTTGCTTAAAAAACATGACAGGCTGTCTGAATGCGCCAAATCAATAGCACACCATAAAACAGGTCAAATGTCAAATGTGGTTTTGTTTTTCCAAATGATTTTTCCATCGAGTTTAAAAATGACACCAGACTGAGAACAAAAGAAATGTTTAACACTGACATGGGATGTGGGTGGATGCAGGGTGTTGCTATATGGTGAATAAATCCCTAACTTAAACTTTCCCACAACGAATGATTCTTCAAATTATGCAGCATGTTCAGGAGAAATGGGCTTTTGGTTTTCGAAGTGATCTGACTTAATAATAAATCTTATGCTTAAAAAACATGGTAGTATTGTATATTTAATTGTGCATGCTCATTTTCCCCTTTCTCATATGTAAATTACCTTTGCTGTCATTGAATGCTCACTCAAAGTTAATCTTTAAAAACAACATTTCATATTTAGCTAATAAAAATGAATATGATTTTTTTATACTGTATATTATAATGTTAAACCGTATAGCAACACCATGCATCCACCCACATCCCATGTCAGTGTTAAACATTACTGTTGCTCTCAGTCTGGTGTCATTTTTAAATTCGATGGAAAAATCATTTGGAAAAACAAAACCACATTTGACATTTGACCTGTTTTATGGTGTGCTATTGATTTGGCGCATTCAGACAGCCTGTGATGTTGGTGTGAGATCTCAGGTTTAGCAGAATTTATTTGTGTGAATTATTTTTCTGCTTAGAAACTACCCATAATCCTCTTTATCCATCTATATTTAGGTGTTTTTGGATGATGGAGCTTAGGAATTAATACGCGCTTTCTAACTGCTTTTTGTCAAAACTGTTTTATCGCTCTGCTCCCTCATGGCAGACTATATTTTCATTCTTTGTGTAGTGACGAGGAAGAAGATTGACAGTATGAGTAGTTTGTGTCCCCGCTATTTTTTTTATTGAAGTAAGTGCTGTCATTCTGCATTGTCTTTATTTTGCAATGAGAACAGAGTGAATTTCTTTATGTAACCATGTTTTATGTTATTTTATTTTTCACTTTTATTTCATTTAAAAAATTAATTTTATTTGACCATGCTGTTCTAAAAAAATCAGGTTTTCATTATACTGGGTGGTTTATACCTGTACTTTTGTCTCCTTTCAGTTCATAATGTGAAGGAATTAGAAGTTGTCTGCCATATACAGAACTGACACTAAATCACCAGGGTGGATTAAAGAGGAAAACCATTAAGGAAAATTACTCGGATTTGAAAATTATAGTAACGTTAGTCCACTCGAACATTAAAAGCATTTTTTATGTCTAAATAAATGAATGTTTTTATTGTTTTTCATGGTTTATGTAATTGCACACTAGCCATATAATTAATCCACAAACCCAATTTTCTTGTGTGCTGTAGACAACGCACTACTCTGTGAGCCAAATAAATGATGATATTTTTAGCTTCGGACTTTATTCACAGTACATTGGTTATTGTTAAGAGGTTGGCTGAGCCAGGGGTGTATGTGAAAAAAAAGAAAAAAAAAAGTGTGGGAAGTGCTGGTGATATGCTGAAAATTAAACTCTGTCTCAAAGAAAGTGCTGTTGAATAGGCTACTTGTTTGTATATGTTTGAGAAATGCTAATATAAAATGCTAAATACCAATTCAATCCACTGGAAGATGTAAACTGGAGAAGAAATACCAGAGTGGCTAACATGGTACTAAAAGAGCTTACCAAATCAATGATATTTTCATTTCAGTCCATAATTTATCTATAATAAAACAAATCATTATAGGATATTTAACAAGGCACTTCCAGTTTTTAAATAAACATTGATGCGAAGACCAGCGGAGTAAAGTATGGGGAAATTTATATTTAATTATTGCAGATTTTGCAATAAATGTAGTGTTTGCGTTTTGATGCATCTCTTGATGTCTTAGAAAGTGAGCTGAATTCAGCCAACAAGAAGGCCCTCTGTTGTACCCTGCTGAGAGCAGAACTAATGTTTTAATAATGAATCTGTGATGAAGGCAGTTCTCACTATTGAACCAGCTCTATTCAGATTAATTGAGTTTCATATGAGTATGCAGTCATGTCCTGAGGCATTATGAGAGCTCCATATTAAATTTCACTAAATTTTTAAATAGTGTTGACAGTATTTAGAAAATTTGTTCTCCTTCAAGGTCTCGAGATTATCTTTTGGCACAGTTTCTCACAGTGACTGTATTGTTGCATGCTGATACCAACCTGTTTAATAATACTTGTTGATCGACACAAGTTATGGAACAGATTTATTTTAAAATCTTATTTTTTTTTTGTGTGTGTGTTTTTCTGTTCCAGTGGGAGTGTTTATGGACCTTCATTCTCTTCTGCACTTTCTCCTTGTTACTGGTGTGGTTTTACTTCTGGTGGGAGGCCCACAATGACTACAGCGAGTTTAACTGGTGAGTAGGCCTTTTAAAATCATACACTTTCATCAACGATCCCACAATCTCTATTTCTCTGCACAGATACATCTAAGAAACTCATGAGCTTTCCCGAAACAAATTTGGTATAATCCTACGCTTAAAGTAATCCAGAGATCATGGACAAGGCTCTGATGGAACAGATTGCAACTTTAATAGATAGGCTGGACTGTTTTTGGCTAGGATTTAGAATGGAATTGCTGATTGTACATACTGTGCAGTATATACAAATTCTACTTTTAGTATTTAAAACAGCATGCGTTATGCAGTGAATTAGAGTAGTATGCTACATTGCATTGCATACTGGTTTCATATTTAAATCCAGCTAATTATCATGTTGAATAAAAAAAGTTATTTTGTATTTTTAATGCAAGGTTGTATAAACAAAATGTGTTAGCTTTTGTCAGTCCAATTAATCATTGAGTCAAGAAACTTATGCTGATAATCGAGGCTGCTATTATTTCCAGTTAATTTGTCAAACATTAAACGGAATTGACACAGACGCTATCTATCTATCTCTATCTATCTATCTATCTATCTATCTATCTATCTATCTATCTATCTATCTATCTATCTATCTATCTATCTATCTATCTATCTATCTATCTATCTATCTATCTATCTCTATCTATCTATCTATCTATCTATCTATCTATCTATCTATCTATCTGTCACATAAATTGGTTGTCTGGGAGGGTAATGGTTTGTAAAAGTTAAAAAATGTTAACATAAGATATCTCTTTAAAAAAATAAATAAACATATTTAAATCTTTTTAAAATTGACTTTTGCAAATAACCTTTGTTAAATTTATAGAAGTATTTGTTAATATTAATGGACCAGAGCTTAAATAGTTTTATTTTTTAACTAACAACTAAAAAAAGATTTATAAATACTAACCAATATATATATAAATTTTAAATGGGCTTTTTTTATGAGAAGTTTTTATTTCTATGATGCATTTATTGGAGAGAATAATCCTGTCAGACGCACCACTGCTGTGAACGCGCGTTCACGTAAACACAATTTAAACAATGTATTATTCAATACATTACTTCTATATAATTATATATTAAGTTGCTCAATCAAGTGGTAAAATATTTAACCATGTACTTATATTAAAATCTTTTGTATTTAAATTTTAATACAATAAATCTTGCATGTCACAAAGAACTTGTTTTTCCACCTCCACGAATAAGACGAGTGTTGTTCATTATGTCGCCTTGTTGAGGTAAATTGTAGTTTTCCTTGCTTTAACTCAGTCTTAAAGTGAAAAATGTAGTAATTAATTAAATAAATTTATGGTGAGATTACTACATTTTATTTAATTAATCGCACTTATGGTGAAATTACTACATTTTCAGGTCAATCGGTGTTCATTTTGACCACGAAACATGCGCTGTCACTTTAATTCAGCGTTTGCAGCACAGCAGAAATAGACTCGGTGCAGAAACGATCTCTGCACTGCTGTATACGCACCGCAACTGGAACAGATCGATCATCGACGGACTGCATCCTCGTGCAGTGTGAAAGCTCTGTTAACATGGGTACGGAAAAAAAATACTTACCGCAAACGAAATATATGTGAAACGGGCGTTAGACTTGGAGCAGGAGAGCTACTCCGGCTGCTACTCGCAGTAGAGCGAGTGTTGCCATCTTCAGTTCAGCGACACATTTCCAGCCGCGCGCTCTCTGTCCGCTAGTGCTCAACTGTATGTGACGCAAGTGTTTGTTTGTGTGTGAGTGTGCGCACTCATTGGGATAATTGTAAACACAGACAGAAAAGACATGCCATCGTGGAAATAAGATAAATAACATATTACTTAAGGGCCATTTAGTTTTTTTTTTTAATAAAATAACAAATTGTAATCTGTCGCTATAAAGAAAATCAAATCAAATTTACTTGACCTCCAAGGGGGGCGGGGGGAGCCGTTAGGAGGGCGGGGCGCCCCCCTTATATAATGGTAGGGGAAACACTGAATGCCATATGCACAAACAAATAACAAGACAACAGAAGACACAGATGTAAACTGCAGCTACATATAGCATATTATTACTATTGGACAGTATTGGTTATATAAAACAAGTGAGGGGGCAGTTGCATTTTGATCAAGCTGTAGGCGTACCAATGAAGATTGACAGACACCTATATATAAAGCATTACAGTAATCGAGGTGTGACGAAACAATACTACATAATCTTCCATTTCCCAGGAGCCACATACTCCGTAAAACGGGTTGAGGACATTAAAAACAACGTGACGGTAAAAGCCATTGTTTGCTTTTTTCCTCAAGGTCGTTTTCTCCTGATCCTCCTGATCTCCTTTTTAATTCTGTTTTCTTTTCCTTTTCAATGTCACTTCTCTCCTTCTTTGTGGCCTCCACCTCCTCCCACACGGTCTCATGGGAGGTACATTGTCCTTGATTTTACTGTAGAGGACAAAAGGGGTTGATTCACAGCAAACTCCAGTTAATGCCCAGAGGGACCGTGCAAGCATGTAGAATCTGTGATCAGGCAGGAGAGGCATCAAACCCTCAATCTGGCTCCGCCCTCAAAGCTGTAGTTTAGCCTGTCAGTTCAGAAGGGTGATCTATGACATGCCCACCCCTTTTCCATTCTGATTCTAGGCTCAGATAAACATACTAACATATTGCTGTTGCTGCAGTATATACCATGTCAGTAAGATTTTTTTATGTTTTTGAAAGAAGTCTCTCATGCTCTCCCAGGCTACATTTGAATACAGTAAAAACAGTAATATTGTGGAAATATTATTACAATTTAAAACGGCTGTTTTCTAATGTCATTGATTCCTGTGATGGCAAAGCTCATTTTTTGCAGACAGTCTTCATTCCTTTAGAAATCATTCTAACACTCAAGAAACATTTCTTATATTATATTAAACATTATGTTGAAAACATTCATTTAACATTCTTTTAAAGGTGCTTTCACGCCATGTACAAAGCCTTCATGTGCTTGTTGTACATGACATTTTCTGAGAGCTATGACTTGTACCCCGTGGCCACTGTACCACCTGACCACTGCAGATTTAAAGTGTGTTCGACTTGAAGCTGCACTGACTGATCGGTGAATGACATCAAAGTACCGCGAGAGTGTTTCGAAAGCGTACTGAGCGGTTATTACGACATGGCGTGAACGCAGTGTAACGTTATACGACTCTCTGATTTAAAAATAGCATAAAGATGTCTACAGCATACTACAGTTTGAAGCATATTGTGGAATAATATGCACTTTTTCAGGATATAAAGGATACACACATCGAGTAAACGTAGGCCGGTATTCAATTCTGATTAAAGCCGTTGTGCCTAGATGTTGAAGAAAGCTAATACTGACCCTGATACTGTGCCTCATGGTCTCATATGCTTTATCTCCCTTTGTGTCAAAGATACGCACAAGGCAGATGATGCTTTTTGTAAAACAGATGCTTCTCTGATTCACCTCTTTGGTAAAAGTATACTTATATAATCCAGAGCTCTCATGAGAGCGAGCAAGAGAAATGTGGAGCCTGTCAAAAGATTAGTAGCTTCTATTTGTTTTTCAGGGGCTTGGTTATTTGGTTAGGTCTGAACATTATGGAGGACACCCACGAATTCTAATGCTGAATAATCAACTTCTAACAGTTTTCCGGTATTGTGCTCCCACAGGTTTTTATATAACCGTTCAGGGGAGTGGAGCGATGGAACCATTCCCATATTGGCCACAACGGCAGCTGGCTTCACCTATATTGCATTTTTAATGGTGAGTTGTAACTGCTCTGTAGCACTGATACGGCACTGTGGGTTTGCATACCAAAACCTCTCCAGAACCACTAACACTTTAAATATCTCTCTCACACGTGTACATGTCACCATTCAGCATTATTTTAGCTTGTTTTAGTTCTCACTTTATCTGAACAGTTGCTGTCACCCGGTTTTTCGTTAAACTTAATATTTGTCCTTTTTTGGTCCAGATTTTAGCCCTGTGTCATGTAGCTGTCGGACAGCAGTTAAACCTTCACTGGCTCCACAAGGTACCTGTCAACCATTGAAATGTTTTTCCCCAGAATAGAAATAGAAAACCTAGTCTGTTTATGTGAGACAAACAAAATTAACCTTGACACAGTGTCACAAACAGCTTATGCCCTGAGGCTTTCTGGCCACATTGAGATAGTATAAGTTGTTTTTCCTGTTTGTTTATGAACAGAGAAGGAAGCATAGTTTGGTTTGCTGGGAATAAATGAAGTAGAATTGTGTAATATGACTTTTAACTGAATTAACTGTTTCTTCTCACTAGATTGGTGTGACAGTCGCTTTGCTCGCTACAATAATTGGCGTGATATCTGTCACTCAGATGTGGGGAGAGGAATGGGATGTAGTTTGGATTTCTCTTCAGGTATGTTCTTTTAGAAATCTGATCTCCAGGTTTCAAATAGTCCTGAAAAGCCTGGTAAAAATGTCAGGGACGTTTCTATGTGCGTTTTTCTAGTTAGACTACCCTTCAAAAGTGTGGGGTCAGTACGATTTTTTGTTGTTGATAACACTTTTATTCAGCAAGGTTGCATTAAATTGATCAAAAGTGACATATGTAATGTTACAAAAGATTTATCATTCAAATAAATGCTGTTCATTTGTGCAATCTATTCATAAAAAATAAAAAAATTCCTGAAAAAAGTATCACTGTTTTCACAAAAATATTAAACATCTCAACTGTTTTCAACATTGATAATAATAAGAAATGCTTCTTGAGCAGCAAAGTATCATTTTAAAATGATTTCTGAAGAATTATGTGACACTGAAGACTGAAGTAATGATGCTGAAAATTCAGCTTTGCCATCACAGGCAATAATATTTCACAGTATTACTGTTTTTTTGCTGTACCTTTGATTAAATAAATGCAGCTTTGGTGAGTGTAAGAGATTTCTTTCAAAAACATTAAAACATCTTACAGACCCCAAACCTTTGAACGATAGTGTATGCTTCAGGCTAGAAGTTTGTCTCGAGTGTGCTATCTCTCTCTGTAAAATTATTTTTCTACAGACACTTTAAAGGCTTAGTTCACCCAAAAATTAAAACGATGTCATTATTTACTCACCCTCATGTCGTTGCAAACTTGTAAGACTTTCGTTTATCTTTGGAACACAAATGAAGATATTTTGGATGAAATCTGAGAGCTTTCTGTCCCTCCATAGACAGCAACGAAACTACCACTTTTTCTGACGCTTCAAAAAGTTACATACAACTAAAACTAATCCATATGAATTGAGTGGTTTAGTCCAACATTTTCTGTAGAGACACGATCGCTTTATATGATGAACAGATTGAATTTAGTTAGTTTAGTTTGTTCTTGCTGAAGCTCAAACAGGATGCTTAACACAAGAATGAACCTCATTGGTTCTTGCTGAAGCTCAAACATGATGCGTAACACACAAGAATGAACCTCATTGGTTCTTGCTGAAGCTCAAAACATGATGCGTAACACAAGAATGAACCTCATTGGTTCTTGCTGAAGCTCAAACATGATGCGTAACACACAAGAATGAACCTCATTGGTTCTTGCTGAAGCTCAAACATGATGCGTAACACACAAGAATGAACCTCATTGGTTCTTGCTGAAGCTCAAAACATGATGCGTAACACAAGAATGAACCTCATTGGTTCTTGCTGAAGCTCAAACATGATGCGTAACACACAAGAATGAACCTCATTGGTTCTTGCTGAAGCTCAAACATGATGCGTAACACACAAGAATGAACCTCATTGGTTCTTGCTGAAGCTCAAACAGGATGCGTAACACAAGAATGAACCTCATTGGTTCTTGCTGAAGCTCAAACAGGATGCGTAACACAAGAATGAACCTCATTGGTTCTTGCTGAAGCTCAAACAGGATGCGTAACACAAGAATGAACCTCATTGGTTCTTGCTGAAGCTCAAACAGGATGCGTAACACAAGAATGAACCTCATTGGTTCTTGCTGAAGCTCAAACAGGATGCGTAACACAAGAATGAACCTCATTGGTTCTTGCTGAAGCTCAAACAGGATGCGTAACACAAGAATGAACCTCATTGGTTCTTGCTGAAGCTCAAACATGATGGGTAACACACAAGAATGAACCTCATTGGTTCTTGCTGAAGCTCAAACATGATGCGTAACACACAAGAATGAACCTCATTGGTTCTTGCTGAAGCTCAAAACATGATGCGTAACACAAGAATGAACCTCATTGGTTCTTGCTGAAGCTCAAACATGATGCGTAACACAAGAATGAACCTCATTGGTTCTTGCTGAAGCTCAAACATGATGCGTAACACACAAGAATGAACCTCATTGGTTCTTGCTGAAGCTCAAACATGATGCGTAACACACAAGAATGAACCTCATTGGTTCTTGCTGAAGCTCAAACATGATGCGTAACACACAAGAATGAACCTCATTGGTTCTTGCTGAAGCTCAAACAGGATGCGTAACACAAGAATGAACCTCATTGGTTCTTGCTGAAGCTCAAACAGGATGCGTACCACAAGAATGAACCTCATTGGTTCTTGCTGAAGCTCAAACATGATGCGTAACACAAGAATGAACCTCATTGGTTCTTGCTGAAGCTCAAACATGATGGGTAACACACAAGAATGAACCTCATTGGTTCTTGCTGAAGCTCAAACATGATGCGTAACACACAAGAATGAACCTCATTGGTTCTTGCTGAAGCTCAAAACATGATGCGTAACACACAAGAATGAACCTCATTGGTTCTTGCTGAAGCTCAAACATGATGCGTAACACACAAGAATGAACCTCATTGGTTCTTGCTGAAGCTCAAACATGATGCGTAACACACAAGAATGAACCTCATTGGTTCTTGCTGAAGCTCAAAACATGATGCGTAACACAAGAATGAACCTCATTGGTTCTTGCTGAAGCTCAAACATGATGCGTAACACAAGAATGAACCTCATTGGTTCTTGCTGAAGCTCAAACATGATGCGTAACACAAGAATGAACCTCATTGGTTCTTGCTGAAGCTCAAACATGATGGGTAACACACAAGAATGAACCTCATTGGTTCTTGCTGAAGCTCAAACATGATGCGTAACACACAAGAATGAACCTCATTGGTTCTTGCTGAAGCTCAAAACATGATGGGTAACACACAAGAATGAACCTCATTGGTTCTTGCTGAAGCTCAAACATGATGCGTAACACACAAGAATGAACCTCATTGGTTCTTGCTGAAGCTCAAACATGATGCGTAACACACAAGAATGAACCTCATTGGTTCTTGCTGAAGCTCAAACATGATGCGTAACACACAAGAATGAACCTCATTGGTTCTTGCTGAAGCTCAAACATGATGCGTAACACACAAGAATGAACCTCATTGGTTCTTGCTGAAGCTCAAACATGATGCGTAACACACAAGAATGAACCTCATTGGTTCTCGAAAGTCAAGCGAACATGCTTGAGCTTCCGTTTACATTTACATTTACATTTATTCATTTAGCTGACGCTTTTATCCAAAGCGACTTACAATTGCTATATATGTCAGAGGTCGCACACCTCTGGAGCAACTAGGGGTTAAGTGTCTTGCTCAGGGACACATTGGTGTCTCACAGTGGATTCGAACCCGGGTCTCTCACACCAAAGGCATGTGTCTTATCCATTGCGCCACCACCACCCCGTTTACCACCACCCCGTTTACCACAACTGATGTGTGAGTTGGTGAATGTTTATGTGAATAAAAGCCTTAATTTGGACTAAACCATTCAATTCATATGGATTCGTTTTACGATCTCTTTATGAACTTTTTGAAGCATCAAAGTGGTAGTTGCGTAGCTGTCAATTGAGGGATGGAAATCTCTCAGATTTCATTAAAATATCTTTATTTGTGTTTCAAAGATAAACATAATTACAGGTTTGGAATGACATGAGGGTGAGTAAATGATGACAAAAGTTTAACTTTTGGGTGAACTATCCATTTAAGTAAGGTTCCTCAATTTTCTAGACATTTCTCTCATTCTGTCTATGTTTGTGTATTTAGGACAAATTAATGTCTCCATTTTTGTTCAGGCTACTGGTCCCTTCCTTCAAATCGGCGCTTTAGCTGCAACTACCGCTTTGGCCTGGCTGGTGGCGGGACAGGTGGCACGAGGAGAGAAAACCAGTAAGCCGAATTCACTTCCTCACTCAAAGATCAGGCTCTCAGTTAGACATCATTATTAACCAGATGTTAATTATTAAAGCGATACACAGAGAAATCCTCCATCCCTATTGATACATTCCTGTCGTCACACAGACACACATTACTATCTCCACTAGCTCAATGCTCTAGTGTTTCATGTTACAGCATTAGGGGCGAAATTAATAAACTGCTATTGATTCTTCATTTCTGTTTACCCAAGCTCATCTGATTCAACTACGCACAGATTTAACTGGTTTGGCTCATTTAGTTAATAAGAACAAAATTTATCTTCCTTCCTCAGGGACATACAGTATACAGAGCCTTTATTAACATTTATTACACTTCATTAACATGAGCTTTATTAACAAAATGAATAGGCACTACATACACCATGAAGGTGTGTGTGTGTAACGTGTGAACACTGTGTAACTCTGGTAACACCGACTATCGCAGCAAGCCTAATGCTCACCAAAGCTGTAGTTATTAAATCCAAAATATAATAAAATTATAATTAAAATAACTGTTTTATTTGGATATATTTTAAACTGTGATTTATTCCTCAGATGCAAAGCAGAATTTTCAGCATCATTACTCATCAGTCTTCAGTGTAACATGATCCTTCAGAAATCATTCTAATATGATGATTTAGTACTCAAGGAAACATTTATTATTAGTATCAATTTTGAAACAGATGAATATATTTTTGATAAATAGAAAGTAAAAAAAACGGCTATTTTTCTTTTAGAGAAATATTTTGTAACATTATAAATGTCTTCACTGTCACTTAATTTAATGCGTCCTTGCTAAATAAAAATTATTATGAAATAGAAGACCCCAAACTTTTTAATGGAAGTGTATTTTGTCTTCATTTGTAAGATTTAGAAAACTATTCATGTGGATTAACTTCGCATGTGAATTAAAATAGCTGTGTAAGCTCAATTCCACACATCATGTGCTCATTCATAGTGCAACACAAGAATGTTATACTGTATATTCAGCATTGCTGCAAGGGAAGATATTGCACATTTTAGCCTAAACTTCTACAGTTTTCTTCTTCAGGACAGCTGCTGTCATGGCTCCTCAACTGTCAACATAAATTTACTTACAGTAGCACTAATATTAGAAAGCACATTATGTACAAGGAGACCGCACACTTTAAATGTGCTGGCTAAGCATTCAGTTACTTGTTCTGAGCTAAAAATTTCATTTAGGCATTTCCTCTTAGCTACTGCAAAGATTATGACATACCACATGTAATCACAATTCAAATTGTTTAAAAACATCTAATTTAAAGCCATTTTATTCCTAAAAAAATGCTCTTTTTTTTTTAAGCTGTACCATAGTTTTAATTTTCAGATAACTAAGTTGTTGATTCTTTAGGGTTCCAGATGATGGTTCTCCTCATCTACCTGACTGTTCTCCTCACGCTGTACTTCATTCCGCTGTCAATCACCTCACCCTGCATTATGGAGCGTGGGAGTCTCAAAGCAGCACCCGCCATCATCGGCCATCAAGGAGCTCCAATGGTAAGCTGTCAAATTGTCAACATTGTTCTGTGCACTTCCTGTCTTCCCTAGATGCTACATCAAGCTCAGGCTACATCACGGATTGCTGGAAGCAGTTTGGTCCTTGCTCTCTCTTTCTCTAGGCCTCTATCTCTTTCCTGTGTCTTTTTCCATCCCTCACTTTCCCTCTCTTTTTCTTTCTTTCTCTCTCTTCATTTATCTTTCTCATATTTCTTTTCCCTGGCTTGTCATAGCTAAATATAACTCTGGTAAGAGCCAGTGAGAATCTCTGCGTAGGCGTTGTTCAAGGTTTGGTGGTTATGAAAGGTTTTCAATACGCTTGTGTGTATCAGTGGTGTATTGTGCTCTGTAATTGCAAATGCGCTTTTTATATTCGCGGATGTTATTTTTGTTTGATAGTGGCACAGAAAAAAACATGTACACTGTTGTACATTTGTAGTGAAATGCAGTATTTGGACAGGATTAGTTTTATGAACTACTTGAAGGTATGAATGAATATAGGACATCCATTATTTAATGTACTGATTCAGCTGAAATTGGACTTTTTGTGTCTGTGTCTAGTTGTGTACGTCACTAATTATTATACAATATATGTATGTGTATATGTATGTGTGTGTGTGTGTGTGTGTGTGTGTGTGTGTATTATATTTATATATATATATATATATATATATATATATATATATTAATATTAACAAATTTATTAATTTATTATATATAATTTTAATTGTCACTAATTGAGCACCTAATCCGCATATTAGAATGATTTCTGAAGGATCATGTGACACAGAAGGAATGGCTGCTAAAGATTTAGCCTTGCCATCACATTTTTTAATATACTGTATATTAAAATAAAAAACAGTTCTTTTTTAATATTTAGATTATTTCACAATATTACTATTTTTACTGTATTTTCTTCAAATTAATACAGCCTTGGTGAGCCTAAGATACTTCTTTCATAAACATAAACATAAACTTTTTACAGGTTGTGTTTGTAACTTTCTCTGTAGATTTTTGGGGTTTGTGTGAGAAAAAAAAAGAG
The DNA here is from genome assembly GCF_951802725.1 of Rutilus rutilus. Lineage (NCBI taxonomy): Eukaryota > Metazoa > Chordata > Actinopteri > Cypriniformes > Leuciscidae > Rutilus > Rutilus rutilus. The sequence continues at coordinate 22,911,265 of NC_140223.1, forward strand.
AGATGTTTAATTGCTCTGGATTAAAATCATCTGTGAAAAACACAAATCTACCTAATTTCCCCTCGGAAAAATTGGTCCGCTTCTGAATATGGCTACAGAAAAATAAATGAGAAATATAATTAGTAATAACATCTCAGCGTTCTTATGTGTCTTTCTAGCAGCAGTGTTATGTAAGATTTCTGCTACCTTATTAGTGAATAATTTTCTATGGAGGAACGTCAAGTAATTGTCTTCTGCCACTCCTAAGCTGTAAACACCCAAACCTGGGTTGAAAACACATCGCTGGTTTGAGATCATAGGTGTGGAACTGACCACTATGGCTTTAAAAGCCAGAGTTCTGAGATGAGGGTCATAACCATAAGTCCTCTCCTCATTCTCTTGTGCTTAAAAGGAAGCATCTCACCCTCATTCTGCATTTGTCACATGTAGACCCGCTGTGTTCAGATGATCTCAAGTTGCTGCTTGCATGCCGTTGCATAAGCATGAACCACAGAGGAGCCGTAGATTGCGCATCTGTCTGGCCCTCAAGCACTCAGTGAACCTCTGAGGAGTTATTGATTTATATCCAAACAACAAGGAAGATGTTTTGCTATTGCCTAGCTCCAGGGTGAAAAGAGTCTCACATTTTGGTTTAACAATGCTCTTTCCTTTGCTGCTTCCATTGGGTTCACGTTTGCAGTACTTTAATCTTTGTATCATTTTCACTTCTTAATTAAGAGGTTTTTTTTTTTCTTTCTCTCTCGTTCAGCTCGCTCCAGAGAACACTCTACTATCCTTCAACCGAGCTCTGCAGAGAAATGTTAGTGGGTTGGAGGCGGATGTGACCATCAGGTATTCATACATTCATTCTGTCTGGTTCTTCTCTTGGTACAGTTCAATCAATAGATTATACAGAGCAGTGTGTGTCTAAAGGCACATGGCCACAGTGTGTGTTTCAAAGTGTGAATCCTTGTTTGGCAGAGCGAGACTGCTATAATGAGAGGTTGGCATGAGTGGTGACGTCTCTTTAACCCAGGGAGTGCGCAGTAATTGAACACTGGGACAGACAGGAAGACTTTATAAAGAAGCTCATTTAAGCTATAATCTACTCTGCCTGCACATCTTTAGATAATGGAGCAGAAATTGTCCATCTGTTGTGTTGTAATTTATCTTGGTTAAAGAGAGTCATCACTCAAGCTTTTTTGATTGAGATATCTCAAATACATATGGAAGCTTGTTTCCACCACTGAATAATAAATAAATAAATAATAAGAATTGCGACTTTTTATCTCACAATTCGGACTTTTTTTCTCACAATTGCGATATATCAAGGCAGAATTGTGACTTTTTTTCTCAGAATTGCGAGATATGAAGCCAGAATTGCGAGAAATTCTGAGAAATAGTCGCAATTTCGAGATATAAAGTCGCAATTCTGAGAAATAAAGTCGCAATTGGGAGATTTAAAGTCAGAATTGCATTATATAAAGTCGCAATTGCGTGTTATAAAGTCAGAATTGTGAGATATAAACTATTCTGAAAAAGTCTTTTTTTTTCCTTAGAATTGGACTTTATATCTCACAATTGTGAGTTTATATCTCACAATTCTGAGAAAAGATGTCAGAATTGCGAGATATAAAGTCGCAATTGCGTGTTATAAAGTCAGAATTGTGAGATATAAACTATTCTGAAAAAGTCTTTTTTTTTTCTTAGAATTGGACTTTATATCTCACAATTCTGAGAAAAGATGTCAGAATTGCGAGATATAAACTCGCAATTATGTGTTATAAAGTCAGAATTGCGTGATATAAAGTCGCAATTGCGAGAAAAAAAAGTCAGAATTCTGACTTTATAAGATGCAATTGCGACTTTATTTCACGCAATTCTGTCTTTATATCTCGCAATTCTGACTTTATAACACGCAATTGCGACTTTATTTCACGCAATTCTGCGAAATAAAGTCAGAATAGCGAGATATAAACTCGCAATTGTGAGATAAAAAGTCGCAATTATCTTTTAAAATGTTTTATTTTGTGGCGGAAACAAGCTTCCATAAATACAAGTGAATCTCTATATGGACAGAATCTCTGGCATAATGTTGATTACCACAAAAATCATTTTGACCTCATTTTTTTTTACTGAAGTTTTAACTGAAGAAATGAAAAGCAAATCATTTTTTGTAATCCTTTAAAATCTATTAGTAAATCTTTTTAATTCATCATTGAAATATTAAATGTTTTGTCCTGATAGCACATTTGTCCTGATCTTGACCATTGTGTTGCAATGATACAGCTGCAATTTTTAAACGGTTGAGTCAGTTAAAAGAACAATGTATATTGTAAGAAACACTATATAAATAAATGCAATTGAAAATGTAGTCTTGTGGACCGTTACTGCTTTGGGATTGGTTGTTTCAGGCAACGTATTGCTTTGGCTGGGAACATCTGGTTTAATTTCATTGAGAGGTGGTGGCACTGGTATAAAACCATATTCAAATCAAATGGGTTGATGTGGCTTAGAGTTTAAATGATCTTGTCTGGTAACCCAAATGGGTTCAGCCCTAATGGAAACACTTTCTCGGTTGCATCTAAGTGCTGTCTAATCACACACTGCTGAGTAACTCTGGCTTTGGCTGTAGTCTAGATGGTGTGCCGTTCCTCATGAGAGACCGGACATTGAGGAGAACCACAAACGTGAGGAGAGTGTTCCCAGAGAGACAGTATGAGGATGCTTCACTCTTCAACTGGACTGATCTGAGCTCACTGAACGCTGGCCAGTGGTTTCTGAAGGTATGGGCCATTTTGGCTCTGAACAATGTCTACAATACAGCTGAAATAGAGATGTAGTAGTGTTAGTAATTAGCATTTATTTATGGCAACACTGAAGAGTGTTTTTAAATTTAAATGGGGATTGGGGACTATAAAATATGAGTTCAGTCTAATATGTAGATGTACTTTAATTAATGCTCACACTAAGCCTCTCTCTTGACCATTAATGGAAATTATATTGCAAAATAGGTCATTTGGATAAAACATTTCACAGTTATGATGTCAGCACATTAGTATATGTTCGCCCAAATTTATACATCGACCACTGTTAGTTTTGTGCAATCAGCCCAACCTAATGAACAATAATTATAGTTATAACAGATATCATTTGCATATAGAAATCTTAAAGGTACAGTAACAAAAATGGTCTGTTGATCTCTAAGGGTTATGTAAATCAAAATTTTGACTTTTACTCCAGTTATAAGTGGACTTCAATGTAATTAAGCACAGTGTCATAGCTTCATAATTTAGGATAAATGTCCTCGTTTTCTTTTGACTTTTAAGTTAAACATTTTTACATTAGGAATGTATAAGTATGTATATCTGCATATAGCTTGACTAACTGATTTCACTGAACGCAGGATGATCCTTTCTGGACTGTACAGTACATGTCAGTGTCCGAGCGCTGGTCGGTGGGGAACCAGACATTGTGCAGCCTGGAGCAGATGCTGGAACTAGCGGCTAAATCCAAGAGCTCGGCTGTATTCACTCTGCGTAGACCACCGCCCAATCACCCCCACCACCACGACTGGGTCAACCTCACCCTGGACACTGTTCTGAGGTCAGGAATACCACAACGGCAGGTTAGTCTTGAGGGAGTGATGCTCACCTTTGATATGCTACTGGAAATCTCATTCGTCCTTGGCCTGGGGTTGAAATAGATACCTTTAGGATCCGTTTGTCCTTGTTTTTTATGGTTGTATAGTCGCGCCCCCTAGCTGTGAGTACAACTAATTACATTATGGTTGAAACCTTATAAAGCCTACTGTATCATATTTGATAAGCAAATTTCTAAGGCCTAAATTATCAACATGATCATGACTTTGCGGAAACACCTGTTTTACACAATCCACTACATGCCTGCTGTCATCTGATTGATAGTTTTTACATTTTTGTCAGCAAGCAAAAAGCCTTTTAATATAATTGTAAAAATGTTGTTGCTGTGAAAAAACATTTTGCTGTGAAACCTTAACTGATTTTTATCAAGTTAACGTAATAATAACTTTTATATTGTAAGTAATATTTTAAGATGAACACTGAAGATTCAAGATGATTATCCATACAGAATTTTTTTTTAAATCTTCAAATACGAGTATCAAATATGATACATCTGGATTTTGAGGAACATGTGTACATCTCTCAGTCTTCATAGTATTGCAATGCATTATATGTTTTGCCCCATACAATAAAATCTACAGAGCTTTGATCATAAAAAAGGAAGCATTTAAATATCATCATCAAAGACATTTTATTGGGAAATATAGAGTGACAACTGATATTTATATGCAATTTTTTGTATGTAGTCTGCTGTGCTGTTATAAAGTTCTCATTGATTTACATTAAAATCTATCAGAAATTCATCTTACTTTTTGTGCATAAAATAATTTGGGCCTCCAAATTATGGGTTCCATATTGTTCTATATCATCATTTATATCATATTAAATCTTATTCATGATACTTTTTTCATTTATAATTAGATTTTTCTGATTATTACTTTATATGTCAGGCTTCACAGGGTCTGTTTTGTGTATGTTTGTGTAGGTGATGTGGACGGTGGACAGTAACAGGGAGATGGTGAGGCAGGTTGCTCCAGGTTTACAGCAGACCTCAGTACAGAAGCTGCCCCTCAACACACTCCATCATAAAGACATCAGCAGGGTCCTGCTGCGCTACAACCAGGCCTCTGTGCAGGACGTCCGGTAGGCCTCTGCCCTACTTACAAACACCTGGTCTCACTTACAACATCCACATTACACGATAAGGGACAGCTTGGGAACAAAAGCTGCAGTGTCTGCTGCACTAGTGTAATGTAACGGAAATGCTGTTGTTCAGCCAAACTCAAGCTATGTTATAGCCAATGTTGCTATTCCAGGCCACAATTTAGCTTGTAAGCTTGTCGCTCACATCTAAATTCAACATAAAAAGTCATACAACAACAAACAAGCACAGCGAAAATAAGAGATTGACAAAAATTTGTTGCAGTTGGTGTGAATAGGCTTTTAGTCCCCAGTCAAGTGTGTAAAATCTCGTCCCATATCTGTGTTTATTTGAATAGGCTGTATAATGAGAACAACATCAGTCTGACTCTGTATTCGGTGAACGCCCCGTGGCTGTATTCTCTGCTGTGGTGCAGTGGGGTGTCGTCCGTCTCCTCTGAAGCCCCGCAGGTGCTGAGGAAGGTGCACTATCCGCTCTGGCTCATGGTACAAACTCTCATCTGCTTGTAGATTATTAGGCAATGGATTAGAAATATAATTGGTCAACATCTGCTGCTCTGGCCTTTATTCAAAATAAAAGCATACTGCTTTATTCAATTTATTTTGCTTATTTTTTTACTAGAATATAAAACAAATATACTAAATATGTTAATTGAGGTAATGACATATTTTGTATATAATATATATTGATAAAATTATCTCATGCAATATATTCAGGAGCATGTTTTATATGCATTGTACAATTTCTCTTGCACCATCTAGTGGTGTGTGTGTGTGTGTGTGTGTGTGTGCCTCACTAGCATTTGTGTCTTTCCAGACTCCAGATGAGTACTGCTTGATATGGATCTCCACTGATCTCATTTCCTTTGCTGTAGTTCTGGGAATATTTATATTCCAGAAGTAAGTGTCCACTTGTTTGACATGGTATGCTGTAGATTATAGGAATGATGTTATATTCAAAATAATTATTTTAGTATTATTTATACACTGTTAAGGTAATTATTAATATATTGAATTAGCTTTTATTTTTTTATATTTTCAGGTTTCATTGTAATTTTGTTGAAGTTTTAATAATCATGTTTTGTGCTTTTGGCATTTTTATTAGACTTTTTTAGTCAAGTTTATATATGTGTGTGTGTGTGTGTGTGTGTGTGCGCGCGCGTGCATTTAGTTTTAGTTAACACTAACAACAATATCTTCGTTCTTCATTCCAAATTTCCAACACATACACTAACATACTTTAATGAAATATTAAATATTCATCTCAATTTAAATCCCTTCAATCTCATCTACATTACGAGCAATACAATATTAGCAAATAGAAATATGAATGTTTATAGAAAGTTAGAGTATCCTGTATATAAATATTGAGTTTTTACTACTAAAGAGATATTTTCAAATGTATGTTCTGTATGAACCTGCTGTTTTTTACTGCTTAAATTCACCCAAACAGTACAGTTTTAGTCTAAAAGAAAATATGACTTTGAATGTTGTAGTAATGAAAGCTAAAGGTTGTTTAAAGTCATTCTTAAAACACCTAGATTGTAAATCCTAGTACACATACATTACATCACTTTGCTTCGATTGTTTCACACAGTCAAATTGTGTGTTGCAGCTTCGTTCGACCTTTACAGGCAAACAAAATATGAATGCATCCTGAACCATGGTTAGGAAAGAAGAATTAATAAGAAGAAAATGTGTTTGCATTGATGTTGTATTGGATGTTTAGCATACTCACCAGTTATTTTCCAGTATAATATTTAATGTTCCAGATCAGCATCACTGGTTAAAGGGATAGTTCACTTTGAAATAAAATTTTGGTATGTTTTAGCTTACCTCAAGGGCATCCAAGATGTAGGTGTCTTTTTTTCCGCAGTAGTTTCAATTTTGATATTTTTAGGTCAAACCGTTCTTGTCTGTCAGTCATATAATGCATGTCGATGGTCACTGTCTCAAAACACAAGCACAGAGTCCAAATTAAAACAATTCCCCATCGTCCAAATGAAACAATTCCCCATCGTAAGTACACATTGATGGCCTAAGACACGAAACGAGCGGTTTGTGTGAGAAAACGAACAGTATTTATATCGTTGTTATCTCTTGAACACAGCACACGTCCAAATGATCTGACGGCGCGGGCGGGTATAGATATATAAATAGATGTCGCCTTGGCTACTGCAGTTCATTGGAACGAAACCGTAGCCAAGTGACATCTAGTGTATACATCTATACCCGCCCGCGGGCGGGTATAGATGTATACACTAGATGTCGCCTTCGCTACTGCAGTTCATTGGAACGAAACCGTAGCCAAGGCGACATCTATTTATATATCTATACCCGCCCGCACCGTCAGATCATTTGGACGTGTGCTGTGTTCAAGAGATAACAACGATATAAATACTGTTCGTTTTCTCACACAAACCGCTCGTTTCGTGTCTTAGGCCATCAATGTGTACTTACGATGGGGAATTGTTTCATTTGGACGATGGGGAATTGTTTTAATTTGGACTTTGTGCTTGTGTTTTGAGACAGTGACCATCGACATGCATTATATGACTGACAGACAAGAACGGTTTGACCTAAAAATATCAAAATTGAAACTACTGCGGAAAAAAAGACACCTACATCTTGGATGCCCTTGAGGTAAGCTAAAACATATCAAAAATTAATTTCAAAGTGAACTATCCCTTTAATGTGTGAAATGAGAACTCAATGTTTTGTGGGGCTCCGGATCCTCCACGTTTGCTGCGCTTGCCATTGTGACATTTGCATCTGCTTTTCTGAACTGACCTCTTGATTCTCTCCCTTTCTTTTACCCCTTTCTTCCACCTCTCCTCCTCTTCTTCTTGCTCTCTGCCTGATGTGCATGCTCCTCTTCTCTGCTGCATTCTGGCATCTCTCAGCTATCACATAATCAGGTAATTGGGTCAGCACTGTTGGCCCATGCTGCCAGTGTATATCTCCCTTTCTTGCCCTTCTTTCTCTGTTTCAATCTATCTGCCTGGATCTTTTGTTTGACCTGGATTTTGTCAATGCTACTACTAACTCTTCTCACTAAACCTCAGCCCACATGATTACACTTTAATATCACTTAACATATAATTCATATTTAATTCAGGTTTATACAGGAAATACACTTTAGGATTGTGCTATGATGCTCAGTCACCCCATGTACTGGATGAGTACGGAATGAGCAACAATCACAATTGACTGACAGTTACGTTTAGCTGCTTTTGTTTCTGCAAGAGTCAAAAATTCTATTTATATTTTAAGGTCATCTATAGGCTCTCTTACCAGTCATATGGTTTAAATCTGATTGCCTTGTTTTTGAGCCAGCAACACTCCAAAATGCCAGTTGTGACAGATGGTGTTGGATATTATCAGGAAAAAAAAACATACTTTGTATAACAGATGGTCATTATAGATTAACATGCTTGTTTTTGGTTCATACAAAAATCTGAGTCTTAAGAGTTTAAATTATTCATACACTTGCATTCAAATATTTGGGGGTCGGTAAGATTTTTTCAAAATGTTTTTGAAAGAAGTCTCTTATGCTCACCAGGGCTGCATTAATTTGATCAAACATACAGTAAAAACAGTCATATTGTTCAATGGTATTACAATTTAAAATAACTGGTTTTTATTTTAATATAATTATAATGTACTTTCTTCCTGTGACGGTAAAGCTGAATTTTCAGCATCATTACTCCCAGTCTTCAGTGTCACATGATCCTTCAGAAATCATTATAATATGATTATTTTCTTCTCAAGGAACATTTCTTATTATTATCAGAAAATATAAAATCTATATAACATTAACAATGGCTTTATTTTGATCGATTTAGATTAGATTAGATTAGATTAGATTCAACTTTATTGTCATTACACAAGTACAGGTACAAGGCAACGAAATGCAGTTTAGGTCTAACCAGAAGTGCAATAGCAGCAAGTGCAGGATATACAGTGGTTCATAAGTGCAGAACATGGATATGTACTGAATAAATATAGAGTTGAATACTATTATAAACAAAAATTTACAGATAGATTGTCCTATGAATATAATATACAGATAACTCTTACTGTGAACAGAATTTACAGCTAGAAATGTACTGAATATAATAATATACAGATGGCTATTACTATAAACAGAATGTTTACAGATAGATATGTACTGAATATAATATACAGATGGCTGTTACTATAAACATAATTTTACAGATAGATATGTACTATGAATATATATACAGATGGCTGTTACTATAAACAGAATGTGAGCATAATATACAGATGGATATTACTATAAACAGAATTTTACAAATAGATATATGTATAAGTTAGGCTAATGAGCAGTATAACAATGGATTTAAAGTAGTGCAAATAAAGTTTGGACAGAAGCTATCCGAGTGAGTGCAGTGGAAAGTAATTGCATATTACAGTTAAGGTACGATATTGCAATGTATAACAGTCGGTACTGTAAATAAACAGTCGGCAGTGCAAATGAGCATATTCCAGTCAAGGTAGTAGTGCAAGATGCATATGTAAACAGTTGTTACTGTAATAACAGTCAGCAGTGCAAATGAACATTATAGTATTGCAAATAACAAAATGGAGGCAGGTGTGAGGAGGGAGAGGAGAGTCAATCAGTATATGAGGGGAGTGGGATCAATGAGGGTTAGAGTTTAATAAAGAGACAGCTCTGGGGAAAAAACTGTTCTTTAGTCTGCTGGTCCTGGTCCGGAGGCACCTGAAACGCCTGCCGGAAGGCAGGAGAGAAAACAGTCTGTGGGCTGGGTGAGAGGAGTCCTTAAGGACTAATGCAACATTGCTGAATAAAAGTATGAATTTTTTACTGACCCCTTTTGAACGGTAATGTAAATGCGTTGTACCATATCTTAGTGTCTACCAATTACGTTAATAAATCATTGTGAGATTCGTGTGTTAATTTGATTGTCAACACTGGGATTATAAATCAAAAAATGAATGTTTTATTAGCAGAGTCAGCTGTAACAACGCATTCTCTGTTTGGCTATGGTCACTAAGGGCGGTTTGTGTACGTGTGTGTTTGTGTGTGCACGTGATCACAGGTGGAGAATGAGTGGGATGCGTAGCTACAACCCAGAGCAGATCATGCTGAGCGCAGCTGTCAGGAGATCCAGCAGAGATGTCAACATCATGAAGGAGAAGCTCATCTTCTCTGGTAAGAGCCACCAAAACACCTCCTGTTGGCATTTCTCATACTGTGTGTGTGTGTGTGTGTGTGTGTGTGTGTGTGTGTGTGTGTGTGTGTGTGTGTGTGTGTGTGTGTGTGTGTGTGTGTGTGTTAAAGAGCTTATTGGGCAAACAAAATGTGTAATAATGACTGTTAAACTAGATATTTCACTAGTTTACATGGCAAAATACTGGTGCAACATGTACTTTTATTTAATGTCTCATTTATTACTCCTTAATGTCTTGCTCGTCATACAACCAAGCTCATTAGCACCATCTTGTGACTCAAAACTGAAGGGATTCACTATTAATTAGAATATAGAGTGAGTAAAACGTTTGATAAATGGCTAGAAACTCATGTTGAGGCCCAAGTTCCAGCAAGAAAGCTATAACGTCGCCAGGAACGTTAGGAACAAACCAGGAGAAAGTCCAAAGAGCTGAATAATAAAGAACTTAAACCTGAAGAAGTTATATTTGTTAGTTAACCGGTCCATAGATAAAGTAAATTGAATTGCAGATTAAAAATATGTAAATGAACAGTGTCGGGGGAAAGTTGCTTTTTAAAGTAATGTGTTTTAAAGTATTGCGCCCTTTCACACCAAAAGTGACATGAATAAACCTCAGGCTGAAGGAAATGCAAATTCACGTCTGTACAGTAGAGGGCGCATCTCAAACAAACCTTTCAGCTGCTGCCATTCTGAACACTCTTACTTTAGCAATAAAAACTAAAGTTTTAGAAAAATCATGTTAAGTGAGTATCAAATACATCAGGCTTTAAAGGAGGAATGTTCAGTTGTACATCTCTGTCATCTTAGTATTGCATTGCATTATATGTTTTGCCCCTCATAACAGAACAAAACTACAGTGACAGCTGATATTTATATTCATTTTATGTAGGTAATCTACTATCCATCTTATGTTTAACGCCATTTTGAATGTGTGAGGCTTCCAGTGTCATCCACTTCCAGTTATTTTACGCTTATAATCGTGGATACTGTTATAAAAGATCTCATTGATTTACATTACAAGCTGTCAGAATTTCATTTTACGTTTAGACCATATAAACATCAGCAACTGCATGAAATTGCTTATTTTTGCTCAGTTTGGGCCTCTGAATAAAACTGAGGTGATTTTTTCCCTATTATCCTTTATCATACTGTATGAGCCATAACAGCCTGGTGCATGAAATAAGATACTCAATAAAAAAAAACACTTGCAATCTTTTGTCTAAATATTCAATAAATAATGTTCCATAAAAAACTACAAAATCAAATGTCAGCCTTTACACAGGGTTAATGTCCGGTTAACTGTACACATGTTGCATGCATTTGTATTTTTGGATTAGCTTTGTGTGTGCATGTGTCCCAACGGTGTTCGCATGCCTCTGTGTGTTTTTAAGGTCAGCCACAGTAGCTGTCCACCTCCTGGGTTTGAGTCTTCCACTACTGTATGTCTCCGCATCCCTTCATCCCATTCCATCTCATTCCCGAATCCTTCCCCTCTCCCTCCTGTCTCTTACTGCCTGCCACCGTCCCGTCTCTTCCTGCATCCATTCATCAATCCATACTCCGCTGACATCCCACAGACTGAATGATCTGTAGCATCACTGGCCAGGGTAACTGTGGCCTGCGTATGGTGAGTATGAGGGGGAGGATCATTCAGATGTGTGGAATTCAAAAAGAACATCTACAATCACCAGCAGCTCTGTTCCAAGTGTGCAAACCACATAGGCAGCTTTACCTTCTAATAAAGCATTATTATTATGTTGAACCTCACATGAACCATTAGAAATCCTTCTTAATATCAATGCTGAAAACAGTTGTGCTGCTTAAAGGTGCAATGTGTGATATTTCTGAGGATCTATTGACAGAAATGCAATATAAGATCCATAACTATGTTTTCAGTGGTGTATAAAGACCTTACTTAATGAACCGTTATGTTTTTATTACCTTAGAATGAGTCATTTATATGTACATAACCGCGGCCACCCCCTTCTATGAAGGTCGACATATCGTGACGTCATGTTTCTACCGTAGCCGACAGCGAACAGACAGCGCTACAGAGCGCGTTTCATCACTAACTTGAATGAGAAGCAGCAGAAAAAGACGCGGCTTCCTACGTCGGCCACCGTAGCCTCTCATTCGAGTTTGAAATTTCAAGGAAAGGCCGCGAATTATTGACCGGTTGCAATTCGCAAATCTCACCACTAGATGCCGCTAAAAATCACACACTGCACCTTTAAAGGTGTAGTAAGCGATTTCTGCAAAATGCTGTTGACAATTTTAATCAACAACTAAACAATTTTGTGAATATTTGTTTGTGTATGTGTTTGTTTGGGTGTCGATTTTAAACGTCAACCGTGTTTCTCAGAAATCGCTGTGATTCTTTGATGAATAGATGGTTCAAAAGAACATCAATTATTTAAAATAGAAATCTCTTGTAACATTATAAATGTCTTTTAATTTGATCAGTTTCTATTGATTTACTGAGTAAACGTACTGAATGAAAAATTGTTTCCCTCAATTTTGTCTGAATACGAGAGACTTCTGATGTTAGCATCCAGCTAAGCTAATAAACAAATCGGCACAAAAACACGATATTGAGTAAAATGTTAAATTTTAGTTATATTGATATTGTTGAATAAAAGTAATAACATCTAACCTTGACTAAAAGTGAATAAATGTTATTTTGAGTGAAATACTAACTGACATAAGGTTGAAAAAGAAGCACACCTGATGCCTCATAAAATGCAGACTACGTAGGCGGCTCACTAAGGTTTGGGACAGAGCCGGTGTGTCTCAAGTGTGTTTAAAGATCCTCGGTTCGCGATTTTTGCATTGTCTTGCAAACGTCATATATGTTAAACTTTCAATTTATTGCCTTCTTTCATCTTTTTCCACAGAGGTGAGCAACGGAGTCAGCAGCGATGAACCATACATGGAAAATGGATTTAACTACTACACCAATTAAGGCGTTGCTCATTGACTCATGGAGCGAAAAACATGCATCACATCCTGAACCGACTTGTGGTGTATCCTCTGAACTGACTACTGACTTAACTCTTAGTCTACTGGTGATGATGGACTCTTGTACAGTTTTGTTTTTCCTTCTGCTAAGTTGCTCGTTCTAAATTCTGGACAATAAAGAGAAGTATGAAGTGTGGTTTTTCTGACTATTACCAAATCTGTGGCCTCTTCCCCCCACGTAACGCTTGAGGATGCTGGAATGCCTGTTACTTGCTTCGTATTGCAAGCATGCCTGTGATAATATAGTGGATTTTATCTATCGGTTTTTGGGGATTTCATTTTTTTCTAATCTTCCATAGCCAGCCAACGTGGAGTATAACGTATATAATGCCAGCTTTTTTCTTTTTTTTTTAATTTCTAGACCTTGATTTGATGTGATATTCACAGTCTAATGATGCCTTCTGTTCAAACGGTTGTAAATTTTGTAGAACTAACAGGTGTTTACAGAGTGCCTGCCTTTAGCCCTCCAGTGATATTTATCGTGTTTGATATTCCACCTATTTAGCATGTGGTTCAGTTGTCATTTTGAGAGGGAATCACCCAGCCTTATCATCTTGGTCGGTATGATGCCAGAATACATGGAACATTTAGGCACATGTTCTGCATACATACCTGTGGTTTGATTTAAGAAAAACTAAATAATCCCCTAATTAGTTTGGAATGGGGGATTACAGAAACCAAAAGTTTAGTTTAGTTTAGGCTGTAGTTGAACACTGTTTATAAGGAAAGCTGGCTTGGAGTTTCGATGCAGTGCAATATTACTTGGACACTGTCCTATAATAAAAGTGTTTGAATGTTGTTCAGTGACTTTTATTTTTTAAACAATTAAATTATAATTTTAGCGTCAACCCTCTTGTTTAAGTAGCTTTTCATGTATTGAACACTTTGTACAGGGCTTCGTGTTGCTGAGGTGCCCTGACCCCCAGACTTAATATTGTAAATGTGAGATGTGACATTGTTTACAGATGTTGTGCTGTCACACAGAGGACGGGGCTGGACGATTGTGCTGGTTGATGTTTTTATGATGTGTTTCAGAGGTCAGTCAATAAAAAAAAACTCTGCAGATTTTACAGTGTTTGTATTTCTTTGCACAGTAGCAAAAGTTAAGGATTTTAATGACACACATGAAATGGTACAGGACTTTTACAAAAATAGAATTATAATAATTCGATATTTTGAACAGTTACAGGAAATGTTTGGATATGCATTCACGCTGATAAATGTATCATAACATTTCTCTTCTGACTTCTTTACTGTGTTCTGGACTCTGACATATGTAAAGTGCAATAAACTTAAGTTCACACTTTGCATTATTGATTTTCACCTCCAACACTGAGCATTTAGTATTACGTAAACAGAACAGGCAAACACACACACAAAAAAAAATTATTTTCTTTTTCATAAGGTTAAATATACTTCATATATGGACAGAAAAAATAGAATGTGAAACTTTAAGCATGAAATATATATATTAATCTAAATCTTTTAATTCACTTATATTGTAAAAAGTTTCAGTTAGAATATTTATTGAACGTAATCCCACATAGGTCATGCTGGTACATTTTTTATGTTTTATATTTAACAGTTGGCAGTTACTGTTTACTACAAGACTAATATTTAACTCTATTAGAAAAACAAAACAAACTTGCATAAAAAGACAAGTCTTTTAAAATAAGATAATCAGACTATGCTTAGTCTATCAAACACATTTAAATGTGGAAATAATAAAAAGGCACAAGCAAAACTCCAGTAGACAGAAACAGCGATCTGTTCAGATAGCTAGCCTCTGCAAAATAAATAAATAAATAGCTGAGACTGGAATGATTATTCAGTTATATACAAACAGCTGCTTCCCTGAATACAACATCATTAAACCTGCCAAAACCAGTCGTAAAAGACTTATTGCACAGTTAGTACCAGTTAGGCACACAGATGGCAACAAACTAACCGATATTGTCCCAAGCAGACACTTGCTCGGGATAACAGGAGAAAAACATTCTCTCAATGCTATTTATATGATGAAGATCTAAATAAATACTCTGCATCTGTTCAGAAGATAAACATACAAATTGTGATTGGGGCAAAAAACTCCAGACATTAAGAACAAATGCTTTAGCAACCATTGCGTTTGGCCCGATTCATTGCAAAGCTAATGCATTTGAGGAAGCAAAGACATTAAACATGTCGTTTAACCAGTTTTTGGCTTGTTGGCACAGATCAGTCATGTGACAAATGCCCAAGCAGCAGTTCAAGTCTCTCGACCAATCAGCTGAAGTTGGTCTTGCGAAGGTGCCTGTTGGGAATTTCAATTGCGCTGACCTGGAGAGGCCAAGAGCCGCCCATGATGCCTGCCTGAATGGCCACCCCGGTCACCACGGCCAGGTCGGGGTCCACGGAGGTGTTCGGGTCCTTCCCAAAGTACTGACTGATGAGCTGTCTAATGCGGGGGATCCTCGTAGATCCTCCGACCAGGACAATCTCATCCACCTCCTCTTTCTCTAGATGGCCCTCTATGAGGACGGTCTCAATGGGTGCCAGAATCTTCTGGAAGAGATCCGCGTTGAGCTCCTCGAAGAGTTCCCGCGTCAGCTTCTCCTGAAACAGGACTTTTTCCTCTCGTGCTCCGTTCTCTCCTGTCGTCTGCAGGTGAAGAGGAACTCGGAGATGAACTTGAGAGTCCTGGGTGAGGTTGAGTTTGGCGGCCTCGACAGCCTGTCGGAGAAGGTGGATGTCTTCTTTAAGAGTAGGGGGCACGCCGTACTGCTGCCGCACTCGCTCCATGGAGAACTGCAACAAACGCTGGGTGAAGTCCTGCCCTCCAAGCTTGTTATTACCTATGGAGATAAAGACGTGTGTTAATCACGTGCTGAAACAGGATGAGGCTTGTGCACCTGATGTGGCATCATTTCCATGTGTGTTAAATGTCAGTGAGGTTTCAGTGAGAGTATTACCCAAAACTTTGCAACCTAAATACCCATTGAGGTCAAACCACTGAGCCTGGGGAAAAATGTGTATGTAAAATAAAGTTCATAACCAGGGTACCAACCTCCATATTCTAGGAACCAATGAATTTCAATGATTTTCCAGTAATTTTAACTTTATAGAGATAACACTCACAAAACATAATAACCAGGCAAAAAATATTGTAGAACTGAGCAGAACTAGAAAAAAATTATATTGATTAGAAATTTCCATGACCTTTTAATGTAATTCTGACATTAAGTACAATACAATTAAGTAAAAAGCAATATTCAATACACCCACATGAGATTTTCTACAGAACGAACAGTTTTCTATAGAAAGTGTTTTGAAGTGGTATGTGTCTCCCCCCTCAATTATTAGATTTCGCCATGAAGAAATGACATGGCAGGTGGTGTTTCACTAAACATCAGAGACAATCCTCACACTCATTGGCTGCTGTCTCTGTAGATACGCTAGTCACGAAGAGTAAAAAAAAATTAAAACATAAAAAAAAAAAAAAAGGTATGAGTCAAAATTTGTAATTAATCTGCCAAACACGGCAGACGAGCTGAATGAAAATGCAAATTCACTGTTTGGCAGTAGGTGGAGCTTGTGGAAAAGCAGTGGGCTTATAAACCACTGTATTAGGTATTATACAGAGGTAGGATGAAAAGAAAATGCCATGGAAAGTTTTCTCTCCCCCCCCCCAAAAAAAATCCTCACGTGTATAATTCATAATTAAATGAATAAGTGTGGTATAAGTGCAAAAAAACATTACAATTAAAATAAAAGAATTACGCTTCACCCAGTTGCGCCCTGACAACCATAAACAACTGTACATACACAGTTAAGCAAGTAATGAAAAGTAATCCTGCCCATTAATAGCCACAAATATATATATCTACCACAGTAAAATCTCTGTGCTGACACATTTATAATGTCAATCACAATCAGACTCACCTGCCATTGCTCTGGTGAGGAACATGCCACCCTGCTTATTGAGAAGTGACACATCTAGTGTTCCTCCTCCAAGATCCACCACTAGCACATTAAACACTTCTGCCTTGTGCAGTCCATAAGCCATTGCTGCCGCCGTGGGCTCGTTGATCACCCGCAGAATGTCCAGCCCTGGATAAAAGAAGAGATGCACAGTGATTGATCATTGAACTGTTAATAGATTTTAACCAGAACATTATCAACAGGCTATTTTCAATCATTTCAATAGAAAGACCTAACTAAGCTGTCACTGTCACACAAGGTGTGGTGACAAAATTTTTGTGCAAAAAAAAGATCCATTGTCAATAGCGTAGAGATGTATGGAAGAAATTGGAGAACAATATCAAATGTGATCACACCTGAAATGGTCATGAAACCCTAAAACACATTTTTTTAGATGTTAAAGGCCCACTGAAATCAAAATATACGTTTTTTTAGCTTTTCAGTATGAATATGTTAGGATTAAGGTTATGAATAAGCTGGTGTGTTCCAAACCAATGACAATCACAAAAAGTTGTACCAACGTCACGAAATGTGTCCGGACACATTCCGGCACAGACACCAGAACAGACACATTCCGGCACGTACACCGGACACGGTGTCCGGACACATTCCGGCACAGATAGACACCGGCACGTACACCGGTACGAACACGGTGTCCGGACACATTCTGGCACTGACACATTCAAGCACGGACACGGACACATTCCGGCACGGACATGGTGTCCGGACACATTCCGGCACCAGACACATTCAAGCACGGACACATTCCGGCACGGACACCGGACACATTCCGGCACCAGACACATTCAAGCACGGACACATTCCGGCACGGACACATTCCGGCACGGACACCGGACACATTCCGGCACCAGACACATTCAAGCACGGACACATTCCGGCACGGACACCAGACACATTCCGGCACCAGACACATTCAAGCACGGACACATTCCGGCACGGACACCGGACACATTCCGGCACGGAATTTTCATTTTTGGATAAACTATCCCTTTAAGGACAAGCGGCAGCATGTTTACTATTAGGCTACTGTCACTTTAAGGCCGGTACGCATCTAATATACATGCATATGCAGCCGATTTTCTCTCAAATGTTTGCTTTCACTTTAGACGTAACCAACTGCGGGTTATGTAAACGTTGTGTGTAGTTGACAGTATTAACCCAATAAGACTCGGAAGATAACTTAGTCCAGTAACCAGGTGCTGTTTGACAGGCTTTTAGTGCCTGTGTGCTTCGGGTGTACAAGCTCAGAAAAGAGCATGTTAGAGCAGCGCATCAGCACGCAAATTAAATGTTTAACCGGCAAGGCTTTAAAGCACATGCAAATAATGAAATTTTGTGAATTGCAGTATCCCGTGAGTGTAACTCGAAGTTAATGTGATGTGAATGTACGTCGCATTGTACAGTATGTTGAGACAGAGGCGCCAGAACTGAACTGATAGAATGCACTGTAACACGATACTACGAAATTTCTCCGAAAGCAGATCGTGGAGACATTTTAATCATCCACCTTCAAAAATCGTGATATCGCACACCCCTAATTCAAATAAATTCAGGCACAAGTGTCGTACGTGTATGTTCCCTCCAGTGTTAATTTCGTTGACGAATAATTTGTCATTATTTTCGTCAACGACATTTTTTCACAGACGAAAACGAGACGATAACTAAATAAAAACTAGTTTTGAATGACAAAAACTATGACGAAAATCTATTGACATTTTCGTCAACGAATAAAAACTAGACGAAAATGTTAGATAGTGACGATTTGGGAAGCGATCCAGTCTGATGTCCTGCATTTGTGGTAGATGTGCACATTTGTACTGTGACCTGCTGATCTACCCAGCGGCACACGAGTTAATTGGCATGCGCTGCATGTTTCATGAAACGTTAAAACATGTAAACGTCTGGGAGAATGAGTAGAGCAGACATGTAGATCTGAATAAAGCCCCTTTCACACAGAGATTCCGGAAAATACACGGATAAAGTGACCCGGGATTTGACCCGGGTTCATTTGATTTTGGTTCATTCACACTGCCAGTGATTTTCCGGAATCAGAGAGTGCGTTCACACACAACCCGTGTATGTCCCGGAAAGACACGTGACATCGATGTGACTTGTAATGTCTCAGCAGCGTCTTCAGTTTGCTTATGAGCTGCGATACCACGCTTGTGCATTTATTTCTCTGATTCGATCATAAAATTGCGCATTTCGTACCGTTTCACAGCTGGCGAACGATCCCGGCTTCAGCGCCATCACTACGACACGGCATTATTACGGCTTTTGTTCACACAGCGCGCGTTCCGGGACTGAACACGGCAATGTTACTAGGTCCCCAACCCGGCATCGATCCCGGCATTAAACCCGGGTCATGTTTGCGTTCACACAGAAGGCGTTCCGGCAATTTGCCGGCAATTTCCCGGGTTCAATGCGCTGTGTGAAAGGGGCTTAAGAGTGACAACGCAAAAAAGAGCTATATTCGGTACGGTTTTCTGTGCGCACACACCCGACCCGAAGCGTGCAGCCATTCACATAGACACCTATACAGCGCGCGAGTAGGCTACTGAATTGAGCTCTCATTCGTGTCTGAATGGACAAATACACACAACATTGTCTAAATGTTCGTTTTGGAGAGTATTCATGTAAATTATGTCGGTTATGTCTTAAACAGTTGTGAGTGTATCTATGTGCATCAGTGCATTGGATCCGCATGTCATTGGACATGATCCGATGTCTTAAAGTGACAGTGGGTAATAAACCTAATGCGATCTGTGTCCTTAATATTGATCAAGCAACAAAAGAAAAAGAGAAAAGCATTCACTGCTCGTTAATAGCTTTAATAAGGATTAATTATATTTAATTCATACAAATAAATATGTCTGCTTGAAAGAATAGAGAATGATGTATGCAAGTAGTTATAAAGAATTCATATATCGGTCATTGAAAAAAAGTGTTCTGCTTTAGGAAAAGTGGTTTTATTTAATTTTAAGATATTTTTTAAGTTACAGTAGTTAAATCTGTATCTGTATTGCACGTTCAAACTTTAAAATCATTCATATTAGCAGGTTAATATATGTTTTCTCCGGGAGTATATGGGTTTGGAAATTTTAGAGAAATTCTAAATAAATGCATTTAAATTTAAACCCATTATATTTTAGTCGACTAAATCTACTGTAGATTTAGTCGACTAAAATCTTATTGTATTTCGTCGACTAAAACTAGACTAAAACAATTCAGATGACTAAAATATGACTAAAACTAAATGGCATTTTAGTCAAAAGACTATGACTAAAACTAAAACTAAATCAAAATTTGCTGTCAAAATTAACACTGGTTCCCTCAGTAACACAGAAGTGCTGTTTGCATTTTCCCCGCATTTAGAGCTGGAGTTTGACTCCAAAACATGGGAGATATAATGACTGTAACACACATGAGAGCGTTTTTTGTGTGGAATGCCGCAATTTCTTTATTTTTAGTTTCATGACACTTTAAGAAGTGAGTAGTAAACTGACCAGCTAGGTTAGCAGCTCTGATGGTGTAGTTTCTTTGCCTCTCATCAAACTCTGCCGGTACTGATATGATGGCTTTATTAATAGGAACTCCCAGTTGCTTCTCCGCCATCTTTCTCATTTTGAGGAGGAGACGGGATCCGATGAATTCAGGAGTAACTGTATAGGTGCTGTTTGTAGAGACTAAGAATTCTGCACTCCCATTGTTGAATATCACCTGTAAAATAGTAAAAAGAAAATGTCAGAGATACTGCAAGAGTAATGAATGAATGTAACGTATGAAATGCGTACCTTAAACGGGTATCGTGCACTCTCTCTCTCTAAAGTCTCTTGGTCAAAAATCTTCCCTATAAATCTCTTGGCATCGTAGATTGTGTTTTGAGGATTTGTGTCAGACAATTCCTGGGCCTCATGTCCAGAAAACACGCCGGTAGGGGTGAACGACACCACACTCGGGATGCTTTTGCGACCTTTGTCATCTTCAATAACCTCAATATCGCCTGTGCCGGGGTGAAACACTCCCACCGAGCAGAACGTGGTCCCAAGATCTAACCCAATGACCCTGGGCTTCGGAGGAGGCAGGTATTGCTGTCCCAGATATCCTGCTAGGAATAAAGCCAGGATGACAGAACCTGTAGGGACATACAAATATATTTGACTGGTGAAATCAGGCAATGAGCTCCCTAACAAAAACGTATTGTGGTACAGTATCAGATGGCAATAGCATGATCATTTTATTATACCATACCCTATTGGTTACCATATGGATATGCCGTTCATAAACATTTCAAAGGATACCATGGTATATGTCCAAAAACACGGCAAAGACCACGTAGGGTACCTATCTAACGTTAAACAATATTCCTGAAGCCCAAAATGCTGTCTAGCTAACTAGGTTTTGAGACACAGCCGCTGTAACAACTGTAATATAAAGGACAAAAGTCAGCTGTTATCTATAAATTGCGTATAAAATCCGCTTATGTTTGAGTCTGACTGCTTTGTCTCACGCTAGACAATATAACTGTCTGATTTGGTTGAAATCAATCTAGTTATCCATGTACAGTCAGTTATTTGGGACTTTCATGCCAGATGCGTCAGTTCGGTTTCTAGCTAACGGCTAACGTACACTTCGGTTAAATTTGACATGTATCTTGCCGGGGACATTAGTTCAAATTAACACTCACCTATTATGGACATTTCTCCCGCCATGTCTCCAACACAATATGTTATGGATAACCGTACAAGAGATGTTCATTCAGTTTCTGCGCCGACAGTACGAACACATACACGTCAACCTAATACGAGCTGTTGGGCTGTTGGGAGTTGTAGTTTTATTCATCAGCGTCATGGTTACAAAGTGAGTGGAATTATCTATGTTGTAAACTACATTTCCCAAAATGCACTTTAAAACGCATGCGGACTTTTGCACAATTTCCTGTTCGAACCAAGGGAATTTGAAGGAAGTCAGTGCGTTTAATTATAAATAGAAATAAATAAGAAAATAAGTGTTTTTTTAAGTATGCAAGGTACAAACAAACAAATAATGGTTATAATAATAACAACATTAACAATAATAATACATTTAAATCCAATCTCAAAATTAAGTTTGAGAGTAACATTTTACAATATTCAAAATTAAGTGACAATTTAAAATATTTAATTCTTGGCAAACCTACATTTACAAAAAGAGTAGTATTATTAATCAAATAAAAATAGTTGTCCACTTTATTATAATATGTCTCTGATCTGATACTATATTTTTCAGAGCAGAGAAGTAAAATGAATAAATGTGGTCACAAACATATTTCTTGCTACAAGATCGTAGTAAAATTGATAACATGGAAACATTGGGAACATTGACAGTGCCGTCATTCAAATTATGACGCACCTATGCATTAATACAATTAAATATAATTAAGATCTCTGTGCCTGTCCTAATCTCAGTTCTTACAGACCTGTTTAAAAAAACGTTCCTTTTTCATTTTCCAAAAATAAGCACATTTTAGGTGGAATCCAATAATATCAGTAGCCTAAATAATAGACAGCAGCTCAGAGAGGGGAGTTGCATATTATGGAAAGTGCTTTGAAACCAAACCTCCTTTTAAAGCACAGGACTTCTAGTCATATGGAAACTTATCCAAACACCCACCAAAACCAAAAAGTTATTTTGAGAAACAAATAGTTAATGATCTGAATTTTAGCCGCAGTATCAGTGTGCACCTATTCCAAAATTAGAAACAAGAGAAAGCTGCAGAATAAATAATTTATTTTTTATAATTATATACAAATCAGTCATGATAAACATTTGTAAAAGTTCCTCACACACAAGTATGGTGGCACAAAAGTTCAAATGACATCTACATTGAACAGAAAAAGGTTACATCAACACAAAGCTGAACAAAACTGTGTAAATACAAAGCACAAGTATCTAAATGAAAGACTAACACGTATTATAACAAAAGAAAACATAGTTCTGTGTCTGTTTGTAGGTTTACCAATAATTATATCAGTATAGAGAGAGTATAGTTAATAACTAGTGAGAGCCTTTCAACAGTCAGGACACTCTGCTGGAATAAAACAACCCGAGTCTCTGGGACAGTCATTATCTTTGTCTTCCTCTTCATCGCCCTTCATCTCTCCCTCTCCGTCTTCTGTAGGTCAAAGCACAGAAAGGTTAAATCTCTCATACAAACCCCTGCTCGTTAATTTAATCTCTGCCAGTCAAATCAGGTTTGCGCAAAAACCCAAATGAAATTAATGTTAATTAAATGGCAGTATGTCTTCCTGGTTATTATCCCACACTCATATCAGCCAGAGCAGCCCAACCATGTGCCACCTGCTCACACAGTGAGCCCACATCCAAACAGCAATTAATCCTGGAAAGGTCTGTTCCTGACCGCACAGAGCGCCATGGATTAAATTAAAACAGATAAGGTTGTGACATTCAATATTACAGGACTTACAGTCTACCTCTAGTATTTCAAAAAGGCAGAATTTCATCCAAACACAAAAATAGACAATGCAAAGATGGCAGAATCTATGCCCTTCCTCCTGAGGCTTGCTGACATAATGTTTCCTGAGATGGACACAGAGAAAACCAAAATATGGTTTTGCCCACAGCTGTCAATCAAATTGGTTGTATTGACACTTACTGCTTGTGACATAGAGGCAGTCTGACGCAGCAAGCAACTTGTGTCTGTGTTCTGGATCAGTCACATTCAGCTCAATCAAATGCCTCTCTTTCAGATGTTTGAGGTCATCAACTGTCTGGTAGCCATTCAAGAGTAATGAAGATGCATATTCCTGTGACAAAAGAGATTTTAAACATTAAAAAGTTGCAATACAGCTATAAACTGTCCAGTTGAGGACAAACTCATGGACGTATATCATGGAAATATATAAATTACATTACATCTGGCCAAAAAAAGTGTGCAGTTGATTCTAAACTGTGTCCATTGGAGTAGATACTGTATGAGCAGGCATTTTCAAATCATTCTCTATGGGAGCTGAGCGATTTTTTTTTTTTGTAGGATTGATATATAGTGGTGTGTACAAAGGGTGAGAGTCTCAAAATGTTGTGAATATACATATGCAAAAAAAAAATTGTGATTCAAGTTAAAACAAAATACTTTGAAATACAATAATTAAAATAATTAAAGGGATTGTTCACCCCAAAATGAAAATGCTGTCATCGTTTACTCACCCTCAATTTGTTCCAAACCTGTTGTGGGGCACCACTGACTTCCATAGTATGGGAAAAAAAATACTGGTGCCCATCAACTGTTTGGTTACAAACATTCTTCCTTTGTGTTCAGTTGAACAAAGACGTTTATACAGGTTCGGAACAACTTGTGGGTGAGTAAATTATGACAGCATTTTCATTTTTGCATGAACTATCCCTTTAAGCTTCCCCCTCGGTCTGTTCGCGATAGGCCTTGATGTTTCTATGTTTCTATGTGTGTTCATGTGTATGTATGTCCAGTCTGGTTATACCTCTAAATGCAGTCTCTCTAATAACTCCAGAAGTGTATTCGGTCGTGGATTCTTGCATACTTTTACAGGTCTTAATTCCGGGGCCTCATCCTCTTCCTCCTTCTCTTTCTCGGGCAAAACATCCACATAAATAAACTTGAAATTTCCCACTTTATTATTGAGCATTCCAGTCCATATGCCCATAGGTGGTTTACTTATGATGCTGATGATGTCTCCCACCTAAAAAAAGACCGCCGACATCATTAACTTCCTGTTGGCAATTTTCGTTTTAAATTTGTGGTGATTAATTCAGCTCACCTTCAGTTTGAGGGAGTCTGTATCATATGGGCTGGGGACAAAATCTGTATGAACTTTTGCTCGTCCACAGAACTGTCCCGTGTAGGGCATTTCCTCCTCCAGTTTCAGGCTGTCTCTGTTACTGGAAACATCTGAATTGCTGGTCACACCACCTGAGCCAATAAATATATAAACAATAAGAGTATGATTACAATATCAAAACACTTTCTAATTCAGTCACATGTGTGTGTAGATACTTACTGGACGAACTCTTTCCACTGTAGAGGCTTTCTAATGAGTTGCTGGTGTGGTCTGAGCTCTTCTCTGCTGGAGTCCCATTCTCCGTTTCTCCTTCAGTGTCATCACCCTGCACCAATCAAAATATCAGTCTGGATATTACTATGATCTATTCTGCAGATTGAATGATAGGGATGACTGGGGTAATAAGAGTAATAAGGTACTTTTAAAAAAAATATGGGTAAAAACAAAAGTTATAAATATATATATATAAAAAAAAGTTAAGAGATTGAAATTTAAATATATAGGTCTATAAATGTTAGCTAATAGAGATAGAAACCAGTTCTATATTTATATAAGACTTATAAGCCTTATAAGATGAGATAATAATAACAACAAGGCTAATGAGGGGGATAATACATCTTTATACATTTAAATGTGTCAACCAACCCCCAGTCTCCCCATGGTTGAACAAACTGCTGATGAGTTGCCTAATCAGTGTCAGTAATTATATGAGGAACTTGCATTGTGACTCACCATGTCCTCAGAGTAGGATTTGACGTGTTTCTTGCCCATCCTTTTACGCATAGTCATCGAGATGGCCTTCATCTTTTTTCCCAGACTTCCTGGTTTCTCACAGTTCTCTGCTGTCGATTCAGCCTCTGCCTGTTTTGTACACAAATAAACACAATATGTTTTATAAATCCGTCTGTATATAAAAAAGTATATCTCTCCAGTGGCCAATTAGACAATTGTAACTGATTGTTTTGCAGTTAAGGGAGAAGTATCTTACGAGGAAACATAGCATCATAACGGGGCATAAACTCTTTAAGAGCAGATTAAAGTGTCTTATTCATCCAAATTCTTCTTACCTCAGGCGTTCCATTTTCCTCAATTCTGGAAGGGGAGTGTTGATTTCTGAACGTGTCAAATCTCCCAAAACTGGTGGAACGCTGTGTCAGGTAAATAAAACAGAGCACATTTACAACACTGTAAAAAATGATATGATCAATAAGTTATGACAACGTATGTTTTTGCATTGCTTTAACTTTTCAAAATAAGTTAAGCAATTTTCAACTTTTTTCGTATGTTGTATAATATAATTATACTATATATAATTATAATGTATAATATAATAAAAAATAAAAAAATTAAGTCAGTTTAACATAATTTAAGTTGAAATGACATAAACATCCAAGTTGATTGTACTTAAAAATTTAAGCCAGCAACAGTGAATAGATATAACATCAAAGCACATGTATGTAGGCCTACATTACTTTGTATAAAACAAAAATGGTCATTATACTGTCCTTGTCATTAAGCACTTCAGGTCATTAAACAGCACTTGACGTGCTTGCACTTGATATTCCTAATCCGCTCAGAACCTGTCAGCTCTTCCACAGAAAAATGACAAATAATTATCTAAATTAAAAATCCATGTAATCTCATACAAATAGCAAACTGAGTTAACATTAGATCCGACCTAGATGAAGCCATTCGTACTTGTTCAGTAATGTTATGTGGTGTCAAGATGTTGTTGGTTTTTTTTTGCTCCAGTGTCAGATCTACTGGGATATGGCAACACTGAATATGCCTTCAAATTAGTACCATTAAGATACATTAATAAAACCTACCTTAGGTTTAAGAGTTTTTGGTTTGTCTGAAGCATTTGAAGCAGCCCTTTGAAGCATCGCCTTGATGTGCGTTCGGTTTTTTCTTAAAATGAAACTGATCTGAAACTAGCGGTTTTACTTCTCTCAGCTCCACAAGTGTATAAATTGCAATGCCTCAGCAGAACAACCGAGCATAAGAACTTCCTTAAAGCACACAGGATGTGAGCCAATGCGCGCTCTGTCTATTATCAAGGCATCAGTTTTACAGGGGAAAAAACACTGAATGCTTGAGTCTGCATTTTGTGGTTTACCACTTCACAGTCATTTCGAGTAACACAAATTCATAAGTGTACACACAGAAAAAAAGAATTTCCATAGAGGTGCTTTTTACACAATCGAACCCTCCTTGCATCATATCGATTTCATGAAGGCCCTCAGATTGTAGAATAAATGCAAGATTCTGTGCTTCTACTGTCTTTCATATAACTTTTATGTTCATTGTCACGTTCATCATTTCACATTATAGGAAAACCTATAAATATAGTCAATTGAAAGCTTATTAATCAATATTCCTTTGCCCAAATTGCTAAATCTGGTTTCTTTATAGTAGGGGAAGTAAGCTCCATTGCACGCAAAGGAAGTGGACCCAAGCTTTTGAAATACTTCCCGTCTGCTTTCACAACTTTTAGTAAGGAATTTTTGCAAAACTGCACAACGACGAGTTTTGTCTGACATCCGTCTTATGTATTTTGTATATGCAAAGCATGTAGGTCACAGGCTCTTTATACAAATATAAGTAAGCCAAAACCAGCAACATTTGGTCTACCAATGGCGTGAGTTTGGGGGTGTGACTGTTTGTTTGAGCGGCCAATGAAAGACGGCGTAAGTGTTCCGGAAACCCATTTGAAAATAATCATTATTTTTGCAATATAACGTTGGCATCGCTGGAGGCACTGAAATTGAAAACTTCTCATTTAAATGAACAAAACCTTAATGTGGATTGCTGTAAGAGGCATGAACTGACCAATAGTGTTCAAGAAAACCTTACAGACAATAACAGCATAATCCAGCCGTGTGCAATCGGCCGCAGTAAAATCCAAATCCAGGATTACAGCATTATAATCTATTTCTTCCAGCTCCACAAGCCTTTGGAAACAAACAGCCCTTCCTAACCTTTTATGATTGCTTCAGTTTATCTGAGAGTGATATACAGTGTAGTAGTTCACCCTTACAAGATAGCCATATGAGAATCCAGGAAACAGGGACGGATTATCAACTTTACACTGTCTATATATACCTTTAGAAAACACTAGAAGTCATTACCCTGAATTGTTTTAAGCGTGTGGAAACGTCACTGGTTTGGCAGGCCAGGACAATCTTTGAGAGTCGTATATTGCAATAACAACATCGGCATTCAGCACTTGATGGGAGGTTAACAGCTTGAGTTTATCACATGAATTAAGCTTGAATGGATTGTGTATACTATATATATAGAAATTCAATTTATTTAAGCGCTTTGCAAAGGCTATGAGACTTTGAGATATGGAACCAACATATATTGCTGTATATATACTCTTCTATATAAGAAGAGTTCAGATCCGTCTGACATGGTTTCATTTAAATTAGCATTTTTTTAACAGGCTCCTATGTTTAGGTTCAGTCATTTCACTTTAATGGCAATGAAAAGGTTATTAGTCCCTTATTGAAATGCCTTATTTTCTAAAATGCCACTAGTCAAGTCACTGGTATTTAACTAAATTTAACTGTCTTTTTCTGCAAAATCAGCTAAGTTCATGCGTGTGCTTTTTTTGCAAAAACCTCTAAGTCCACCTCTTTGGACATCAAGACAAATGAAACAGTTGCAAAATCACTACAGATGAATCTGGAAACACTGCAAATGACGAAAGCAGAATTCAAAATGTAACAATGAAGAAACTGATCCACACAGTAGGGGGAGCTGTAAGTGACTGCCAGATTTTTACAGCAGCACAAGGAACACTGTTGTGTTTACTTGCTACTCACAAAATCCTGTCATTGCCACTGTAACCATGGATAAAACATGCTAAAAACTTTTAGCTTGGATATTGAAAGCACATCGTCATTCATCTCAGCTTCATAATATTGTTTTCTGATTGGTTTCTGTGGACTCAGAAATACTCTAGTGAAATACTTTTGAGAAATACTCAAAAATATATAATAGTACTCAAAAATATTATTTTTTTATAACTTTAATGTAACTAATGTAAGAATGTAGGTTTTTTAGGCGAGGATGTAGTTATTTAGACCTGAAATATGTGACTCATATAAACATAGCACCTATTTCACAATTTGTTTAGACGCTTTCTCAGACGCGAACTCCAGGCCAGCGGCCGTTCAGCGCTCATGTACCCACAGAGAACAGCTTCACCTTGCCCAGTCCTTCAGAAATTTGCCTCTGGCTCTTATGTAGATAGTGGTTAAACATGAGATATAACTCATATTAAGATTACAATGATTTCTATTTAAAATGAATGCTGTTCTTTTTAACTTCCTAAAAAAATGTGTCACGGTTTACACAAAATATATTACGCAGCACAGCTGTTTTCAGCTTGGTAAAAATGTTTCTTGAGCACCAAATCAGCATATTAAACTGATTTCTGAAGGATCATGTGACACTGAATACTGAGGTCACGATGCTGAACATTCACCTTTGCCACCACAGAAATAAATGACATGTGAAAATATGTTTAAATAGAAAACAGTTATTTAAAATGTAAATAATATTTCACAATATTACTGTTTTTACAGTATTTTAATCAAATAAATCCAGCCCTGCATGGTAGTTTATGTCAAAAAAGACTTACATTGGGGGCACAGAAATCCACATTGGTTGTGGAACGCACCACTCCTTTGGGCAAGGAGTCTCTCTTCATGTTTTGAGCGTTGACTTTATCTCCTTGACTTGGGATTCTGGATGTAGCGCAGTCACAGGTGTGGACACGATGTTCATTGTGGGGAGGTTGACAGGTGTTGTAGGCTTGGTACCAGTTTACAGCTGTTTCAGTGGGGTTACTCCAGCGATGCCTACTAGAGCGGGCTGTCTCCATGACCCTTGACCCGTCAGCAGAAATACAGTAAGTCTCCTGTTTATGTGACTGTTGCCCAATGTCATGCTTCATTCCTTTGGCACCTTTAATGTGAGCTTTGCAATAGACGTTAAAAAAAAACAAATCATTGTCAGTGACATTGACACAGAGCTTTAAATAAAAATCTTTGTTGCACCACAAACGTAATTGCTATTGCATCAAGTTAATATGTTAATTTACCTGTTGTCTCTTGTGTTGGAGCTCCTCTTTGACTGCTTTTCCTCTCTACCTTTTTCACCCTTGTCCCTCCTGTCATCTCTGCATTTTCTGTCTCAGGCTGTTAACAGAGAAAATAGTTAAATGACATTGTTACATTTTAATTTTGAAGGTAATTTAATTGATATAAAATAAAATACTTATAAGATAAATATAATAATTGTATGCATTTTATTCCACAACCTCATTATGCTAACAATATTCTCCACAGTCTTAATTGTTGGCCATTTTACAGCTGTCACTGGCCCTTATGCTGGTGAACACAAAACAAATTTAGCAGTCTCGACTGAATTTAATGCAATGTAGGCAAAGGGATTACATGGGTAGAACGTGCCCCACACCCAACCATCTGTACAGACACAATCAACCACAATACCCTTTTTGGGGACAACTGTTGTTCTGGCAGCTATGAAATACATGACGATCAGTTACATTCCAGCTGGCACAAAACCACCTGGGTGGACAGGGTTTGAACTCACCATGTCATTCTGTCTGCTGTTTAGGTTTGGATTACACCCCTCATAATAGACAATCTACCAGTAAAAGAATGAAAATTTTAAATAGAAAAAGTATGCAAACATGTATGTGTGTGTGTATGTTGATTGTTAGAGAAAAGGAGAAAATGCTACATTAAAATATACTGTTTCCATGATTTTTTTTTAAATCTCGATCATAGTGTTTTAAAAAACAAAATGTCGGTTTCTGACCTGGACAGGCATCTCTTGCTGTATGTTTCTTGAATTGGTCTTTCTGTCAGCCATTTTCTGGCTTTCAGCTCTTCTCACAGCTCTCACTATATCTGAAATTTAAACACATTAATTGAATTAGTAAGCAATAGTACTTAGCAACAAAGTCACTATGAATATTTAGCTTTTTATTTAATCATTTATTTTATTAGCAGACGACTTCAGTACATAAAACCACGACATTACAGAATCTCTGATGAGATTTAAAAAAAATGTTAACCAAAGCAGAGCTCAAAATAGCTCATTCCGTATGAGAAAAGTTATGTGGCTTTGCACCTCATTTCCTGTTTTGCTTCTTCACGTATTTTGACGAGGGGAAATACCCGCAGGATATTTTACTGTGCTTAGTCAAGGAAATGCGGTGCATCCATACCGACAGGTTCAACAACATTATTAACTTAAAATGAAGTTGCACAACCATTTGACATTCAGATTAGTGTAGGCTTACAATCTTTTCACCATCTATTAAAAATAATAGGCCTAGTGATTAAAATATTTGAACATTGTCTTTTATTAAAAACCCCACTAAGGGAAACTACATTTAACACTAGCTAGATTATGTTACACTAATCAGGAAGAAGTGGACAGAATGTAGGCCTATATGTGTGGCGATCTGGAAAAACCCACCACATGGTGAAATTTTACCTATTACAGGTTTTGATATCATATGGAAGCTTGTTGGTAGCAAAAGTTATGTTTATCTGAAGTCGGCCGATCGCTATGATTTTCTGGAACGGAATTTTGAGAAAAACAGGTTTAATTAACTGTCACCGTTGGGACGCTTCTTGTCCATCTCGCGATTGTTATAAAACTGCGTGACGTTATAGTTTAAACAGGATTGGCGCGAAATGAGCACTGTATAGTGCGCATTTCGCGCCAATCCTGTTTAAACTATAACGTCACGCAGTTTATAACAATCGCGAGATGGACAAGAAGCGTCCCGAACAGGATTGGCGCGAAACAGGATTGGCCCGAAACAGGATTGGCGCGAAATGCGCACTATACATAGTGCGCATTTCGCGCCAATCCTGTTTAAACTATAACGTCACGCAGTTTTATAACAATCGCGAGATGGACAAGAAGCGTCCCGACGGTGACAGTTAATTAAACCTGTTTTTCTCAAAATTCCGTTCCAGAAAATCATAGCGATCGGCCGACTTCAGATAAACATAACTTTTGCTACCAACAAGCTATGATAAAAATAAAAACAGATTTGGAAAGGGCTTGATACCAGCTTCCATATGATATCAAAACCTGTAATAGGTAAAATTTCACCATGTGGTGGGTTTTTCCAGATCGCCACACATATACATTCTGTCCACTTCTTCCTGATTAGTGTAACATAATCCAGCTAGTGTTAAATGTAGTTTATCTTAGTGGGTTTTTTAATAAAAGACAATGTTCAAATATTTTAATCACTATAGGCCTATTATTTTTAATAGATGGTGAAAAGATTGTAAGCCTACACTAATCGTCACTAATCTGAATGTCAAATGGAATGTCAAATGAATGTATTCACACTGTACATGTTATGTGGTTTATTTTAAAGGTAAACTATCTTTGTAGTGTTAAGAGATGGACAGGTGTATGGGATATATACGGCGATTGTTTTGTTTTTTCACCTCTGCCGGGCGTTAGAGAAAATGGTCGCATAGAATGCATTAGAGAAAGAGAGTATTTTCAGCTTGACACTATAAATCGCTGTTTTTCTGCACTAAACAAGGGAATTTTACCAAGATATTTTCAGAGATAAGAGAAAAGATGTTATAGAATAATAATTTAATGGAAAAAAAAATTTGACAAAAAAACTGACATTCAAACTATTTTGGAATTTACTGAAAATGGCCCAGCGCGACATCCGACAGGTTTTCCCAGATCGCATCACATATAACAAATGGGTAGTTGACATAAAATACATGTGGGAAGTTGACATGTCCTGCTATACTCCAGCTAAAACCAGGAATTGGCTTATTCTTTAAGATCATTATGCATCTTTTATGAACCTAAAACATGGAATGTTTGTACTTTTACTTCCTGTGTTCATTTCTGTGTCACACCACAGGAACATTTAAAAAGCAAAAGGATGATTCCTCGGCAGTAAAATGACAAATAAATGATGACCAGCTATGAAATATACACTTTTCTCCTATATACATTTAAAGGTAGGGTAGGCAATTTCAGAGAGGCTAGCAAAAGCAAGCTAGCTTTGAAAGCATAAGATCCCACCCTCCCTTCGGAGCGTCTCCAAAGTCACACCTCGTCCAAAACACATGGACACGTACAGCCAGAGCAGAGTCCGCAAAGATCCACGAGCCGAGAGATGGTGTTAAATGACCTACAATAATAATGAATGTAAACAGAGCTCTTACTTGTACCTGACTGCTAGATTAACTTCTGTGCTGATATAGAAACGTACGGAGCCCGGGAAGTCACCTGTGGGAGAAAAAAAAAAACAATCCATGGCGACGGTTTTGCAATCCGTCCGCTCAGTTTATAAACCGTAGGCCCTACTCACGAATTCTCAAACTGTTCCCTCGGTTTAACAAATCGTGCCCACGGATTAATAAACCGTACCCACGAGTTTCTAATCCGCGCTCTCAGATTTGTTAACCGTGCCTTCAGTTTTTGCAATCTGTACCCACAAATTCATAAACCGTGCCCACGCTTTCGCAATCCGTTCCCACGGGTTTGTAATCTGTACCCACGGATTTTTGGCTCACTCTCATTTTAGAAGAACACGTTGTTAACGAATCTTATTGTATATTGTTTTATTGTGTAATATTTAGGAGGATGAGGATGTTGTCCTGCATCCTCAATAAACAAGCTACAGTTAGGCCAAAATGCAGCTGCTAGAGTTCTTACTAGATCAAGAAAATATGATCATATAACACCGATTTTAACATCACTACATTGGTTATACTATAAAGTCCCGTATTAATTACAAGGTATTGCTACTGACTTATAAAGCCCTAAACGGCCTAGCTCCAGTCTATTTAACGGATCTTCTATCGCCCTATAATCCATCACGCTCTTTAAGATCACTAAATTCAAGGCTTTTGGTCATACCTAGGATATCCAGATCCACCAAAGGAGGGAGAGCATTTTCACATTTAGCTCCAAAACTCTGGAATAGCCTTCCTGATACTGTTCGTTGCTCAGACTCGCTCTCCCAGTTTAAAACTAGATTAAAGACGCATCTCTTCAGCCAGGCATTCATATAATATTTTTAATCTTACAGTTAAATCCTGTCTCTAGTTAATAAACGCCAGAGGAGAACAGGCCACTGACTGAGCCTGGGTTCTCCCAAGGTTTTTTTTTCTCCATTAGGTCACCTGATGGAGTTTTAGGTCACCATTAGGTCACTTGATGGAGTTTTTCGGTTCCTTGCCACTGTTGCCTTTGGCTTTCCCAGTTGGGGATATTTTGGGGATATTTAATTTTATCAATCAATAAATTCCACTAGAAACAAACCTTGTTGTATTATTTTAATTTAATACTGTGAAGCTGTACAATCTGTATTGTGAAAAGTGCTATACAAATATACTTGACTTGACTTGACTTGACTTGACTTGACTTAATAAGTGGAATACATCAAATTGTCTTAACTTCACTTAACTTGTCTTAACTTAGCGTCTGTATGCTTAAAGTGATTCTCAATTGTAGCGGGTATGGGTGGAATATACGATTTAATATGAATGACGTGCATCAAAATCTTTTGTTTATTTGTGATAATCTTAGCACTTTATTATTATTTTCTAACCTGTATTATGACTGATATTTGACTAATTGCTTTGTTCATTTTTTTGTAAGTTTTGGACAAAAGCGTCTTCTAAATATGTAGCCTAAAATGTAATAATAATAATAATAATTATTATTATTATTATTATTTGAGTTAATAACTATAAATGAGTTCACTTAAGACAGTAATATGTTTCTCATAAAATCATTTATGAATTATTTATTTTTAAGCAAAAATTATGCAAAAAATTTAGGCCTATTTTATCCAAAACTGTAAAAGGTTAGGTTATAGCCTATAATAATAAAGCATTGATAAATTATTTGATGACAAACATATTACTGTATTACTAAGTGAACTCGTTTATAGTTCATTTATAACAATATAATTGTTGAATAATTATTGAATAATTATAATAATAATAATAATAATAATAATAATAATAATTATTATTATTATTATTACATTTTAGGCTACATATTTAAAAGACGCTTTTGTCCAAAACTTACAAAAAAATGAACAAAGCAATTCGTCAAATATCAGTCATAATACAGGTTAGAAAATAATAATAAAGTGCTAAGATTATCACAAATAAACAAAAGATTTTGATGCACGTCATTCATATTAAATCTTATAGAATTTCCACCCATACCCGCTACAACTGAGAATCACTTTAAGCATGCAGACGTATGTCAATTTGATGTATTCCACTTAATATTCAATAAAACAATATACAATAAGATTCGTTAACAACGTGTTCTTCTAAAATGAGAGTGAGCCACAAATCCGTGAGTAGGCTACAGATTACAAACCCGTGGGAACGGATTGCGAAAGCGTGGGCAGGGTTTATGAATTTGTGGGTACAGATTGCAAAAACTGAAGGCACGGTTTACAAATCTGAGAGTGCGGATTAGAAACTCGTGGGTACGGTTTATTAATCTGTGGGCACGATTTGTTAAACCGAGGGAACAGTGTGAGAATTCGTGAGTAGCCTACGGTTTATAAACTGAGCGGACGGATTGCAAAAACGTCGCCAAGGATTGTTTTTTTTTTCCCCCACAGGTGACTTCCCGGGCTCCGTAGTAACGCATAAATCCGAGTCTGAGGATGTTAACTGCTCTGAGTAGAATGCAACGGGTTGTCATTTGTCAATTACGGTAATTACGACATGACGTGAATGCAGCATGAGCTCGTTTTGGTGCAGGAGGAACTGTAAAAGGTGCACTAAAAAAAAAGGTGCCTTCAAATTTTTTTTTTTAAAGTCACTCAACTTAAATTGCATTAAACTGACTTAAAAAATGTGTTGGATATTGTAGGTATAACTTGCTGATTGCTTGCATAATTGCAAATTGCTTAACTTATTTTGATGAGTTAAAAAGATGTAATGTAAAAACACATGTTGTTAAAACTTAATGATCATTTAATTTTTTACAGTGAGAGCCTCATGTCATGGAACATGCTGATGACGTGTGATGTCTGCAAAGGTATGTAAATACATATGTTGACAGGCAGGTAGGACATCTTATCATTGCACTAGACCGAATTCAATGATTGGATGAAAATTATGTTGGTCCTGAGACTTCCACAGAAGATATATGTACATTTTTTACAATTTCAACCAGTATAAGAAAAAGTGTTTATGAAAAACATTGCCTATCCTAGCTTTAATCTAAAATCTTGAATGTTGATTTAAAAAGTCCATGACACATTTTGTCAACTACCCGAGTACTTTGTCATTGAAAGTCCTCAGTGCCCTAAACTCCAGTGCCCTATTTACAATTAAGACCCTGCTGTTTCTTAATTAATCCCACGCAGGAGAAGCAAGTGCTTTAAGTGAGCTGAAGACTGCTCAACACTGTGGGTGTGTTGTACACACTCTCCATTCACTGTGAATGGGATTTGACGCAATAAGGGTTTCTGATTGGCCAATGTTAAGCGGCTGTTGCTTGCCTGTGTGTGTCTTCTAAATGAAATCTAGTCGGGCTTAACCTACAAATCCTCACAGTGGTTTTACCTTCATTCTGATCGTTCCTCAGGAGGACTAAATCTTCCTGCTTTTTGGCAGCCGGCCAGCCAGAATTAGTGCAGATGGTATTATCTGCAGGAGGGAAACCAAAACAATTAGAGATTTATTCATTTAAGGTCCACCAATGTTCCATGCTTTTACTTTTTTTCACTCTGGAAATCTTGATTGGGGGGGAAGTAAATTTAGACAATCTTGTTTGTCCTGTCATTCATGTATATAATGATCTGATAAACACTGTACAAACCTTTTTCTTTGTTTGCCTGTCAGTCTAGTTTCTTTTTTATGAGTGTGAAAGGACAAGGACGACAAGGGTGCATTATTGCAGCTTGGTCATGTGATGCAGAAGAAAAATGAAATATATCACATACCTAAAGCATCGGTTTCAGAAACAGACTTTGGTAGTGACCTGAAAGTTGACACAAGAAAACATTTAATAAAATACAAATATTCAGAGAGAGTTTACATTTTGCAATATGTCGCTATATGGAAGCCACACGGGTCCTTTCACTTTTACTTTACTTCACTAAAAAAACACAGACCGATCTCACCTTTGTTTCTTTTTTCTACTGTTGTCTGAACTGATTTGAGAAATTTCCTGAAAATAAATACAGTATGAGGCAGTATAGTGATAAATTATTGCATATATTTATGTGAAATGTATTCAAATGAAATCACATGCATGCATATGTTAACGTGTTCTCAAGAATACGCAAGCCTAACATTTCAGGTCTCTCTTTCACAAACAGACCTGAAATAGATGTTAATATATTTCCATATGGTTTCAGTATAATCAGTTAGTAGCAGCTTTTCTTTTAATGGAAGCTCATGATGTCCACAGCACTGTTATAGCGTGGATCCAGATGGCTGATACATTTCCCATGACAGTGCAGTATGCATGCAACATTCCAGCAGTCATTTGTATAGTTACCATGGAGATGGAACGCCCTGCGCTCTTCCTGTTGGTGGTGTCATCTAAGAGAACAGCTGGACTGTGGGACCTGCTGGGGATGGTGTACACCTGAGCCTCACAGGACTCCTGCACGGCCTCGTACAGGCTGTCCATCGAGCCCTCCTACAAAAAAACAAAACATGTCACTAACAATCTGTGCTGCTAATAAGCTAATAACGTTAAGTACAGTGTACTTATTACACGGGTCTTTATCCCCTTGGTGGACAGAGAGACGGACCTTGTTATTTACAACATACCTTATATAAAATGAACCCCTGGTTTCACAGACAAGGCTTAAGCTAGTCTTAAAATATGTCAGTCCCATTGTTTTGTCTCAAGTTGCGAACAAGTAATGTTTTTTCTAAGGCATGATTATAACAGCTACTTTAATGTCCTTATTGAACTAAGGCCAATAATCCTGGCTTAATCTAAGCCCTGTCTGTGAAGCCAGGTCTGAGTGTTGCTTTTAAGCCTAGCCTTTATTAACCAGAATATAGTATTTTATTAATATAAGTAATATATGAATGTATTTGCATATATTGTTATATTTAAAAAATCCATATATAGGTACACTTTAATTTCACTTTCTCAAATGTGAAAAATGTATCTTAAATTTAAGATTCTCAACTTTAACCTTGGTTTAAACTAAATTCATGCTGTATTTTAGTTTAAAGCAATTTTTTTTTAACAAAAATTAGTTTGAGATCAAATAAGTACTGCAGTACAACCACCAATTCCACTAAGAGTCACAGACCCCACTGAAGACCCTGAAGGGTATGTTTACACGACAATGTTCACATGGATCTGCGAAAACGACTAAAACTGCTGTATTATGCATGCCATGCCAGGCCAGTAGTTGGCGATGTCCCTTTGTAAAAAAACATTACACGAATATAGACCTTATTCACAGCAGCGCCATCTTTATTTTTTAAAGGGAATAAAAGGGAGGCTGTGTGGGATAGACATGCATCTCTTCATTGGGTTGTACAGTTATGTAATGTGTTTTTGAATTGTTCTGCTGACGAAACACTGCAAAAATATATTTCCAAGAAATTTTAGTAGAACAAAAAAACTCTGAAATATGAGCTGTGGAAAAATGTGAAAAGAATTCTGATTGATCTAGGAGCTTTATACAACAGATGCCATTGAAAACACAATAATGCCAGGTACACACTTAACGACTAGCTGAAACATTCCATGACTGAACTGAACACACTTACAGACTGTTTCCAACAACTGGAGCTGATTTTAAACACCGACTGTACGCAACTCGGTGCGTTTGGGCATGATCAGTCATAGTATCAAATTACATTCATAATCGGCCTTATAGTCGTTAAGTGTGTACGCGGCTTTAGACTTTCCCTCACAGCCTCGCTTTTAAACCTGTAATGGCCCTGCTTTGAATAAGGTTTATAGACTGAACGTATACGACTGAACACATAATATGCATTGGGCATGATGTCACAGTTTTCACAAATTCGCATTTCTGTCCGTTTTCAAAAGTTTGCGTTTTCAGGCCCACAAAACGGCAATGTCAAGCAAATGACCGGCCAAAAGGCATGAAAACTTTGTGAAAATTTCAACTTGTGAAAATGATATTAAAATATCTGTTTAAATTTTTTTCCATTGTTGTTTTTAAAAATATCTTTTTGATTTCTTTTAAAAAGTAAAGTAAAAAAAAAAAAAACATTTATTTTATATTTAAATCATGAAACTTTATGTAAAAAAAAATGTGTCCCGCATTTTCACGTCACTACCAAAACACTGTGTTTAAGTCCATTGGCTGAGACTCCATTGTGTGCCTCTTATAGCCTCTCTTTCATTATAGATATAGGTATACCATCATGTTGAGGGAAATGTGTTCAAAAGTCTGAAAATCTGTGTGTAACTTTAAGGGACGTCACTACCAAACACATTTTTTTCTGCAATTAAGCAAACTTTTTTGGGTGTAATTCCATAAAATTTAGTTTTTATGTGTGTACAACTGTTCAGAACTGTGCTAGGTAACCATGTGCTGGTTATCATCTTTGAACTAGGCTCAGAAAATATCTTAAATTGTCACTACCGAAACAGTCACTACCGAAACATGGTTAAAGTTTCGGTTGTGACATCATGTTTTTTTTGTGTGTTATTCGATAAAATTTTGTTTTTGTGTGTGTACAACTGTTCAGAACTGTGCTAGGTAACCATGTGCTGGTTATCATCTTTGAACTAGGTTCAGAAGTATCTTAAATTGTCACTACCGAAACAGTCATGACCGAAACATGCCATCATTGTTTTGGTAGTGACAAAAGGGAACACAATATCATTTATTTGGGGGAAATAAACAAAATTTTGTACAGTTATGCAAATCATTAGTATATTAGTGTGTTTTAGTATGCGAGTAAAAATTCTGTAATCTGATGTGGTCGTTACCAAAACATTACTGTCACTACAGAAAATGTGCCGTCGCGACCGAAACATGCATGTTTTGTCTATAATAAAGTATACTGAATTATCAACTAAGATGTTATTATAGTGTTTGGTTCAATGTATATTCAAATTAATGAATCCTTAACTTTGAAATCAGTATGATTAACTTTTTACAAAGTTTTTTGGGTTCAAAATACAACAAATCTTATAAATTACACTTGAAATATTGTTAAAATTGTAAATGTTATTGATGTACCATGTGAAAACTTTTTTTTTAAATAGCAAAAAATATATTTACAAGGTAGATGTAAAAAAAATATTAATAGGTCAATATAAGCCTTCTTATTAAATTATTTATTATTGTGTTTCGGTAGCGACAAATCTGGGGAGAGGAAAAATATTCCAAAACTTTCTGAAAATACAATATGATCATTAACTGCACAATGTGTACAGAAATGTGTACCTTGGATATTATACAATTTGCACACATTCAAAATTCAAGACGTTTCCAACTCTGACTTTGAACCATTTCTGTAGAATGGCACATATAGTTTAGCATTTTATTATTTTATAGTGCATTCGAGTGCAAATCCATTTGCGCAAAAGATAAGAAGCAGAATAACAAATAACCAGAAGCATTATATTGCTTAATGCTTATGGAAAATCTGAGCAGCGTAAATTCAGTGACGCGAGACCACCATTAATCCTATATTGCACAAAACAACATCTGGCAGAGACATTTTTCACCAACACTGTAAAAAAAAAAAGTTGCTGCCTTAAATTTTTAATTTTTAAACCTAAATTGCATTAAACTGAAAAAAAAATAGTTGCATCTTTTATAACTTATAAAAAAAAAAAGTTAGAAAATTGCTTAACTTATTTTGATGAGTTAAAGCAATAAAAACATAAGTTGTTATAACTTCTGATCATATAATTTTCTACAGTGAATGTTTTTGTTTTATAAATAAAATAATTCAAATGAAATTGAATGAGATATTGTAATAAATAGTTTATCTTTAATGCAAGAGCTACCAATGTAAGCCATAATACACAACACACTGACTTGACTTCTTCACTGTAAGGAAGCAAAACTAAAGGCCCTCCGAAAGCGGCTAAAGCATGGTTCCTGATCTTCATGCACTGTCACATGTTGCCTTTGAACCCTCCAGCAGTTCATGTTTCATCCACACACTGTCGATCAATAAACCACAGAGAAGAAAAGCAGAATCACATCTTACCAGAGAGAAGCAGAAGAGATTCATTCTGGGAAGTATGGTTTCTTTCCAGTGGCCACAGCATAGGATGAACAATGGGACGAGGCAGGCAGACAGCGAGCAGAGTGCTTAGTGTTCCAGGCTGCCTACTGCTCCACAGATTAATACTGAATGACATCCTTTCTCTAATCCAATAGATGTGGAGGACCATTACCACTCCAGGCAACCCCTCTATCAAGTGCTGAGCTTGTTAATGCTGATGTTGTTTACTTACTCGAGAAGTGGGTTGAGAGCTTTTGTTCGGGCCATGATGGAGTCAGAACAGTTGCTTGAGTAATTTACTGTAGATTCCAGTCACCAGTCTAATTTAAAAATGTGATCCAGAGGCATCCTGTCTTTACACAGGCACGTAAAAGACTAAAGCTCGGAGCATCTCTGATTCTGATTTGGTTCTGTGTGAATTAAAATGTCATATTTTCATTTATAGTTTTCACATTAATTAACATTATTTCTGAAATGATTATTTGTGGATGCTCCGTTCACATACTTCAGGCCAATTCTTGTAACTAAAAAGAAACTTTATTATATTTCATATTTTATACTGTATTTAGCATAAAATATTGTAGAAATATTTTATTTAGCCATATGTCCCCTAAAATGCAAGTAACTATGTAGACAATGTAAACGTAAATGTATGTGTATGTATGTGTGTGTACACACACAAACTCAGCGGCCACTTTATTAAGTACACCTTGCTAGTACCAGGATGGACCCCCTTTTGCCTTCAGAACTGCTTAAATTCTTCAAGGCATTGATTCAACAAGGTGTTGGAAACATTCCTCAGAGATTTTTGATTCCTCAAAGATTACATATTGACGTGATGGCATCACGCAATCGCTGCAGATTTGTCAGCTGTCGCATTCATGATGCAAATCTCCTGTTCCAACACATCCCAAAGGTACTCTATTGGATTGAGATCTGGTGACTGAAGGCCATTTGAGAATAGTGAACTCATTGTACCTTTGTGACGTGCGTTATCCTGAAGTAGCCATCAGAAGATGGATCACTGTGGTCATAAAGGGATGGACGTGGTCAACAACAACACTCAGGTGTTCTGTAGCGTTTAAATGCTCATTTGGTACTATGAGGCCCAAGTAAATATCCCCCACACCGTTACACCTCCACCAGCAGCCTGAACCATTGATACAAGGCAGGATGGATCCATGCTTTCATGTTGTTTATGCCAAATTCTGACCCTACCATCTGGATGGCGCAACAGAAATCAAGACTCATCAGACCAGGCAACGTTTTTCCAATCCTCTATTGTCCAATCTTATTGAGCCCATGCCAATTGCTGTACCCCATCGGCTTCAAGGTTCAACATGTTTTGCGTTCAGATGATGCTTTTCTGCATGCCTTGGTTGAGTGACTATTTGAGTTATTGTTGCCTTAGTATCAACTCGAACCAGTCTGGCCATTCTCCTTGACCTCTGACATCATCAAGGCATTTTCACCCACAAAACTGCTGCTCACCGGATATTTTAGTTTCTGAAATACAAAGACTTAAATGCCCCTCTTGGCGAGTATTCAGTTTAACACAGTTAACGCATGTTGTGTAACAGTATATTGGACATAAACTCTTAAAGTTACAGCAGCCTAATATTCCTGCTGCTGTCTGTCATGTTAATCAAAGAACAGAAGACAAAGAAAATCACTTTCTGTCTCTGCTCTTCAATAACTAATTGTAAGCATTAATCTGTATTACATTTTTTTTTTACAATGAAGACTATCCAGTGTTATTTTACATTTGATTACATTAATTTCTGTAGTATTTCTTACCTGAATAGGCTACTGTTCGACCCACCTGAAAAACTTTCTTTTTTCTACTGCATTTGCTTGCATCGGTGCATCTCTTAAAACATTGTAAGTAGACTGAAGACAATTAAGCTATAGGAACACAACACCAGCTGTCTCTACACAGGGAATGTTGACCTCTTTAGCTGGTGACATAAAAATATACTTAAAGGCAGTGATATTTTATTAACCAAGCACCATGCTCTGTCTCCATCCACAGGGAAAATGAAGGTGACATTAATGCATAGCTTTTAGGAAAATCTATCATTTAAGTTCCTTGACTGCACTGTGTGGGGCCATCTGGATTATCTATAGTTTTAAGTTAAAAATATTATTTAATATGGCTGAATCAACCTCATTAGGTAAGGTACGACCACCGAAAGTCAATTGTATAAGTCAATTGTCACACAGAAATTAAGTGCAGAGTTTCACTTTTTACATTGTATAACCCAAGGAGTGGCATGGTATGTTGTAATAGTCACTTGGGTAAATCTCCTAATCCTAGGGAAAATCTCTTCATCCATTCTCAGCTAGAGAAAATATACCCAGCTGAGGATTCACCGCCTTGGCATATGACATTACCTGCTAGCACAGCGAGTGTTTTTTTAGCCAAAGTGTATGTGATGTCTTGTCAACAACCCTTAGGACGTTTATATCTGGAACTGTCTCAAAATATAGGCCCAGAGGATTATGGTGCATGCACAGCGCTTCAGATAGCAGGAAAGGAGGTGAATCTGGTATAAGAATGTGTAAGCTGTTGCAGAAAGTGGGTCACCATGAAAGCAAGGTGTTCATGGGTTCTCTCTGGCTGTGCAAACAGATGATTGTGAAGGTCACCAGATATTTGATTTGCTTCAGTGATAATCTGCTTGTTTTTATTTTTTGGAATTGTGCCAAATTATGCAATCTGTTCATTTCCTTTATGTTGCAATGAAAAGGGCAGTTTGAGGTGATGGCTGGTCTGACAGAGAAAGCACAACTGATGCACTCAGATAATTAATGTGCTCACATAAATTAAATGATTAGTCCTGCATACTTACGAAAGCATATTTTATTAAGGTAATTCAAGTAGCAGATTTCATTTGAAAGTCAACAAGAAATCAAAATGAAGCCTATTTAATTTCTTAAAGCATGTTCCTGGTTTTATTGTGCATCATTCATTAGTGCATGCAAATTCCAAATTGGAAAAAAAAATTCTTTTTTGCAGTAATCTTTATTATATGAATTAAATGAATTCATGTCTTCACATAATGCAAATTATTTGGGCATCATTTGAACAAACTTGCATTTCTGTTCTGGCTCTTTTCGGTGGGTAACACCTACCTCTCACTGTCCAATCAGTTTGCAATATTTTAAATTAACCCCCACCCAACTTTTTTTTTTTCTTATTCAATATCCAGTTGCAAACTGGAATTCACGTTAATCGTAGCTAAGCCAAGATGGCGATACCTTTTTTACAGTCTCAATTCAGTTTAAGTTAATTCATCACTGCAATGTGTCCTGTTTCCAATTTTCTTCCTCTTTCTTGACAAATCTTGATCTCTCTCTCTCTCTCTCTCTTAATCAGCAAAAGAGCTCAGATTCTGAGAAACGACAGCTCATTGGCTTGCTCATTTCTTAGAACTTGTAAATTGACAAAAATGTCATGTCAATTCAACCCACCTAGGCCTCCGGCTCTTAATCTTTTGCTGTCCATTAGAGAACATGACAAGATAAATTGCTGTCACGGGCGCTGTGTGAAAGAAGGTGCGCAGGTTTCCAGCTGGTTATTTCAAAAGAAGAAAATCCTCAATCTCTTTAATCATAAACCCTGCGGTCAGGCAAAAAAATAAAGGAGGGAGGATTAATTCACAGCTGACCCATATTTCCT
The DNA here is from genome assembly GCF_951802725.1 of Rutilus rutilus. NCBI lineage: Eukaryota > Metazoa > Chordata > Actinopteri > Cypriniformes > Leuciscidae > Rutilus > Rutilus rutilus. Next base: position 22,955,992 of record NC_140223.1, read on the forward strand.
TGTTTGAATTAAGATTATTAGAAGCTGCCCAACTTATTTGTGTACAAGAAGCATGTAGCATTATTATAATTAGTATTATTTTAAATATTATAACGAGCAGCACAACAGTTATCGGTGCAAAAGTAAAAGTTACTTTTGTCATAAGACTCACAGATGGAACAATAAAGTTCAATAACCTCACAATATTGTTGACTAAAACTTCTGAAGGGTTTATGAAAATGCACAGAGCATCTCATCGAGTTAAGCTTGTTTGGAAACGAGGTTATTATGTTTTAAATCACCCATGATAAACATTTGATATGCAGTTTTGCATCGCATGTTTAGCTTCCAGTCTTCTCATCTGTTAAAAGCAGCGGTTAATCCAGACAAATGGCATCGTAACATCTCTCTCGAATGACCTACATCTCTCTGATACTGCTTTGACTTCAACACATACACAGCTTTTTACTGAGTAGTTTTTATTTCATTCATAAATCAAATCATACAGAGCTGGGACAGAAATCATGGTTATTAAAAATTCATTTAAGCAGTGATAATGTAAAACAATCCATGTTGAATCAGATGGAAAAGGAAAGCATACACCTACAGTAACCCAGTGCTATTACACCATTACAATAAACATTAGTGCCTGACTCAAGGACAGTAGATCAACAGGATTGGTGACATTGAGAGATCAGTCACACAGATCAGAAGTGCAGCAGTAGGTATTCAATCCAGGCACACAGAACTCCTCACATGTCCGGGAGAACACAGTGGCTGCGGTTAAAAACATATCAAGAAAAACAGGTCAATCATTTCTAGAATACAGAAGAAAAAATTTATTTTCCTTTTTTAATCACCAGTGGAGCGGTAATAAATATGAAGCTGTTTTAGGGTCATTATCATGAACTAGAACTAAAACCATAAAATAAAATAAAAACATTCAAAACATTAAACTTATTTTATTTTAGTTAGCTGCCAACATTTAGTACTAAAACAAGTAGCCTACTATTAGTACTAAATAACAAGTACTAAAATACATCAAACTAAAATAAAAACTAATAAAAAACTAAAACATACAAAAACTATATAGATCAAATTTAAATACAAATATGAACAAAAACTATAATAGTATAGCAATGATAGCCTATCAAAATTATACTCACTATTACTGACTATTGAAAATAGTAAATAACTAAAATAATATTGTTTGCTTACGTGTTGCAACAGTTTTGCAGAAATTGCTTGAGGATGGGCATTCAGTTGGGGTCTTGCAGTCCTCATCCACACAGGTGTAGCATGTCAGCGAGTGCACTGATGAGAGATTACATATTAGACAAATAGATGATAATGGTGACCTTTTTCTGCACTTTATCAGAGTTTTTTCAATTTTTACATTCCAAACTTACTCCGAGACATGATAGCTAGCAATGTCCAGTTCGTTATATTAGATAGATAGATAGATAGATAGATATTGAAAAATCTTTTTTCTTACCTGATGCGCTGCAGAGGAGCACCACAATAAAAGCACACACTAGGGCCTTCATGATGAAAACTGGTCTGGTCACGAAGAGGAACGTGATTCTTTATATACCTTGGCTACACCTTTTACCGTAAATACATTCTTTCTTCCACAGAACAGTAATGCAGCATGACAGGTTTAATGTAACTAGATCTAGATGTCAGCTTAGTTCAAGGAAGTAAAATGATTTTGTACATTGCAGGTCTGGTAATTCTTTGTGCTTAGCTTATTGTCTCTCCTTGATGCAAGAACTTCTATCAAGCCTGTAACTCTAGGGCATCTTTTTCTAACCTTTTCAACTCTTTTATCCATCCTCTGCCATCTGATAATTTAGTTCTTTTAATTTTACTCAGGAATAAACCATTTGATGTCACTTTTTTTTCAACTAACTCTGAACTGTTTTGACTGTGCTTCTATTTTATTATATTCTTTAGTACAGTTATTGAAACCATGTTGGGGGTAATGCATAACAAGTAACAAAAGTTTCATTATCAGATTACTTTTTCTAAGTAACTAGTAAAGTAACTACTTTACTTTTAAAACATTATAATGCCTATTGATGCACGTGATGCTTATTGTAGTTCTAGACTAAATGCAAGCATGCATTTACTCATCTCACTTTCACAAAAACCGATTTATATTCCTTAAAGGGAATAAAAACAGTGAAATAAGACAAATATACTTTATGCATTTAATCTTACTTTATTAACCAACGTCTTTGCTGCTGATCTTCGATGACCTGATTGAGCCATACTAGTAAGAAAAAATGACTTTAGATAAACATAATTTTGTGTTGAACTATCTTTTCCTGCATCCTATTCAATCCAGAATGGCAGCAGCTGAAAGGTTTGTTTGAGATGCGCCCTCTACAGACATGAATTTGCATTTCCTTCAGCCTGAGGATTATTCATTTCACTTTTGGTGTGAAAGGGCCTTTCACGAGTTCACACTTACATATAATTTGAGGGGGTAAAGTTTAATGCGTATTTGGCGTGCTGTCCGGGGGGAGGGCTCCGAGCTCGGAGTTTGGCCCGAACCCAGAGTACTCCCCCCGTATGTAAGTGCTTAGGACTAGAAGCGTGGAGAAGGGGTGGTGGAGGGATGCTGCAAAACTGTCAATGGAATGAGGTGAGACTGCTGAGTACATATACACACCTCTTACCATTGATTGCTGAGTACTCTCCACTTGTGTTAATTATCTGAATGTGCTCCTCCCGAACCTTGTTAATAAAACATCATTTAAAATAGAACTTTTAGGGAGTAACGCAATATTGTAATGCATTACTTTTAAAAGTAACTTTCCCCAACACTGATTGAAACCATAAACCACCATATTTTTGTGAGATGGGCATCTAAAGTGCAGAGCCCTTTAATTCAAATTCCACCTGCATTTCTAAGCCTGTCAGGTACCATAGAAAACCATCCAATTAATCTCCCCAGCAACAATCCTCTGGTGTTCCACAGGGATCTGTACTTGGACCACTTCTCATTCTTTACTAAATCACTCAGTTATTTCATAACCTCTCATAGCCTTTTTACCTCTTATTAAGAACGTAAATCTCATCTCAAAATAGAAATTACAGGCCAGCTGGCAAAATGATCTCTAATAGCATGGACCTTAGGGCCTTAAGGCCAAGTGAATTCAATGCTTATTACAGCTGGGGCACGGACAGGCCTTATGGGTAATCTTTCTGAAGATTAGTATTGTATTGTTTTTAGGCATTGGCATTTCCATAGACGTTTGAGGCTAGTTATTGCTTTGAGGAGAGATCTCAGGGGATCGGAGGCCATTGCCAATGTTCAGCTCTCTAGACTAAAGTCAGGTTGCCAAATATGAAGAATATTTTCCACTTGAGAAACCATATCAGACAAGAAATTTCACAGCTTAACACAAAGTTGTCATGAATGTGGATAAGACTATGGGCCCTATCTTGCACCCAGCGCAATTGACTTTGTACACCGACGCATGTATCATTCCTATTTTGCACCCGCGCACAGCGGACTTTTCCCTCCACAGACGCACGTCGGTAAACTAGCAAATGCATTTGCGCTCCCGGAGGCGGTTCAGCGCAAAGAGGAGGCGTGTTCCGGCGCAAACGTGTTTTGCAGGTTTAGAAAACAATTCCGCCACTGACTTTAGACTAGGTTTTTCCTGGTCATTGTGGCTGGAACACGCCTCCTCTTTGCGCTGAACCGTCTCCGGGAGCGCAAATGCATTTGCTAGTTTACCGACGTGCGTCTGTGGAGGGAAAAGTCCGCTGTGCGCGGGTGCAAAATAGGAATGATACATGCGTCGGTGTACAAAGTCAATTGCGCTGCACATTTTATTCATATGCTATTTTAAGGGCACATGCTTGGCTATAACCAATGTAGCGTGTGCACAACGCGCATACACTTTGCTTATCTCATCTACAGACGCAGCAGTTTTCATTTTTAGAAAACCATACATTATTACAAGAAAAAATATTAACACATGAGAGAAATCATTGTTGTGTCCATGAAGATGTGAAAAAATAGGCATAATTCTAGCTTACACATTTACCCAAATTATTATATACCTGTTTAACCGAAGCTAATTTGGGTGTGTTTCTCCATCCCCAATGTAACTTCTCTGTCTTTTACGGCCCTGACGAGAACGTCGGTCTCCTCGGCTTTGAACCGCTCCTGGCGTGCGCCTGGCAAATCCGCCGTTATAATAGCAATCCGCCATGGATCAAGCGCGCCTGCTCTTAAAGGGAATGTGAGATGTCACTCTGATTGGTTTATTTCTCGTTACGCCCAAACCACACCTATGAATAATGAAGCTACTTCAGACCAACCCATTTTAGATTTGCGTCGGGCGCAAGAGTCATTTATCCCGCCGGTATAATAGCAACAGCGCCCAAGACCCGCCCACAAAGTTACTTGCGTTTCACGCTTGATACTTGCGTTTCAGATCGTTAAAATAGGGCCCAATGGATTAATTACTTAGTTAGAGCAAGTAGTGTTCATTAAACATTTTTATTTCATTGCTAGTAATCACAATTTTGCAAAAAAAAAAAAAAAAAAAAAGTACTGTAGGCTATATCTTGATGATAACATTATATGTGATTAGTAATTTAAATATGTAATAGTAAATAGTAAATGAAGATGTGTTATCTAGGATGAGGTATCTGTGAAAACAAAGAATACCTAAAAAAGCCATAATGATCTTGAAATCATTAGGTAAATGCTGTAATATGGAGATTAAAAAACACAAGGGTCTAACTAACACAGACAGCAGGGGGCAACAAAGATCAAAAGTAATTAGACAAACATTTAGCAAATACGTGGCCTTCATAAAATAAATAAAAAAAAAGGTAAAATTAATACTGGAACACGAATGGATTAATGTGTTTATAATACTATTAAAGGGGTGGTTCACCCAAATAAAGATTCTGTCATTTACTCACCCTCAAGTTGTTCTAAACCTGTACGAGTTTCTTTGTTCTGATGAACACAAAAGAAGATATCACAACTTGAGGGTGAGTAAATGACAGAATTTCCTTTTTTGGATGAACTATCCTTTTAATATTTTGTAAAAAGATGTATGTTTTTGACAGCAAGAACATCAGAACCAGATTTCATGCAGTGCGCTTAAGACAAAAAATTGTCTTAAATGAAAGCATTGAAAATATTTCTGTTTAATATACAAAATTTGCGTGTTATAATTAATGCTTAAGATAATTATGACTTTGGTAGAAGAACATATTCCTCAGCCTAAACATCCATATCCATCTGTCTCTCTCTTCTCTTTAGTTATCCATCCATCTATTTATTCATAAATCACTCAACCATACATCTATCGATCCATTAATTCATTTTTTAATAAAAGCAATTTATTGGAAAGCTTACAGTTCTTTAGTAGGCCTATACCACTTAACAAAATGAAATCTTCTAATGTAATTTGATGCATTAAATGAATTGCTAAAAGTTCCATTTTGTAAGCAGTTTAATTCCTGTATAAATAATCACTTCAATAAAACATTTGGGATTTCATTTTGCTTCTAAGAATACAGGTGACAGTGATCATGACTTGTGATTTAGGGTTGTCAAGGTTGAACTTTAGAATAGCACAATTTACAAACTTCTTCACAGGCTTTTTAAGCAAACAAAGTTGAGTGTTTTATGGTTTTGAACTGTGTGTTGGCCATGTGACCTTCTGAAGGGGTTCTGCAGTGACATCTCATAATTCCTTCACCTGTGCCAATGACATCCAGAGGAAGATGTCTAGATCATAACAGTCTGTCTTGCAACAAGCAACTTGCAAGAATATAAATAAAACATTCACAGTAAGAAAATTTATAAAATAATTGAATCTGAAAATGTAAAGGCTAATACATTGCAGTTTTTTAGAATTCATATTACTTTAAGTAATGTATGGAAACAGCCCTAAATAAGCAAGCACTGCAGTACCATTGACGGCCAGCAGATGCTACCATTGAGCCAATCCTATGTGTAAGTGCATGACTTATTTTGTTTGCGTTTCACGGCTAAATAGCTAAAAATCTCCTCAGAATGCAGTTGGTCAAAATAACCCACAATTCTAATTTCATCTCTGAAATAAATGACACCATTTGCAAAGTGAAACAGTCTGAAGGGGCGAGTAGTCCGGTCTTGCTGCTTAAAAAAAGTCATTCTCTCTTCCAAAGCGCAATGTAGTGACTGTAATGGATAGCAGAAAACTTCTGGTTTCCCATCTCCCTCTGTAAATGGCAGAAACAGAGTGTCCTCCATTAGGCTCCATAAATCTGAGCTGATGTGACAAAGGGTAATGAAGCAGCTTTCTAATCGGCCTGCCCACGGCCCCCTCATGTCACACTGCAGACAGGCCTGTTTCCAAATGCAGATTCCCGAACAAAGCTAAACACACAAACATTTATTCCCAGAGCCAGACAACTGCATCACGTATGTCAATAATGCTATACGTGAGTGAAGGCTTCGCGAAATTTCTGCTGAAAGTTGCTAGCATTTAGAGAAATCAATAATACAACACCCGACAAGTTTAATGAAAGAAGACTCGGTAATGATCCCATTTATCCTCAAGCTAAATGTGCCTAACCAGAACATTTGAAAAAGAACAATGAGTCCATTTCGAAATGATGTTTTATTATGTAAGTGGCTCTGTTTTATAAGAACAAGAACTTCTTATAAACTTGGGAGTCGCGCTTTACCCTCTTAGGAAGGTGTGTGGAGCAACCGCTGCAAGATGACATTAAACTCTCGGCTTGTCCCATACAGTACATGTGTTCCTCTTGTCCTTGTCTCTGAATTGGAACAGAGCTTACTACAGCGAGACCTGGCTAGCGCTTTATCACATAAACCTTCGGTATACCTAATCAAATAACCACCCGGGCGTGAAAACATATTCCACTCTGTTCACGTAGCCTTGCGATGAGTGCCTTGCAGAATCAAACAGGACACGGGATTAAGTGATGGAGTCGGAGTCTTCCAGAGGGCCTTGTGCTACAGCGATTAGGAGAGAGGTATTACTGAGATTGTGGGCGGTGCGACACATAAAGAATGGGGACAGAAGTGCAAAGTAGCTCTCCAAGACCCATCAGGTGCTCATCTGTTGAAATATCGGCTTTTTATAAAATAACAATGCCAGGAGCTTTTATTTACAGGAAATGTCACACCTGAAGGTATATTGTATAGCAGCTGAATTTGGCCAAAGAAGAACATTTAAATAATTAGGGGTAAATAAACCTTAAACCAGAAAAATAAATAAACCGGAACCCTCTGTGGCAATTCACTCGATCAAACTTAGCTTTTTAAAAATACACATTTATATATACAGTGGGGTCCAAAAGTCTAATGAAAACAATATAATACATGTTTTATTATTGTTGCATTTATAGAACATTTTTCTTTTTCTTTTAAACTTAGAACCAAAGAAATTTGTGATAAAAATAATAAATATAATTTAATAAATTATATAAAATATGTATACATTTACAATAATATTTATTATTATTATTATTAACATTTATTATTCTTTATTTATATTTAATAAATGTAATTTAAATTTTTTTTTTTTTTATAAAACTTAATTTACAGATTTTTTTTTTTTTTGATATTTGACACTTGCAGTGCTGAATAGTGGCTAATGGTTCACTAAATCCACATCCCTTTCTTTGTCTCTCTGAACTCCTATCTTTGCATTCGGCTAAGAGACTGAGAGGTCGTGACCTCTGTGGCCTTTTGTTCCCTCAGTGAGTTGGGTTACAGACAGTGCCTCATCAGCCATGCTGTAGATGACCTTCTGTACTCCTGTCCCTCAGAGCTATGCAGGGCCATTGGCCTCTCTGTTTCAGTGTTAAAGCTGCCTTTTATAGAGCAGCCTGGCCCAGCAGCACGCTGGGAGACAAACAGAGACAAATGGCCTTGTATTTTTTTCTTCAGAATAGTTAAATCAACAAGTGTGACATAGAAAATGGGTGTAAGGTGGATTAGGACACACACGCACGCATGCACGCACACACGCACACACACGTTTACTTAGCTATCTAAATGGGGACATTGCATAGACATAATGTTTTTTTATACTGTACGAACTGTATATTCTATCCCCTTAAACTAACCCTACCACACAAAACGTGCATTTAAAAAAATAAATAAAAAATCTTTAATTACTTTTGGTATTTTTTCAGGTTTTGGTAACTTCTGGGTTCACATTTTCCCCCAAACTATAGTTAAGTAGGTACACACACACACACACACACACACACACACACACACACACACACACACACACACACACACACACACACACACACACACACACAAAATGTGTGTTGATATCAGTCTAAACTGTCTCTCTGAAATCTAAGACTTTGCTAACTTTACAGCGATGCTTATGTTGCTAAAGTTTAAGTAAGGTACAGTGTCCTCTGTAAGAGGCTCTCAACGCCGTTCCAAGTACTCTCGGAGTCCCAGGAAGTATTTAAAGCTCAGACGTGATGCTGTAAAAATAATTCAAAGAGCAGGAAGAGGAGTTATTAAACCGAAAGGAAAGTTGCACAAGAGAGGAGGGGAGTTCAGACAGCAGGGGTCTTTGATGAGCGTATCCGGACTGGGCCCGGATGAGAGCTGAGTAATGTGGGGGAGCTTTATCCAGGTGCACACATTGTGCTCTTGAGTCTAGCACTCTATTCTGCCCTCATCCGTCTCTCTTTCACTCATTCGTTCTCTTTCTCCCCCCCTTTCCCTTCTCTGTCTATTCAGCTCGAGCGCCAGGAGTCAGATAGATGGTCCAGCTGCATCCTCTTGGTCACTATGTGCCAGTTTATTTAAGGTCTTCTTGGAACAGAGACCTCCCTGTGAAAGTCTTAATATATTGCCTGTGTGTTCGTGTTTGCCTGTGTTTGTTCTCGGGAGAGTAAGTCACGGTCCCTAAATACATCTCAGGGTCGGTTAGATTTAGAACGCTGAGTAAATACTACACCGATTTTGCTTGCATGAAATGGAGTGTAGTTATGGCTTTCTCATTATGTTTTGGACTGAGGAGGTCCATAACACCTGGAGAAAGCTAATCATTAGCATTCCCATTCATCTCAATGGCACTTTCTCAGGATGGCACAAGATCAAGGACGCACACAGTTCCAAAAGTCTTCAGTAGTGACTATTTTGAGGTGTAACGTGACAGGCAACAATTTAAGGCTAAATACTGTTGTAATACTGTTACAATATAATAATAATTATTACTATTATCAATGCTGAAAACAGTACTGCTTAATATTTTTGTGGAAAGCGTGATACGTTTTATTTAGGATTCTTTAATGAATAAAAACATTTGAAATCTTTGGTAACGTCATAAAATCTAACCTGTCATTTTTGATTAATTGAATGCATCTTTGTTGAATAAAATAATTTCTTTCCATATTATATATATATGTATGTATATGTATCGCATATATATAATGTATCACAGTTTCCACAAAAAATTAAGCAGCACAACTTTTTTCAATGTTGATAATAAAAAATGTGTGTCACAGTTCCACTGTCCGCAGTTCCCTCATACACTCCATACTCCATTCACACACACGTAGTACAGCCATATCACTCAAAACTACAATCACCTGCACTTGATCAGCATGCTCATCACCTCTGACATAAAATCATATACATCATATACACTCATTGTCTGGTCTACAACTAGGACTTCAGACTATTGAATTAAATTAATTTTTGGATTAATAGCTAAATGAAAACTACTCTCTGATGTCGTGGAACGGGCTGCAAAATTCTCCTTGACTCCACAGAGATAGTCAGGTTTGTCATTTTTTTTATTCAGAACGGTCATTCTAATTGCAATATAGCCTTGGTTTCTTTTTTTTGTTTTCAGCTGCTATGGGCCGTCCACAGGCCATCAATATTGATCGCCTTTCTATATGTCTGATGAAGAGCCTGCGTGCTCGAAACGTTACCGCTATGCGATAGTTGTCTTGATAATAAATATTTTTGATAATTTTGGAGCTTAGGTGTTGCCGACTTTATACTTTATTTTTTACTTGTTGTTTTTTAGTCGAGCACCCTTTTGAGATTGATGTGCGTGCTTTTGTTTCATTTTTCTTCGCCTTTCTATATGAAATACACTCCATCCTCATGATAATGACTTGCACTATTGATTCTTTAATTTTAAGTTGACAAAAGCTGCATTAACATTAGAAAAATTAAAGATGTTGAATTTATTCAAGTCAATCAATTATTCATTTCATTCATTTATGCATATTTATATATTCATTCATGTATTAATTTATGCAGATTTTGGAGGCTGTAAAATGCCACAGTCCTTCAATAGACATATGACTTCACATTATACTAACAGCTCAGCCTGTCCTGTCCAGGAGGAGGTGACTCAGAACTTTTATTGCACCAATACTGCCTACTCATCTGCGCTATCCCTGCACAGCCTGGGCTCTCCATGCGTCATAGAACAGTGTCCTCACTGGGACCTTTAACTTCTCGTGACCCCTGAGGGGTGGAGCTCTTCATTTCCTGCCCTGCTGGTGACTCACACCCATCAACGAAGGTGTTTATCAGTCTGACCTTTCATGACCTCTTCTGTTTCCTGCTGATGATTGGATGACCCTAGTGGGTGACCTCTTGTTGATTTTTATCTGGTTTTTAACACATATTCAGTTTATGTCTCAATGCATCTTGTCAGAACGGCCAGTCAGAAGCATCATGCCTGTTCAAACTAATTTGTTTAGCTAAGAGGATTTTTAATGCAACTTACTCACAAACAAATATATATGTATTCACACACACATACATAATGTATATTTGAAAATGTGTTCCTAAACTGAAAACTAGCACTTATTTACAAATAAAAAGATCCACATAGTTGTTAGAATGTGTTCTTTTCCCCCATTGGTCATGTCTTATCTTGCCTGAAGCAGCAAGTGAGACAAAACTGCCAAAAAAAAAAAAAAGATGTACAATCGTGACCCTGCCTCCAGCAACTCATAAATATGCCATCATGACAGAGTTTAATAATGTTTGTGTAATGCATGTGCATTTTAATTGCAAATAGATTTCCTTTTATAAATGACAAAAAACATTGCAATTCAAAATAAGAATAAGATAAAATATGTGGATTAGTTTTCAGTGACACATATTAGCCCCATTATTTTTAAAGATTTTTTGGCTTCCATCACATGTAATTGTTTCATTTCATCTCAGCATATGGGACTGTAATCGTTGCTTTTCAGGCAGCAGAAACAATGAGCTTTTTGATTAAGGATCCAATATGACCAATTACCAAACTGTAACTAGCCATGTTGGCAGAATGTAGATGACAGAAGATCTTTAATGGCTTGTACATTCCATAACAGCATGGATGAACAAAATCTGTTATCACCATATTAAAATACAAGATGCACATTTATCACCACAAAACGAGTTTAAAAGCATGGATTACTTGGCAGACAGCATTGTCTTACTAGAAAATTACGGAGACAATTTACAAGGTGACCGTCTAGTCTAAAATATAATTTATAATGTATTTCAGAGAAAGCATTGTTTAACAACAACAACAACAACAAAACATGTTGCTATAAAAAAAGTTTGCATACTGTAAATGTAGCCTAATTTTGTTATTCCATAATGCGCTTTGTGAAAGATGAACAGCTCCTAAATGCATGACCACAACAAAAAGTGTATCTGAAACTCTCTGCGTTTTTTAAGTTACCTCAAAAGCAAGGCCAAGAGCACGGACTAGAGATGCAGGACGAGGCATGGGAGGGGCAGAGCCTTCATTGTCTCCTTGAGGACCTTGCTACACTTCATCATGCATTCCTTTTCATCTCCGTGTCCTCAACTTCCAACGGTTTTCCGCATCACCGCCGCTGGAAAGCACAGTACGTGATCAGGGTGAACCTGCCGGCTGTGGGAATTGACCCGCTATCCTCAGTTTAGATGTCAATAGTGGGCAATTTTTCCCTCTTCCTCAAGGTCATTGTGACCTGGAGTGAATCCATAAGAGACTAGCCTAATTACTGAGCAACAACAGGCAGTGCTGCAATAACCTAATTATTCTTGGCACATATTAGATAAAGGGGCCTATTGCTGGCTTTCCTGCAAGGGGCCTGTTGAAAAGGAATTTGATTTCCCCAAATACTTCATCACCAGATCTCTCCTTGTGTTAATTGGGTACTTTAAAGCAATGAGGGATACCTCTTCCTTGCAAAACTGAAGGGATGGCTCTTGGAATATAAAGGGACAGTTCCTCAAAAAATGTCACTGTTTTGTAGCTCAGAAGAGGTATTTATTTAACCCTTACCACAAGGTGACTTTTATTTTCGAAAGATGGTGAGATGAAGAAGTTACTGAGTGGATCTATGCAGTTTTATTTATGGATCTGTTTCTCTTCAGTCAATCCTACCCCCTGAATAAGACACGTTGTGCAGTGGACAGCAAACTAATGGAGGTTTCCCTGCAGGCCATACCAGTGTGATCCTCATTGACCATGTCATGATGAATTAGCTTCAGCTATAGGCAGCTGGCTTTCTTATAATACACCTACAGGTCAGGAGCCAGAGTTCCTTGATTTGTCATGGCCACAGTAAAGAGAAAGGTCTTCGGATGCATGTTCTTTTAGTGACTCACTATCTATAAACAGAGAATTAAGCTGGAACATAGAGGACACAGTAGCTTATATTTGGATGTGCGCAGTCAGAAATAGAATCAGAGATATCACAAGGTTATTTAGTTTGGTCTCTGATTTAGATCATTAAAATGGCTGCCACTGTGTTTACTGTCATTTTATTCGTCCAGTGCATTTGGACAGTGCATTTGGTAAACACCTTGCCCAAGGGTACAGTAGAGATGAGTGACCTTTCAGTTTCTGGGTTACTTGGATCCAACCTTATAACCTTTAGCCATCAGTCAACTAGGTTTGCTTTAGGACCCAGATTTTACACTTGACTCAACACCAATTTCTCTTCTATAAAAAAAAAAAAAAAAAAAGCTTAATAAATTCATTTTAATTTAATTTAAAATATTTTTGAGTTAATTTCACTGAACTGTTAATTCAATCTATACCTGTGTCATATGGGTATTCGGGAAAGCAATATTAACTTACCAGTCCAGCACATACCCTGAACTCTTGGTTGATTAACCCAAACCTTCCAAAACTGCAGTGTGGAGTAAGTTCAGTCAACCCGGAGTATGATACTCAGAGTTACAGGTATTCCAGCATTCACGTGGTATAAGTAGGAGCTCTCAGAAAATTCCCATCTTACAAGCTATAATTACGAGCTCTATAAGAATGTGAAGTTGAAATCTTGTAATTATGGTAATTGCTACATGGCATAAATGCACCTATGCTTCTTTCTTCTTCTTTTGTTTAGAGGCGATTTACATTCATATCACAGTGCATATCGTCATGAAATCTGTCAAACCCACTGGAGCCTCATCAATAGGACAATAGTAAACTAACCCTGGAACATAAGGTTATGTTCAGAAAATAAGTTGCTGTGGCTACTTACATACCCTGAAAGTTACCTCAGGTTTTGGAACAGAAAGTTGATTTACTCTGAGTAAACTTACCCAGGTAAGTCGGATAACCTGCTTTCTGGAAAACCCCCTTGTTATCTACTCCCTATGTCAAACTGTTGTCAAGAGTATGAACTGACAAAGGCTGAATTATTCTTCCAGAGAGGAATGCCACAATGTTTCCACGGAAGCGCTGGTGCAGCAAGACTTCATATTCAGTAGATCAATGTGGCGTCCAATAACATGTTGTGTTGCCTTCTCAACGCGCCTTGTGTCTGCATGGCTATGTGTGTGCGTGCTTGCATATGGTGCATATACTAGTGTGAGCAAGTGTGGTGTTGAACAGCAAAGGCTGATCATGGTGTTTGAGCTTGTAGCCGCTGATGCATGAAATGGAACTCAGACAAGCAGTCTGCTTAAGCCTGTCCCCATGTCCTCCTCCATATACCTACATCACTCCATTGATTTTGCAGCAAGAGATGGAAGTGGGGGTAGAGGTAAAGCTGGCCTTGAGTTTGTAAGTCCAGTAATTCAGACACAGACATGTTTACAATCCAGAAAACATTACACAAATTCTCTAATTAAGAACTTAATAAAGGAACCCAGCAGGTTAAAAAGGATCAGATGTGATAAATTGTGCGTTTTCATGTTTTATGGGGACTTTCCATAGACGCAATGATTTTTATACTGTACAAACTGTATATTATATCCCCTACACTACATCTAAACCTACCCATCACAGAAACCTTTCTGCATCTTTACATAAAACACACACACACACACACACACACACACACACACACACGCACGCACGCACGCACGCACGCACGCACGCACGCACGCACGCACACACACAAATATATATCTTAAAATAAATAGTAAACATCATCTTTGGTTGATTTGATTGCTTCTATTGAGTGAAACCATCATTAGATAAATGGAAATTTCTCTCTGTGATATGCCAAATTAAAGGTTGTTAATCAAGAAAATACTAGTTTAGCATAATATAATAATGTTTGTTGATGTCATTAATCAAAGTTAATGTACAGTGTTTCCAAGAAAATCTGTTATTTTCATCCTAGGGGGTCTTTGGGTTGTCTGAGAGTCTGACAACTACTGCTTTAAACCACATTCCTCTTGCATTTTTAATGATAATGATAATAATAATTTATTCATACTTCATACTGCTCTAGCATTCTGTTTGCAGCTACAAAATTCAACTACTCAACTACTCAAAACTATTCCGGACAAATAAAACGTCACAAAATGAGGTGCAGAAGGCTAAAGCCCTTGGGATTCTGGGATCTGTCTTTTGACCTCCAAAAGCAAAGTAGCAAGTTAATGAACATCCATTACAACAAATCACACATGGGCTTGGAATACTAAACGGGTCTTAATTGCAAACCCACTACCAATGGAAAATGCACACCTCTGCAAATGGCAGATGCTTGATCCTGATCAATAGCAGGCATGCAACTATCAATTGCAAAATCAATATTGTTGTATTTGGTTCTCCAATCTTCTGTCTTGTTGGAAATAAGGGCTCTAACAGAGTGGCCACGGATAACGAGCTTGACCACTGAGACCTTTGTCTTTATCTATCAATGGGTCAATCCTTAAGTCTCCAGTGACCTGAGGCTGCTTCACCACATAGCCATTTAGACCTATTGTGTATGTGTTTTTTTTCCCATTGCTTAGAAGGTTAGTGCACCTAAAAATGCTAATTCTGTCATCATTTACTCACCCTAGTGCCATTTCAAATCTGTATTTCGACTGTTTTTGTCCATAGAATAAAATGTCAATCTGGTCTAAAAGAACATTTGGTGCTACTGATTTTCATTGTCATTAAAAAAACATTTTTCAAAATATCTCCTTTTGTTTTCCACAAAAGAAATTCACGACATGAGAGTAAGTAAATTATGTCAGAATAATTCATTTTTGGGTGAACTGTCCTCTAAGATATCGTTTGACTTCAGTGTTAGCTTCATAAATACCTGAAGGCCTACGGTGTCTTATTATTTTGCAGTACACTGAAAAAGATATTTACTGCTCCGTGTTAATAAGGAATATTTAATGAGACAACACAGGTCGTAAACCAAGCAAATGTTCATTTCTGAGTGCTGTCGAACACCAGAACACACCCTCTTTTTCCATATTTCACATAAGCCTATCTATTAAACTACTTTCAATGCACCAATTTGTCTTTGGCAGATGAATGTCCTTGTTGGCACAAGATTGCTTTAGTCCCTTTTTTAGCCAGTAAATGCCATCTGTGATTGACAGAGAGATATGAGCCAAGAGTACATGCCTGGGCAAATGGTGTCCAGTAAATGCTAAAGTAACATGGATTATGGTTTAATTTGCTGAAGGATGATGGATTTCACATAAATTCTCTGACACTACTAATGTTCGACTGACATGTTTTCGAACCCCTAGGATATTTTTGTATCTGACCTCTGAACTGTAACAGTACATGAAAAAAAAAAAAAAAAAAAAAAAAAAAAGACATTAGAACCCATTTAATCCTGTGATGAGGACAAACGGGTTAGGGCGGAAATATCTAATGGTTCTGTTCTTTATTTAAACAGCCAGTAGCCTTAGAAATAATGTCATGCACCAAGATTTGATACTTCATAATGCTATAGGCATATATATATATATATTTTTTGTACTATATCAAGAAACCATTTTATTTGGACAAAAATATGTAAACACCTGTGAGTACGAGATGGGTCATTACTATTGTTGATCTGTTTTTCCCAGAAGACAACTACATTATAAATGTGTATTTCCCACCCAAATTTCTGTCAGTATAGTGTAATTTTGTACATTTTAGTGTATAGATGAACTTGAACCTAACAGACTAAAAAGACCCATTCATGTATTTTAGCTGGTAGTGCATGGAGCTATAACAGGGCCAAGGTTGTAGGCTCAAATGCAGAAAGTTGCTTTGGATAAAAGCGTCTGCTAAATGCATAAACATAGAAGCCACAAACCTCAATTTTGATATCATGAAGCCTTGACTTCCTTTCCCACTAGCATACATGTGCAGCAGGTATATGAAACTACTCTTAAAAAGCTGGTGACTTGTAAAGAGAATTAAAAAGTGAGCTAGCTTTCACAAGGCTTCTTTCACCTTGAGCACAGAGTTATTTTCAGAGAATAATAACGAAGGGCGTCGTAGATAAGGAGCTCGGCAGACAAGGACAAGTGAAAATCACGCCGTGCAAATGCGCCGCAATTGCGGAGGCCCTTTTGAGAGATCACCGGTGGTTTAAATTGCAAAGATGAGCGTCAAAATGGATGAGGCGTCTTCAGGCTCTCTGGCACTCGCCTTTGCGATTTGCAGTAATTACTCATTGAATGGGGGACATCAAGAAGCTGCTGACGCCGTCTCGTTTTTCAGCAATAACAGAGCGCTTTCCACATCGCTCTGCGTCACAATCATTCAGTCACCTGGAAAATGTGAATCCCTCCCCGCACAACAACACATACTAGCAAACTTTTCACGTGCTTCTGCTGTGTATTGATCAATGCGGAGGAGAAGCGGAACATAATACTACATGACCTCTGTTGACATTATAATGTTGCATTATTTTGTAATAGTGAGAAAAGTGATGACAGCTTAAAAAGGCCGCTGCTTGAGTATAATAGCTGACCCGTGTACATTTTGCATAGACAAAGATAAGGAGATATAAACCCCCATGAGGGGCGAGAGACACAAAGAGAGCAAGAGAGAGAAGTGTGGGAGAGAAGCATGAGAAAAGAGAGCAAGAAGGAGAGAGTGTGGTCTGATAATGGAGGGCAGGGGAAGGTTGCTGACCTGCAGATCATTCTAGGGTTGTGTTACAGAGGCAGGACAAGGTCAGCCTCCTTAGTTTACCACTGTGGTTTCATCATCTGTGTTTTATTTAGTATCACAAACAAATTCGGAGATACCCTTAAATAGACATTATAGAGCATCCGACCCAAATGGCATCATTTCTTTTCTCTGTGATGAAAGGCAAAGCAGTGCACACTCTTAGAATAAAGGGTTCTATATAGAACTTTAAAGGGTTCTTTCAGGTGCTTGATTCATATATAGAACCTTCCCAGTATCATTTTTTGCTGTCTTTCATTTAATATACTGAATATGAATATAATTTGGCTATATATATCCTATCCAGCAACCTGTCACTCACATGAGATAGCAGCAATGGCAAATGACAACGATTTTCTTGGATAAAGAATAAAGAAGCTAGACAGTCATGTTTTGGTTTTGTTTTATGTTCTTGTTTTATGTCTGTCATGTGATCCCCTGTTCTAGTCATGTGATCCTGCCATGTGTTCTGTGTTGTCATGTTGTCATTGGTTCATTGTTTCATTGTTCACAGGTGTCCCTTGTCTAGTCATTAGTCTTGTGTGTATTTAAAGGTTGTATCAGTGATTTCAGGCCCCCCCAAAAAATGATCACATTCATCTAATCTTTCCTAACGATCCGCTAGCTGCCCGCCCCATAAGCATGCCGTCAAAAAAACGCGTCTCTGTAGGCAGCCTAGGCTCTGAGATCTGCACACAAAAACAGTTGGTTTCACCAACCACTCAAAACCAAAACAAATAGTGTTCCAACCAATCACCGACAGGGGGAGGGTGTTGTGAGGTTTTGAGCCAGCTTCTTCTTCAGCTCCGACTTCGTGTGCAGAAGCACAAAACCTCACAACACCCTCCCCCTGTCGGTGATTGGTTGGTGAAACCAATTGTTTTGGTGTGCAGATCTCAGAGCCTAGGCTGCCTACAGAGACGCGTTTTTTTGACAGCATGCTTATGGGGCGGGCAGCTAGCGGATCGTTAGGAAAGATTAGATGAATGTGATAATTTTTTTGTGCCTGAAATCACTGATACAACCTTTAAGCCCTCCTGTTTGCCACATCTCCTGGTCAAGTATTATTTTTTCTGTAACCACTGTGGTAAGCGCCATGTCCATGTCCATGTCCATGTTTTGAGGGCATGCCGTTATTTAATGTTTGATCACATTTTGTAAATAAACTGCACTTGGGTTCTCTACAAACTTGCCTGCAGTGGACTCATTGTTACATATACATATACATACATATTCATATACACAAGTAAAATGTACCATAAGTAAACACAATGGGCCCTATTTTAACGATCTGAAACGCAAGTGTCAAGCGCAAAGCGCAAGTAACTTTGTGGGCGGGTCTTGGGCGCTGTTGCTATTTTCCCGGCGGGATAAATGACTCTTGCGCCTGGCGCAAATCTAAAATGGGTTGGTCTGAAGTAGCTTCATTATTCATAGGTGTGGTTTGGGCGTAACGTGAAATAAACCAATCAGAGCGACATCTCACATTCCCTTTAAGAGCAGGTGCACTTGTTCTAAAGCGGATTCCTATTATAACGTCGGATTTGCCAGGCGCACGCGAGGAGCGGTTCACAGCCGAGGAGACCGACGTTCTCGTCAGGGACGTTGGGGATGGAGAAACACACCCAAATTAACTTCGTTTAAACAGGCGTATGATCATTTGGGTAAATGTGTAAGCTAGATGTTTGCTTTTATAATAAAATGTCTATCTATCTATCTATCTATCTATCTATCTATCTATCTATCTATCTATCTATCTATCTATCTATCTATCGTAATAATGTATGATTTGCAAAAATGATAACTGCTGCGTCTGTGTGTAGATGAGAGAATCAAAGTGTATGCGCGTTGTGCACACGCTACATTGATTATGGCCAAGCATGCGCCCTTAAAATAGCATATGAATAACATGTGCAACGCGCCACTGACTTTAAACAGTTTTTTTTTCGGTCAGTGGCGCAATTGTTTTCTAAACCTGTAAAATAGCATGAGGGAACGTTTGCGCCGGAACACGCCTCCTCTTTGCGCTGAACCGCCCCGGGGAGCGCAAGTGTATTTCTTAGTTAACCGACGTGCGTCTGTGGAGGGAAAAGTCCGCTTTGCGCGGGTGCAAAATAGGAATGATACATGCGTCGGTCGGTGTACAAAGTCAATTGCGCTGGGTGCAAGATAGGGCCCCTTAACTCATTTGAAAAGTGGTGTAAAAAATGTGTCAAAATTAAGGTTTAGAAAAAAAAAACTGATAAATTCTCTATTCTATAGGGGAGTAACACTTTTTTCTTCAGCACCTAAAACTACCTTTTTTTTTTAGCTACACGTCTGAAACTTTTAGGCAAAGTACCCATATTTGTCTACTACAAATGGCAACAATTTAAATTTCTTCAAATATATCACAGACTTTGTGAGATGATCATGAATACAAGGTGGTCCTTTGTTACAACCTACCCCACTACTGGGGTAGGTTGTAACACATACTGGGGTAAGTTGTAACAGGTAGACAAAATGCACAAACACTAAGGGTTTTTATTAACAACATTTTTATTTTAAATGAATGGCTGCAACAATAAAATATGTGTGAATATGGGGAGTGTATGTGCATATTTTGTGTGTTCTTCTCATCCCAGGTTTGTGGATGCCGTATGTTGAATTCCACCGCGAGTTGATAGGCAAACTGCATCTTGATTTAAGAATTTTTTAATATTTGGACTGGAAACAAGACAAAAATACTAAGTAAGAAAAACATTTTTTGCAGTGTATGTGTTGGTATTTATTTAACTTTGACCTGATTTTAAATATGTTGTTTATCATTCACAAATTAAATTGAGTTTGCATAAAAGGTCCAATACAAATTAAGGTCACTTTCAAAACACGTGTTACAACCTACCCCGCCACTGTCACTATTGTTTAACTAGCTGTATTAGCATGGTGCTTTGAAATTAGTAGGAGGTTGATACACCATTCTTTACTATAGAAACTACAGTTTGACGTGATATAACTCATACAACATTATCTACAACGGTAGAAGTACTAAACAAAATATTATCTTATGTTTTTTTTTACTTTTGTTTACTTTTTTACCTAAGAATTTGATTTTCTGCTGTAGCTTCAGGAGAGATTGCAACGCAGACTTGAAAACCTCCGTGTGCGATCGTAAAGGAAGCCTGAGGAAACTGAAACTGTCACATAACTCATATCTTATCCCTGATTGGTGGAATTGGTAGTGTTACAACTAGCCCCGTGTTACAACCGTCCCCGGTCTCCCCCTACTCTTAGGGCCAGATTTACTAACAGCTTTTGCTGTTAAAAAACTACTGTCAGGATTTACTAAAGACATGTAGTGAAAAAATAGTGCTGAAAAGGTGTGGACAGGGTTATTTTTGAGGCTGATCCTATTGCATTTGTAGGAGTTTCCCTTTCAAATGAAAATTTTATGGGAGGAGAGTATTTAAATGAATCATGCAAGGTAATTTACTAAGGCTTGCGCACGTCAATTTACTGGTATTTGCGCCATTATTAAATGCCCAAAAAAGCATGTCTTAAACCAGACGCTAATTTGCTCTGCTCTTGGTAGATTCCATTTGTCATTATGGAGATGATCCGGCTCCATCTGTGTTCTTTAATTTGCACGCTAGTAGATCCCATCGGCGCTTTATTGGAATTGCGCTTTCACACAAATGTGCCCTGTTTAGTAAATCTGGTCCATAGTATTAAATTAGCAACTATCTAGTGAGAGTAATGGGTTACAAGGGAGTTTATTTTCTAAAAGTCCACAGGCCCGTAGTTGAAGAAACACCCAGTTTCTAATTTCATTGTTGTTTTCAGGATTTCTAATCCAATCTTATAGTTTCATAATTGGAATCATTTGGACTCAAGACATCTACTTCCATTATTTCCAGCTCATAAAGCAACTTTATGAAGCTTGTCCCTTTCACTCAAGACCATTTTTGCGCCAACGTGGTCACACACTCACTGGCACAATTTCCCAGGTGGCCACAAGCACACAAGCTATTCCCCACAAAACATATTCTTCTTAAGATGAGTCATCAGCAGCGTTGCCCTTAACACTGAGAATCACAGACAGACGAATATTCAGCCCTGTGTTCCTTTGTAAGCAGTGTCAGTATCACCCCAGTGTCTTGCTAGCAGTGGGCAGAGGGTCATTGGCTGTTAACCTTTGGTCCTGTAATAGAGAGTAATAGGTTTTTAGTTATGAATGGTGGGGCCTGTCCTGTATGCCAGGGCACGGGAGCACTCTGTGCCCCAGACTACCTCCCGCTGTTCTGGTAATGAGTAATCAGGGCAAAAGCTTGTCAATAGCTTGCTGTGAACTGGACTGACCCTGCTTGCGTTTTCTCCCTGGCAGCTCGGCAGCAAGAGTCGGTAAGCAGCTTGACCACCCACTCCCATCCCCCAAACATGGCCTACTCTGGCCTTCTGTGTGTATATATATCTGTCTTAAAAACATGACATTCATGACGCAAGACACTGAAAACACAGAGAGATGTGATACATCAGCCAAAGATCTCCACTGACTCACAAGAGTTAAAGCAATTTTATCAAAATAGATCATAAACCCATTATTTCAGCAATTGTTTTTCTTGTGCAATACATTGTTGTAATACAGTGCTGTGTAAAACTAAAATGAGATGACAAGAGGAAAGTCTGATCTCCAGTCTGTGGTGAAGGACAGAGGGTAAAGTCCCAGAAAACAGTATGAGGAAGCAAAAACAACATTGCTGGGTAAATTCCACCAAGGTGCCCTCCCCGTCCTCGATGTTAGTCCTCTCCCTCCTTTGATTTTTTGGCTCACTGAAAGAGAAAATTATGTAGGAGAATACTGCATTGGCCACAGCTGGATAATTCTTCTCTTTGCCCTAATTAAAGATCCTTTCTGTAATTATGCTGGTTGCTGTGGAGTGGGAAGGGCCTGGGCAAGATCCAGTTTATTAACCAGGGACTCTGGCAATCTAAGAGGGATCATAAAAATCAGAGCGATGAAACTTCAAAATGTACATAATCAAGAAGTAGCTCTGATCTGTTAGGAAGTTTTACATAAAAATAGACTAACATTAAGCTTGCATTTGGGCATGACTCAAAGTTAAAACATTCTTTGCAGCTGAAACATAATGAACGTTACGTTATTTGATTAGTCAAAGCATAAGATTACAATGACTTCATGATCTATTAAGCGAGTCTGACAGACGAATAAAACTAGCCCCGCTTCAAACAGGGTTATATTTTATTGAACCCTCCAACACAGGGGACCAGCTTGAAGTCTTTCCTCTAAGAATAGATAGCCTTACTCAAAAGCACAATGCATTGACTCAGAATAGTCTTTGCGATTACAGGCCAAGGCCCTGGTAAATGAGTTCAAGCCCAGGCCCTTGAGACAATGCACATAACGCCCATGTGCTCTACTTCCAGTCAGTCCTTGATGTTTTTCCTGTTTTTTATTTCTTTTTCTTTTTTTTGAGAGACCTTCTCCTGCTATCTGATATTCTAATGAGGGAAAGGCATAGCAAAGTGCTCCACCCCAACCACCCGTGGAACGATCCTGGAGGATTACTCCAAGAGCGCAAAGTAGGTCAACAAGATGTGAAAACAAAGCATGCGAGCAGAATGAATGGCACGCCACAAAAGAGCGAGCAGGTCTGACACATCGCCGCAGCGCTTTGGTGGGGCTTCACTCCCCCTCAGCCACACATCCACCACGACACATGTGGATCAGCGCCTGACCTGCTTCTCAGCTCCCCGTCTGTGCGAGCGAGTCATATAGACGGACAATTCTGACATGTTTTTGAAAGAATATAGGACATGCCAGAAAAATAAACTCATTAAAAAATAATAACATAAAATGAGCCAACTGGGTTAGTAATCTCTGGGACACAAAGCCTAAGTCATTTGCATTTTGTGTTGTTGACTTGTAAAAATCACTGATTTTCACTTGCCTTTTAGGTATTTGGGACATATAAAATACTAAATACAGAGCTGTCAATGAGAATGCGTTGATATCTCTGGTGATGTATGCAAGACTTCTCCAATAATTTTGTCTTCTTAAACTCCACCCCTGCAAGCTCACGTTCATCTGTCTTCACTTTTGAGTGCAACGCCAAAATCCAAACATCAACTGATACATAGAACATTACCCTATATTGTCTTTTGTTTCTTTTTTTTTTTGATATTCAGTTAAACTCTGGTGTGTACGTCACAATATGGAAGAAAAGATCTGATGCTAAATACAACCATATTTGTATAAGTCCGCTATTACTGCTATTACTGTCCACATCGACACCTCATGCCAAACCATGCCTTGGGAATGCTTCATTTTTCCACTCGCCGTTACGACTCGCCCACTATCAAGAGTTCTGGCAGCACTGACCACAAACTTGTATGGAAGCATGTTGGCACAACTACCGATTTACGATACTTCACCTAACCTGCAGAGAACAGCATGGCTGCATCTGAAATTGCATACATTTTTGTTGCTCCACATTCATCTTCTGTAGTTTTTATTGGTATTTTTATTGGTAGCAGACCAAATTGAAATGTACGTCTGAGCGCGAGACATAGCAGCAAACAAACAGTTTCAGTTTCGGAATAACAAACTATATTACAAAATCGATTGCTGTGGACCGTGGAAGTAAAAAAAAATAAATTCTGCCAAAATAATAATGGAATGTTTTATTTGTATTTAAATTTTTTTTTTTTTTTTTTTTAAGTCCCCCTGTAGTCAATCATATTATCCCATAAAACTCATCTTTGATCACCAAAATGACATATTAAAAAGTTTTTTCCCCCTTAAAATAGCTTGAATGTAACTCTTCACCCTTGCCTCATATACGCGGTTCTATGAATATGCAAATTAGCCCCGCCTCCACTCACTCACACCAGCTCAGAGATCCACACGTTGACGTGATTGGTTTCAAGGTAGTTTGTGATGCCAGAAACACTAGCAATTTCAAACCGCATTTTTGAGACTGTCTTTGGTTCACTGCAGTTTTAAGGAGAAAATACTCAGCAATGGTGTTGACTTGTGAATTGGCTCATGGTTTGTCTTAAAGCATATTAAAAACACCACATAGACATATAAACAACATTAAAAACTTGATTTTCACCACAGGGGGACCTTAAACAAATATGAATTCATGCAATTATTTGTGTTTTTTTTTTATTTAATCAGCACATATTTAGGTAATTTTTTTTATTTTTATTTATTGATTGGCAGACCTAATTAAATGCTGAGGGTAATACTTATCTGACATTTGAGAGGAAAACATTCAATGCTGCAAAGCCCTTTAACATTGTTATAAGAACTGACTAGTGAAAGGTAGGAGTGAATAGCTAGATCTGGGATGTTCGGCGGTGACATTTACCCAGCGTTAAATCACACAATGGACTAAGATGACCCTCCACCTGATGACTTAGCCCTGGCTCTGAGCACCTCACCCTGCGGTCGTATTCAACTCAAAGCCTCATTCAGTCGGCTTTCCTTTAGCATGTACCCTAAATGGAAGGAGCGCACAATGAGAAATGAGATACTTGCCCCATTCAATGTGATCTGTGGATTATAATGTGAGATCCTTCACATGGAAGAGACAGTCGCCCAAGGCAAAATAAATGTGGGACCTCAGCACATTGATAAGAGGTATGCTCATGTAGAGATTAACATAAGCAATTTGTCATGGAACAGTCCAGCTTTTGATAGGGTTTCCCCATTCAAATGTAGGATTATGACATGCCTTCCTCGGTACAAAGGAGAAATATTAACTATTTATGCCACTGAGATTCAAGGGAGATTTACTCAAATGACATTTTATTGCTAGGAGGAGTCAAAGCATCCTTTCTAAGTGGAATGGAATACTGATTAATAAATGCAACATTTTTAAAAATGCATTTTTGATTTCATAGTTTCACTATTCTGTGCATTGGATAAACTATAAAGCAGGTTAGGCACAGCTCATACATGCCTAAACCTTTAGATTCCCTGAAGATAGGTCAGTGATTTTCCATGCTTAAGCATTTGGATAAAAAGGGAACAAGGCCAATGAGAATTGGAAGTCCCTTTGGGAAAATTTGGGAGACTGTACATGGGTAAGATGTGAACTGTGGTAATGCCACACATGGCTGCACAATGTGCACACAGTGAGGCCTTTCCTCTGTAAAATGCCAAGTCTTACGCCCCCGCTCTCCGCTCTGCCACATAAGTGCAGAGAGCCACAGTGTGTCACAACCCTCCACATAATACACTCATGGGGTTATTTCCGTTTTTCTGAGTCTCTTTCTCCTCCACTTCCCTCTCATTTGCTCTCTTGAGATACCTTAGATCTTTAACCACATTGCCAGTCCCCGAATGCAGCTACTGTAACCTCTGCCGCATCTAGCCGTTGCATATGTGAGGTCTTGTAAACATCTGATTATGGTTCTTTGTTATGAATAATAAATGGTTTTATTTGAACTATTATTTGATAATTTATCTTTTGCACAAAGAAGATACAACATAATGGTTTCATATCCACTGAGACCTTTTTGGTATGACGTTTGTCTTTTATTTTCAGTGCAGCTTCTTTGGACACTGAAACCATGCCAGATTTTAAGCAGCCATAATTGCAACTTTACTTTCTCTGAAATGTAGTGCCGTATATGCGGGCTGCATGCATAAACAGGAGTTATTGATCTGCATCGCTCAGGGAAATAACGAGGGTTACATTATGATACAAGACCTAAATCCACAGAGTGTCTCACCTCAAACAAGCATTCATTCAAAAAGACACAGCGCTTCGCCCGCCAAAGATGGTGAAACCAACTAAAAGCCACTGACTAAGCATTATGTCCCATTAACCAACCAGTGAGGATATTGATATACTCTAAGCACAAACACAAAAAAATTGACACATTAATGGACAGGAAACGCTCCAGTATACAAGAACGCCAACCACAGGCCAAAACAAGCAATTAACCCCTCTGGGCAATCTGAATGCTTTGCCAAATTAGTTTAAATGCAACATCCTCTCACTTTAAAAGTACACAACAAGATAAAGGGGAGACATGGGCAAGTTCACACCTTTTACTCCACTGAATATTTCTTAGGTTTCTCCTAGTTTCAAAAAGTACAGTAAGTAACATTTAGGCACAAACCTTAAAGGGGTCATATAATGGTACATACACTTTTACAAGTTGATTGTACTGAAATGTGTGTTGGCGGTGCCTGTACACAACCATCATAAAATGATAAAAATCCATCCAGTGTTTTTTTTTTATCTCCTTATATGTTTTCCCCTGTCTCAAATCGAGCCGTTCGACCGTGTGACGTCACACGGTCAGACACCCCTCCCACGATTGTTAATTGACAGCAGCGTTTCACAGACCCGCCCTCGCTCGTGAGCGAGCTGTCATTAGGGCCCTATGATTTCCGTGATGCGGAAAACGCGGACGGAATCACGGAATTTACACATGAAAACGGAATTCTCTTATACGCACGGAATTTGCATATGTTTTGTTGACATATTAAATAAACTATTTTTTTTTACTTCCTTCTTATTTTTTCAGTTTAAAACAACAAACGTACAAAGGTCTCTACCTAAACCCAGAGCCATATAGAGAGACATCTGTCAATACAGTTAATATGCAGGGCAAACAGCGCGCTTTTCAGTATGAGTGCAAGCGTGAACCTTTTGCGCGCTCAAGTTCGTTATTTCAAATGTAGGCGCGCGGCAAGCACGCTCATAATTGAAGCGCCGACGCGCTCATTTTTTCCAGGCACAGCGAGATGAAAACATCTCAACTTTTCAGAATGCCAACATATCAACTTCACCCTTTCCGTAACAACATTGAAAGCTCAGTCAACATAAAGGATGGGGGTACACCACAAACACTACGGGTGTTTTTCTCTTCTCCATAAATAAATCTTGTAGCAGAGCTACAGCAAGCGTTTTTCGGTGGTGGAAATCTAACGTTATTAGCTACTAAAACTTCTTTGTCGTTGTGGAGAGCGCAGTGCATGGTTGCATAGCAACGTCAGACGCCACGGGAAAATCAGACCGAATTTTACTATTAATAATAAAAGATAAGCTAATGTGCATTTGTATTTGTAAATGTCAGTATCATTGTAAATGTTTATCTTTTTTGACACATTCCTTTTATAAAAGTGATTTAAAGGCTTAAATATGCCAGGTTTATCTTTTTATAAAACATTCTTTGTGAAAAATTATTTAAAAGCTAATTTAATCTTTAATTTAATACTCATCAATCCTACCTTGTAACTGTTATTTTTGGATTCTATTAGATTTGTTGAAGGTTTGGCTGAATTTTGAATGTGCTTTGCTGAATATATTAACAGTTTAAATAAAAAAAGCTGAACTGTGAGTTTGTGTAAGTACATTTTTAAAGGTCAATACTGCTTAGAAGTGAAAAGAAAACAAGAAAAATCCGAAAAGGCTAAAAATTATCCAAAAAAACGGAATTTGAAAAAAAATAAAACGGATTTCATAGGGCCCTATGTCATCATAGTCCGCCATTGTTGATACACTGGAGCAGAATGGCATCTAAGCGATTGTGGTGTTTTGTTCTTGGGTGTAATAACGAACACAGCAGTCATTTTGATGTTCCTAAATCTGAACCGCTGAAGACGCAGTGGCTGAGTTTGTTTTCGAAGGGAATATTCCCCACGATCAACGTCAATGCTTTCATGTTTGCGCTAATCATTTCACACACCAGACTGCTTTACAAACGAGGGTCAGTATAAAGCTGGTTTAAGCTTTATAAGAAGCTGCTTCTGAAAAAAGGATCGGTACCAACTATTCGTGTTCCTGCTGCACCTCCAGAAGAAGAAGTGAGTGTAACGTTTTATTAACCTTTATATTAATTTTTATATTAATCTTTGCAAATCGCTAGCACGCTTCACGATTAATGCGGCTAAGGTTTACACTCAGGGCACATTACGGCATGTTTTCTATGTACGACGTTCTCAATATAATTCATAATCCCACGTTTATAATGAACAATGCGTTATGGTTATTGTGTTATTACAAACTGTGTACACAGGTGTTAAAGTTAACGTGGTAACACTACACTAAGCTTACTTTAACTGTCGAACTTCTTCGGTACCGTCATCTTGTTCCGGGTCCGACTCATAGGTCCGACTCCAGTTCAAATTGATACGGTTGGTTGCACAAGATGTGTCCTCAGAGACTTCCGCTGCCATTCTTTCTCCAAAATATACCCTCAACTGTTGTCAAGGCAACACTTCACGTGTGTTGTGTCAAAACGCCCCACAGAACAGAGGGGCGGGGTGAGCGAAGCTCATTATCATTTAAAGACATATGCACTTAAATGGCGTGCTGAAAACAGAGCTGTTTTTGACCAGGTAAAATTAGTGTTTTCTTACAATACTAATGAGAATTTTTAATTAAAGTATATTACAAACTTTTCATTTAGAAAGAATCATATTAACTTGTACAAAAATGGCATTATATGATCCCTTTAAAGTCAATTGGCTATAATAAGGTTATTGAACATTTACATCGTTATTGTTCATGAATAATGAATTAAAAACATGTTGATCAATAGCCAGGCTTGTTGTACTGCTATATGGGGTAAAAACCCTATTATAGACTTTTCAGAAATAATTTCAACAGTAAGATAATCATGAAACACAAAATAATTAATGAAACAGCAAAAATATAAATGGTACCACATATGTTTTGGTTTTATCGTTGTTCATTTGAGAATTCACAAAAAATTGTGGTAACACTTTATTTTGAAGGTCCCCTTTAGACATTCTAGAAAACAAAGATTTGTGTAATTGTACTCTTTGTGATATACTACTAACATTGTGTCACCTAGCCACAGTCTCAAACTATAGCCTTTGTTTGACCCAGTTATAGTTGACTTAGCAAAACATATGTGACAGACAGTAACATGCTGCTGAAAAACTTTTTGACAGCTTTTCTGAATTGTTTTTCACAGTTATGCTCCGAGACCTTTGAACATATTGCTTGAGGAAATGTACATTGTCATATGAACATAAAGTGACAACATCTCATCAGCAGGAGTTCAACACAACCCTAGACTCACAGCTTGGTTCTGAGCATCAATTAAAGGTGCAGTAGGTGATCTGGGAAATGCTAACTTTAGCCTGCTAGCATTGAAAGCATATGAAGTGAGACAACCAGAGACAATGTTATTGGATTACATCATGTGTCATTCACAAGTGAGGAAAAATGTACAGTACAGTGAGTAACAGTACTACAATAACGAACGTTGTTTGCCTGCCATTCTCGTTTTGTCTGCAAAGCGTACGTGAACACGCTGATGACATATGATGGTGGTATGCAAACACACACTGACTGATGGGAAACACGTGCTTTCATTTCATTCGGACGGAATAAAATGATTGAACGAACATTTTATGGTCCTACGCCTTCCACAGACGATATATATTTAAAAAAATTATACATATATAGCTTAGGGTTAGGGTGCTGTGCTATGTTAACAATAACACATGTGCATAGTTATTATTAGACAAGTCGATATTTTGACAATATTTTTCCCCAAGCACATTTACCAATTCCAACCCACACCAACCTTAATAACTTTTAATTTTGTATATTATATATATAATTATATATATTATACATATAATCTATAAAGTGAGCATTTTTTTTACCCAAAAATATCTGTGTTAGCTACTTTTTCAAGTAAGTATCGCAAGTTACTTTGTTTTCCCATTTATTGACCGACAGCTCTCCTGTCAGGCTCTCCTGTCTTTATATAAAGTCTTCATGTATTTCACAACACTTCCGCTTGTAATTATTATTAGGTCTGGATTATCATGTTTCAGGATTCTTTACCTTAGCAAAGTCTCTGAGGACCTGACACATCTTGTACATCTGGAGACTCCAGGTTTGCAGTTCTGGAAAATGGTGGCACTGGAGACTAAAGCTTTACTGATGGTTTCACACCTAATTCTTCACCTTAATTCTTAAAGTTTGCAGTCAATGTATTTTCTTCTCAACCTGTTTTTGTGTCCCTGCTGCTACAAATACCATTTCTTATCCAATGGTCACACCTTTATTTTGCAGTTTCTATAGTATTGCATCCTTCTCATGGGCATTTCATAATTTTTGACTTTTCAGTGTAGCAAAAAAGAAAGCTTGCTTAATAATTATGCCCATCTGAATATAAGGCAGTTTTTTTCACGTCCAGCCCTTGTTAACAATTATATATCACTTATAAAAGATTATATACAAAATTAATGGGCTAGTTATTAAAGGGGTGGTATTATGCCCTTTTTACAAGATGTAAAATAAGTCTTTGATGTCCCCAGAGTGTGTATGTGAAGTTTTAGCTCAAAATACCCCACAGATATTTTTATATAGCATGTTAAAATGGTCACTTTTTGAGGGTAAGCAAAAACGCACAGTTTTTGTGTGTGTCCCTTTAAATGCAAATGAGCTGCTGCTCCCGGCACAAAGGGCGGAGCTTTAACAGCTTCCACTCACACAGACATGCACTGAAAATTTCAAAACCTTTTAGCCTTTTATGCTCAAACCGGAGTCAGACAAGACTCAAGAAGTGTCAACATGTAGACAACATTTCTGAATGGTTAGTTGATGAATTGATGTAGCTTATGTAGTTATCTTCATTGTAAGTCATTGATTAGCATATTCTGTCTTGATAATCTATAAATTGTGTTTGGGGGGCGGGGTTTATGTAAATTTTTATGTCACTAACCCGGAAGGAATGTCATGTAGTCCCTACCAGCCGTTTGTTGTAGTCCTTAAAAAGTGATTTCTTTAAAAGAAAATATCTCCCTTTGCTTTGAACTTTGAGCATTGTAACTTGTTTATGTTCAAACAGCAACATTACACATTAACTTAAGTTAGAAAAGTGAAATCATAATCAACCACCCCTTTAAGAATGATGTGATTTTGAATTGGTAAAATGTGCTTGGAAAATAATATGATTAGAAAATCAGCTAATAATTATGCACACACTGTATTCAATTACATTATTTTGTTAGCTACTACAATCATATATTTATATTTTTACGCAGCTACATATGTAGTCAGCGTCCATCTCGCTCTGACTTCACAATGCCTATTTTCAGTGACGGTGTCAATATTGTGTTAAACAGTAATTTTCCTCTCTATGGTGGCCTCTTTGGCAAGACCAACAACCTTTGTATTTGAGTCCAAAGGGGAGATGGCAGTTTGCGCTTCTCACCCCATATCCTTGTTTGCACCTGCCTGCCCAGAGAGCCTTTGCTCTTCCTGGTCATTGAAGGTTCAAGGGAAATCAGTGGAATCAAAGGTCTTTGTCTCCTGGCAGACCTAATGTTTCCCTTTGTGACCATCACATGCTGAGGCCAAAGTCTCTTTGTTTTTTGCCTCTGCTCTCTGATCTGGGTTCAATGTTTGAACTGCTATCCGTTTCTAGGCACACAGAGAAAAAAGATGTGCTATTTAAACCTATGATTATACTTTAATTGCTTGACTTTAATTTCGCTGTGATAAAAAAGCTTTTTTTTTCTTTTTCTTTTTTTTAATCTGAGTGATGGTGCATTATTCTATAAATACACAACAGAAGTACAACCAATTATTTTTCAAATAGCATAATATTCCTGACAATTTGGGGCTTGTGCATTGAGCATCTCATTCAATTTTTCTAAACCAATAATACTACTATATGGATTTGACACATTAGTACACAATAGTATTTTTTTTTTTTTGCTGAAAAATGTAATAGTGCTTTCTACTTACCTTCATAGCAATAGGCTATAGCAAATCTCAGCGGCCTGATTTTAGTTCATCACAAACTATAACTATATTAGCCAGACTTTAATATAAATTTGTTATATAACTTTATTTGCATTCATACTCGTGTAGGGCGATTTATACTTATTGCAAATCTTAAGTGCTTGATTGCTTGATTCATTACAAAATTGCACAATCTGCTAAATGTGACTATAAATATATTAAGATATTGTTAATGTTAACATCATGGTTTTCTGTAAAGCTGCTTTGAAACAATGTACATTGTGAAAAGCGATACAATTAAATTTGATGACATGATTTGGGGGGTAACTGAACGTTTCACTTTAAACCTGTCTTTAACCATATGCGACCCTGGATCACAAGACCAGTCACAAGTATAGCACGGGTATATTTGTGGCAATAGCCAACAATACATGGGTCAAAATGATCAATTTTTCTTTTATGCCAAAAATCATTATGATATTAAGTAAAGATCATGTTCCAAGAGGATATATTGTAAATTTCCTACCGTAAATATATAAAACATTTATTTTTGTGAGTGAATGCAGCACAATCGCGAACATAAATGGACAACTCTAAAGGTGATTTTCTCAAAGTTTAGATTTTTTTACACCCTCAGATTCCAGATTTTCACGGCCAAATATTGTCCTATCCTAACAGACCATACATCAATGGAAAGCTTATTTATTCAGCTTTCAGATGATGTATAAATCTCAATTTAAAAAATGTGACTGGTTTTGTGGTCCAGGGTCACATATCTAGTCAGAGCCCTGAAAAAATGTGAAATGTGTAAACATCACACACGAGCAAAAGGTTTTCCTCACAGCTTGTCACACAAACATGTGACTATCTTGGGAGGGAGAGAGAATCTACTGTAGAGTAAGGAGGGGCAGCTGGGATGTTAACATCTCTTTGTATGCAAGAGAAAGCTGTGAAAAACTTGATGGCTGATACTGTCCCATCAGGATATAGCCCATCTGTAACCTCAGCGGGGCATGTTTACTCCAGCCAGAACGGTCATATGGGGTCTTAAGAGGTGTGAACTTGGTGTAAAACCTGAGACTTCTTAAAGCATAGAAAGGCTGAACTACAGGCAAATCGATTTTTTAAGTTGAATGTTTTTGCTTTCATTTTTACTAGTAAACAAAATGAGATTTTAAACTATATTTCTTATTATAATAACATTACCAATTAAATGTATGAAGAAATTAAGATAGATAGATAGACAGACAGACAGACAGATAGACAGATAGATAGATAGATAGATAGATAGATAGATAGATAGATAGATAGATAGATAGATAGATAGATAGATAGATAGATAGATAGATAGATAGATAGATAGATAGAACTTTAATTTATGCAATTGTGCTTCAATCTGAGAGTCATGTGTGCACCTCCCCTGTGCTGGTTACAATTGATCATGCAAGTCATGAACTGATTTAAAGCCCGGGGTTAGGAAGAGGACAGATATTTAAGCTGTGGCTTTAAGGGTGGCGTCCATCAGCATTGGGAAATCCGATTCATCTTAACGATTCGATTCGCTCGGGTGATTCGTTTTACTAAGCCGTTAAAACGATTCAATGATTCATCTGAATCATTACTCAAAAGTCTTCTCAGAAGTAATTTTAGACTTCTTTGTTTTGTTATTGTTGTAAAATAAAGTTAAATACGGGTATAGCCAAATTTATGATTAATAGTATTTTATGTATCACATGTTTATTGTGTTAACATGTCACCTACCCCACAGATTTTCCCACGGTGATCACATGGAAAACATGTTTATTTTCTTTTATTTTTTTAGTTTGTTTCTAGCTTTTTCAGTCTGTTTTTTTTTTGTTTGCCCTGGCTGGTTTTGCTTTCCTTAAAAAAAAATATAGCGACCCTGAGATCATTTATTATATTGTTAATGGAAATTAATGGAACTTTACCATAATAGTGTATTTATTTATTTTTGATAAATGTACTCACTCTTTGCGAATCGGTTCGACTGAATCTTTACAAGAACGATTCGCTCTCGAATCGGATCTCACTAGCGTGCCGTCCATGAGCAGGGTAGGAGGAGTGAACATGGCATTGCAGAGTGCCGGGGATACCTTGAATAAACAATTCAGTCAAGCGACTGACTGCAGGACTCAAGAGCAGAAGAAAACCGCGCATGTGGGGAATAGACGCTGTCAGCCCCAGTCATCTTTCCGTTTTCATATATCTGAATTGTTCGTAGAGAGAAATATCATATGCGCGCCACCCTAAATGCAGCATAATTTTCAACTGGATTCTCTTCATCCGAACAGGTAAGGCTTGGTGTGAAAATAAAATGTCTGGTTTATTTATTCGTTTGTTCACCAATGCATTAGCAGCAAATCCAGAATCTGCTGTGTATTTTAATGGCTTGTGCGTGTAAGCAGAGGATATATAGGGTGGTGGAAGCTGACGTTTCCATTTTGAGTCTTCATTTATTTCATTGAATGTTTACATGCACGTATAATGTGTGCGGTTGTTTTAACAAATGCATGTGATCCAACGATTACATGAAAGCGACAAGGACTATACGCACCCTATATCATAATATAAGTTATACATGTACATTTATAGATAGAGGGTGTACCGGCAAGCACGTGAAATGTGATATAAACGAGTGTTGTTGTGCTAATAGTAGCCGAGCTCAGTTAAAGCACTAGATACATCGTTACTGTGGTTGTGATAAGAGGATGATTTTTAGCTCCATGCTTACCTTAGTTTATGTTTAGTCTAACTGTCTGAGACTCTTCAAGTTCTTGTGTGAAATAACGTGCTCCAAGATCTTTCATTGAGAAACAAGAAATTATCTCGCATGGCGCATGCTATAAATCTTTATCCTGAAATTCAGTGTTTATGTTTCCTAAAAACAATATTGTTTGGAGTTCAGTATTGCAGACAGTATGGATCTTGTAAAAAGAACATCAAATTATTAAAATTTTTTTTTTTTTGATCATGTGTGTAGTTTTACAATTTTTGAGCATGTAGGGAAGTTTTACAAAGTAAACGGCACTTTTGAGAAATAGCAATTATGTACACTAATTTGAGACTTCAGCAGTCTTTATTTTTATTCTATGTGGAGGTGGTCGCCCCCTTATGCACGCAGACATGTTGATATCACATGACCAACTGGCTCATGCAATTGATCAATTTGTGCAATTGCGAACTATTACAATCTGTTTACATTATATTACACTTTTAAAATGTAGGTGGTTTACAAGCATATGCATTAAAAGAAAAACACTATAATATGCCCTTTTTCAGAGAGAACTCGAAACAGTCTGTCAGTTGCGTTATTATGCATTATATGTATTTGTGTAGTTAATGAGACAGAAAAAAAGATAAACAGATTTGGTGCATAGTGGCAGCAGTTAGTAAACATACTACATGCCTCCAGGCCAGTAGGAGTCAGTATGATGTTACTGAGTGCACCTTTATTTATTATATATTCATGCCTCTGGCTTTTGTTGCATTTCTCAATCCAGTGTGGAGCTGTGGATAACAACAGGACCTGAAGTATATAATGTTCAGTGGGTTGACTCATAGGTTTTTTAGGATAAATATACCTTATGACATTAGACAGTACTGAATGAGCATGGTGTTGTGTCATTAGCACAGCTGCACTGAATAATGTACTGTAATGACACTGTCTCTTTTTTTAAGCACAGAATGTGCACAGAAGCTCTGTATGTGGGCAGTTGTGTTGATTTTTATTTTTGTATTGAGCATGACTAAATAAAAACCACTGAGTTGGTTCTCTTCTTACATCAGACTTTACTCAGTTTGTTCTGGTTTAAAAAAGTCCCAAATGTTGGGAGGAACAGCTTGCTTAAGATCACAATTACATGTAACCCAAAAACTTGACTACCCACTCACATTATGTTAAAGCGTAATTTGTTTATAATGTGGTTCTGTTTAAAATTAAAGCTCTTAGTCTTTCTGAAAGAGCTGTGAAGTAAGCTTTTGTAAACAATCTTGTCACTTAAGTCTAGTTAAAAGAAGTGGATATCTAGGATAGTGATAACAGCCAGTTAATAGTAATATTTGTGGACTCAGTTTCAACTCATGTTTTCCATATTTGTAAATGAATGACTTCATGTGGCATTTCTTCTTATTAAAAGGGATAGTACACCTGCAGATTAAAAATTCCAACATTTATTTACCATCGTTTTGTTCCAAACTTTTATGACTTTCTTTTTTTCTTTCTGTGGAACACAAAATAATTTGTTTCCCCCATATGAGCATGATATCCCATGTTGTTCTTGACCCCATTTCTTTCATTGTATGGAAAACAAATACATTATAATAAATGTTTAGGGCTGGGTAAAAAAAATATAGATTTCTCGATTCTAATCGATTCTCATTTATATGAACTGATATCGACAGAATAAATCCCAAAAATCTATCTTTTAGTCTATGCTGTTTTCAGTTGATGAATGAATGGAATTGTAGTGCCTCCCATCCAAAAAATCACTATAAGCTTTGTTACTTTTGATATGAAAATAAGTTTTTCAAATTCTGTCAATTTTATTACAAAATTTTAATGTGGTGTGACTGATCGCTGTCACACCTCAGAACAAACAGAGCAGCAGCGCGAAACGCACATGAACTAATCATCTCTTTTGCTTTACTACTAGTTACAGCACGGAATAAACATGAATGAACATTAGAAGGTATGTTAAAAAATACTTACCGAAATCCTTATGTCTCATGTAATCGCTCAATCAGTGTTTGAACTGCGGAAAGACGTCAATAAAATAGCCTGTAAACAGTCACGTAATGTTACATTTACCTCAGAAAAGCCATTCATTGACCATAAACTCGTTAGTCAGCTAGAAAAATGATCTATAGAGAGGAACATTTAGCTAAATATATGCATCATATTACATATTATTCATTATACTTTTACTGTTCTTCAATATTTATGTTTAAATAAATACGTCAAGTTTTTCAGACAGCCATTTAAATGTTTATATTTCCAAAAATCAATTGGAGTAGAAACGTAATTAGGTAATTATTAAGTTAGTATTTTAACTTTATTATTATAAAAACTTCCTCGTGTGTAATTTAAGTGGTTGTATACAAATCACTTAATTTTAACCTTCAATATTATAGTAATGTAGTACCATAGTTTACATCATTAGTTGAGAGATTTTTATTCTTTGAGAAAATTTGCTAAGTACTATACCTGATATATCCAAAATAATCGATATCCTATCTAATCGAATCACAAGCTTGTGAATTGAAATCTAATCGAATTGTGAAATTTGTGTCGATACCCAGCCCTCCTTCTTTTGTGTTCACAGAAGAAAAAGTCATACAGGTTTGGAACGATTGGAGATTTAAGAGTGAGTAAATGATGATAAAATTTTAATTTATGTGAGCTATTTCTTCAACATTCCTGTTTGTGAATTCACAATTAGACAGTTATAGTCATGGACATACACTAGTCAAAATATATGGATATCTAAAAGTTAATGTTTTTGGTTATGCATAGAAGTGCCTGTGGTTTTCTTCTGTATTTGGTTGGACTCCTAAATGATGCTCACAGTCCTACAGAGATGTTTGGCAACTCTTGCTTTGCTTTTTTGTTGTTCTGAATAATATTATGATGTCAGTTCATCATATTACAAATTGAATTTCGAAGCTCGGGTAACTGGGCTTTGACAGAGTATGCAGTTGGCATAGAGAGACAGAAATACTCCTGTCGTTTTGCACAGGGCGGAACAGTAAATGCCATCTGATCATGTGGAAAGAAAGCCAGGATGAGGAAATGGAGGGATGAAGTGAAATGGTTTGTGTGTGTGTGTGTGTGTGTGTATGCGTATGGATGGCTGGAAGGGGTTCATTGTTCATGAGATAATGGCAGGATCATCTACCAGACAGGAGGTCACCACGCCCCTCAATCATAACCCATAATTGATTGACCATAATGGAGAT
Source organism: Rutilus rutilus (assembly GCF_951802725.1). NCBI lineage: Eukaryota > Metazoa > Chordata > Actinopteri > Cypriniformes > Leuciscidae > Rutilus > Rutilus rutilus. The sequence continues at coordinate 22,994,102 of NC_140223.1, forward strand.
TGAAGTACATTATTCATAGTTTGCGAGAAAAAAATTACAGCCGGCCCACTGTGAGATCAGGGTCAGATAAATCAGGAAGAGAGGTATGCATGCAAGCAACGGCTTGTTGAAGAGACAACCGGCTGAACGTGATCTTGTAAACATCAGGGATCAATGCGATCTCAGCAGCGCACCAGCTTTTAAGAAAATACATTTACAGTGCCTCTTAAATTGGCTTGTGTTGTGGTCCACGAGGAGGGCGGTGGTAAAAAAAAAGACAAATGCAAGCAAAGAGTCCCGTATTAAACTAATGGCGTAAGCAAAAGTGGAGGGCAAAAGGAAAGAAGCATCTTAAATCATGTCTCCGTGTGCCAGCTCATCTATCAGCAGTACACCACAGAAATGATTTTTCCATCTGTAGAATAGAAATGTCAGCCCGAGGCAAGCGATGTGTATCAGTGATGTTTTTATAGAGTAAGCCAATATTAGGTATGCGATTTATGGCACATGTGCAACTATCCTTAACTTCACATGCATAGACTCACAGAAACCAGAAGCCAAACTAAACGGGTTGGTAGCCAACGCTGTTTGTGAAGGTTTTTAGATTGTTATTTTTTATCTGTTTATATAATATCTCAGTCCATAATCTACAGATTCCTATGAAATTTTATAACCAAGCCCGCATGGAATATGTGCCGACAGAAAGTTCCACAGATTTCTGTAGAATTGGAATGCCAGTCATTCATAAAATTATACACATGCCTTATGTATACAATTTTTGGGTCTCATTTTCTGACATTTATTGGTAGTTGATAAATAGCATGCATGAAGGTTTTTTTTTTCTTAATCAACATCAAGATTTGAGGTGAAAATTTATGAATAAGAGAATGTGTATATTTATTTTAGGTGCTGTGACTGGTCACCATTTCTTCTAAAGGTGCACTACAGAATTTTGGCCTCATTATCATCATCTGTGGTTGAAACTATTTTTTATTAATTTTTATTTTATTTTTTTAAATAAAGTCTTCAGTCTGACCTGACCACTCACAATTTTTTAATATAGTTATTTAATGAGTGGCAAAATGCTGTTTTTAAAGTTTGCATGTAAAGAAAATTCAACCTATCTTTTTACTAAATGCACGTTCGCATTCATTTTTTAGTGCAATGCCCACATCTCAAAATCAAATCAACAACCCATGCATAGAACCAAGTCACCTCCCAAAATTTTTTCTTTTTCCATAATCCATTTCACTCAGATATACGTCACAATACAAATGAAAAATATCATCACTTCTGCTTCATCGTGACTTTTAGGATTCTAGAGGTAGCTTAGCATTTCACACCGTACGACATGACAACGTCCCGGAAGTATTTCATGTCAGCTACCAATAAAGGCTCGATATAACCATATTTAAATCCATATCACAGCATGTGAAAATTGTCTGCAGATTCTTTCTGGGGGTGCTTATAACTTACTACAGTAAATGTCATAGTGACCTTTGAAACTTTCAAACCAGGTTTTAGTTTCTTTGGATATTGGCTGATTCTGCAAATATTTCCCAGAAATATTCACCAAAACCACTACATTTTAGCTCTGTACTGTAGCCATTACGTTCTAGCTCAGTTTTGAACAAGGACGGCGGGGTGAGCCGATCATTTCTAACTGCGTCTATGTCTCTAGACAGCTTTAATGGCTGTAGGGATAAAGGTTTTCGTAGGTCACCATGTGGCAGGATCAGCATAATTGAAGGCTTGAGAGGACGCAGTAGGGGCAATAGTTAAATTGGACTTAAGACTGTTATTCAATGGTGTCTTAATTTAACCACTCTGGGTTATATGAAGCAAATCCCACTGAGAAAAGTGGCTCACTCGAATGCCAATCATTCCTCACCGATCCTGAGACTTTTGAAGGTTACAGGGCTGTCTGTGGCTGGGCTGATGGATTGATGTATGTCCCCCGTCGAGCAGAGAATTCAGAGTCCAAGGCCGCCGCAGTGCTGTCCTATTAGGGGGGATTGTCCTTCACAACTTCTTAGCCGCCTGTCCTTTCTGGAGCCTACAGAGCTCAGGCAAGGGCATTGTGTCTGCTACAATAAGCCGAGCCATGGAGTGCTTCACCCACACATAATTATATGGCTTTAATGCAAGCATCTTTCACTGTTCATCCACTCACACCAGCAAGCGCAAAAAGAGTGGCGTTGTCAGAGGGAGTCGGTGGATGTATCCCTACTTCATTACGACTTGCTCTTCGGAATTAAATTGGTTCAGCAATTAACTAAAAGGGGATTTTTAGAATTTATGAATGACTGAGAAGATTGATATATTGCAAGAGAGGAGAGCAGCATGTGCAATGGATGTGAGGCAGAGGTAATGGATTTATTGTCACATTGAGAGGCACATGAAACGTGGTTAGGTGCGAGAATCACCATATCCACGTTTTAGGACTATAACAGACTTGTGGCATTGTCTATGTGTTCAAGACTGGTTTCTGCCAGGTACTTTTCAAAGAGCTCTGTGGTGGCATTACGACATGAGTGATTTCACCAGCTGCTTTTTTGTGCTACCCAGTTCGATAAGATATGAGGTCATGCTTGCTAGATGTTGTCAGGAAAATCTAATCCAATGGTTGCCTGCCGAGACAAAGACGGCTCTATGCCGAGCAGATCAAGAAAATAATGCACAGCTTGAACTTAGACCTTCGTGGTGTTTCTTAAGAGTTAATTAAACAGAATTCATTACCAGGTAATCTATAACATATGGTGAGAAAAGATTATTGTGCCACCACTTTGGATACAAACGCTTGGTATTACTGTTTTCTGTTGTATTGAGTGTTGGGCTTTTTAGAGTTTGGATTACAGCAGGGTGATTTGATATATTTTTTGCCACCATGGAAATATGTCAACTGGTAGATATTTTTCTGAAGTGTTTATACTGTAATATATTTTTTTTTTATCAGGCTGTATATATGTGCTTATGTACTTTTATTTTATGGTCTTGGCGGAATAGATCTGCTACGCTGCTGCTGCTGCTGTTTTTGATTATTGCTGCTGCAGAGCAAGTACAGAGACTTGCTACTGCCAATACATTCACAGACATGCTGCTGCTGCACATACAACATACATGAACCCCCCCCCCGTAGCAGCTCTATACAGGTGGAGCTGGGGAAGGTGGAGAGTTTCTAAGGCATGCTGCAAACAATGCCAAGTATTTGAATGCTGAGCAGCAAGCTCATTGGCTGCTGATGCCACAGCAACCAATCAGCTGCTCTATGTAAATAACAATGTGATCACTTAACAATTGAGTTAAGGACCTATCAGCCTGCGCCCTCTAGAGATTCACGACAGAACTTCTATATTTTATATAGTTATACACACACAAAGGCGCCAATAAATAAAGTAAAACGAGAAAAAAAAATAAAAAAATAAAAACACAATTCAGGCTATTTAAGGCAGTATTGGGAATGACTCGATAACAAATGCTAGACTAAGACACTTTTTTTTGCTCCTCAGTGTAGCCTTTATATATATGTTTCTTGAGTAAAAATAGAAGTAACCGATAGTAATTATTTATGAAAAAATAATAATATGGAAATACAAGGTTTACGCCCAATAGCAACGATATATATATTTTTTATGTAGATGTATTATCTGATAGACTGTTACTTTGATAACTTGGAGCCTTCGGCACAGAGCATGGAGACCTTTAATGGAATATTTTTTTTATTCTGCTTTATTTCTTAATAGTTACTCTATCAAATGGGTCTGTACAGCTAGTAAATGAACCTCTTAATGCCAAAGGCACTGAGAATAAGAGGGAACACCATGTTCAGCCAATCAGCCAAACAATATGTTCTTTAAATACATTTCATATTTTCTTGTATGCTCCCTTCAGTTTTTTCTAAAGGTGGCTGAAACCAAAAGATGGATTATTGCTGTAAGATGTTACAGACAAGCTCTGGGGTTGTATTGGCATCACAGAAATGTGTTCAAGGTTTCTGAAAATGTTTGAACAGTTAGAGAGTTCATGGTCAAGGGCTATTTAGCGTGAGTGTCTGGAAAGTCCTCTGGCCATGATTTGGCAGAGAGCGAGTGGTAATGGGCAGCATATCCACCCCACCAAAGCATAAACTGGACTAATCTGTTACCGAGCAACAGCAGGCACCCCTTCACAACACATTTTGGGTGTGTAGTTCATGCCGTTACCCGGGGGATGCGGTTTTGTTGAGTTCAGCTCATGGCACATTTTTTTCGGAGTAGTCTGGTTGCCCTCCGTGTTTAGACTGTGGAAGGAATCTGCGGCGTTGGAGAGACAGAAGCACCAGGGACAGCTGGGTAAACATTACAGTTCTGTGTTTTCAACATGCTGCTTTGATATGTTAATTATTGATGCTTTTGAGGTGAGGGATGTAGTCTTTTTGTTGTGGTCATGTGTGCTTTTTTTGTTTTGTTTAATGGATTTATTGCCACCTTTGCGCTTTGAACAAAAAGTGTCACCTCATTCATCACAAAGAGGCAGCTGTTTTTCCATTTGATAGTCATCAGTAAATCAGAACATTACCCTTCCCCCAAGTAGCGCATAGTCGCATACTAAAGAGAGCAGCTTTCCAAGACCTTGAAGGGGCGGACATGTCTTGGTCAAACCGTTTAGGATGACGCTATCGTCACCTTTGCGCGTGGCCTTAGACCTGACCCAGAGGGCCAGATTGTTTCCCACCGGGCTGAGATAATTATCACCCAGACCGCTTTGGAACAGCCCTTTACTGTTCGTTCTTGTATTTTTAGTGGGCATCTTCAATAATGGGGGCCGAAATCTGATCCAGCTTGCTCTGTTCAGTGGATCAAGGCCGTTTGTTGCTAGTATGTCATTCGCGGTTCAAGGTTGACATCCACTTTAGGAGTCACACCAAGGTCAAGCACGGTTTAATAAGCTGTTTTGTCAGGTCAGGACACATGATCTTCCCTCGACCAGTGATTTGAGTTAATTGTGAACAGTGATCTCTCTGGAACTGAGGTGAAAACAAGGCTCCGGGAAGAAAGCTCTGTGTCAGATGACCTGAACACATGATTTGTTTATTTGTGGAAGGTAACAGCCTCAAGTAAGGTCAAGGTGTTATGCAATTTAAGATGAACTGTGGTGAAAGTGATCTTTGATCTGTGAAAGATGATTTTTTGGATGCATTTACTTTTTATTTTACAAAGGCAGAATTTGTATTAATCTTAGAATCCCAATGATACACAAAGTATATCATAGTTTCCAGAAATATATTAAACAGCACATCTGTTTTCAACATTGATAATGTTTCTTGATTTCTGAAGTTTTTATGTGACATTGAAGACTGCGTAATAGCTTCTGAAAATGTAGTGTTGTCATCACAGGAATAAATGCCATTTCACAATATTCAAATAGAATAAGCACTTATTTTAAATTGTAGAATTATTTCACAATATTACTGTTTTTACTGCATTTCTGATCAAATAATTCTTAAATAAGTCTTGCTAAGCATCATAAGACTTTCAAAAATATAATAATGCATATTATAAATATAGCCTATGTAAATAATTATTTATCATTATTATCAATTTATTTTATATTATTTTTTAGATATTATATAGCCATATATAGTAATTTCTTTTTTTTGACCTCATCATTATTTTCTGTGAGAAATAAACATTATATTTTGTTTAATCATTCACAAGGGCTAATTTGGACATTTTCACAAATTTTATTCATGTATATCATTGGATTTCTTAGAAGAATGTATACATATTCATGGTTGGGATGACCAAATGTAAAAATGTATGAATCAACAATCAAAAAGCTCATATTGGTAGTTAAATAAGCTGAATATTGGGCAGACAAGTCCTCCCTGCATGATGAGAGGCTGGCTATTTTAATGCCCTTGCCCCAAGACAAATTAATATGATCCAAATGTGTTTTATGATATATCCCACCACAACATATTTGCCCTAAAATGTTATCACGGATAGAGGATTTTCTAAAACCCACCATTAAAAAAGCTTTAAAAAGGATGGATTTGGTTCTTTCTTCCCCACTGAAAAAAAGTAAAATTGACTTTCACATACGGAATTAAGTAAACTCTACTTAACTAAGTTAAGTGACAGTAACAAAGAAAATAAGTAATTTTAACTTGGCTAGTAAAAGGTTGAGTAATATCTATTTAGTTGAAGTTTCCTTTGCAATACATTTCACTCAAACAATATAACATTGAATTAAACTACACTTTTAAAGTTTATGCTTTACTTAGAAACATCTAAGTAGTTAATACAATAGATATTGTGTGAGACACCATTTCTACATATCAGAAGTAATGCAGCACCTGAACACAGAGACCTCAATACTTGGTAGAAAATAACATTTGATGGATAATTTTTGTTTGAATGTGTCATTTTGAGTAGAAAATGAACTCCAAATGTCACAAAATGGCAAGTTACTAATCCTAACAACAAAAGCAGTAATAAAACAGTGAAAAATCAACCTCATTATTCAAGGCCCAGTGCATGATGGGAACACCAGTATCAGAAAAGTTGAGTAATTTTACTTTAATTTTATAACGTTGATATTTACGCGTTCATTTCTACACGCTTGAATTGAGTACTAATATAGAATTTTTTTTAATTATTGCCTGAATTAACTTTTTCATGTAAATTACATTGTTTTTTTCCTGTAGTATTTACTTCACCACAAAATCATTTTTATCAGTGCAAGGGCAGACTGATGTGATTGTTCTTACCACCGTCCTCATGGTAATTTTCTTTGCTGTACTGTGTTCATTTGTGGCATCAGCAGAAAGGAACTAGAACACAGAATCAGAACTGCTTCGCTAGGGTAGAATTATTTGGGCCAAAGTGAATAAAATGGAGGCCACTTGTTGGAATGTTAAATCTTGCTGATAGCAGAACCTTATTGTTTTAATTTGTACGTAGTAGTTTTTTTTGTACGTGTAAACATCTACATTTTGTCACACAAATGACTAGGTTCTAGTCCAGTGATCTCACTATTACAGTATGCGTTACATAGTACAACTCGTATTAGGAGTCCACTTAACAGGCAAATCGATCTGTTTTCAAAGTGAATCTAAGGGGATTTGTGATGATCTAAAACGACAGTTACGACCCTTTTGATGCACGTTGACGTGACCCTGTTCTACACAGACCTCAACTCCGGTCAACTGCAGTGACACAATTTCACATATGCTTCAGTTAACCTCCATTTTATGCACAGCAGGTTGACAATTTTCAGCTTTTATGTGTCATTTTGTTGTTTATGTAACTGTGGTTTGTCTGACATTCATAGCTAGACGTCTCTGATTTAGCTGGCCTGTTTTTTTAAAAGATATGATCTTTTTTGTGGTTTGACCTCGCTGATTAGGAGAAGATTAGAGCTGACCTGAAAACATTTGAATGGCGTAAATAAGGGCAATGATATAATTGGCGCTCGGGTCTGCTCATCCACCATTCGCCCGTTCGGTTCGTGTGGGTGGCGAGGCCAGCAAGGAGAGCTGAAGGTGATAAAACATCCAAGTTGCCTGTAAATGAGATGAAGACTGGAGCAGCACCGGGTTCAGCCATTAAAGATGTTTTATAGCAGCCCTGCGTACTCTTCCCCTCCTGAGGTGCACACACGTAAACCTATCTATCAAAGGGAATTGACCCGCCTTTGAGTGATCACTTCACAAGACCTGCTGTTGTCATGAAAACATTCGCATGTCATCCATGTAGATGCCAACACCACTCATTTAGGGTAAAAAGAAGATATCTGACGTGTTATTAGAAAAATATAGTTCCTTAAAATGTGATGGCGACCACTCAAATTTAGAAATTTTTAACAAATGTGAAGCTTGAAAGTAACAACACTGAAAACAATACTATTAAGTCCCCGATATACTTATATAGAAATCGAAGAACTAACTGGTGTGACTTCATTTTGAACAAAATCAGGCCAAAATTAAGTTTGTTTTGGGAGTTTGAAACAGCTTGCAAAGGTCAGAAAACTTTCCTCTGGCTGGTACACACCTTTGAACTATCATTGGTCTGTAGTGATTGCTTAATGGGAAGGTGTGGTTTGTGGCTCCGCCTTCGAAGCAGACATTTCTCTGGTTAATTTCTTCTGTTCAGTCCGTTGAGGTCAGACGTCCGAGTAAAAACGTGAACACACTGGAGAGCTGCTTTATAGTAGAAATTAAAGTTGTAATTTTAGTTGAAACCTACACTTACACACTCTTTTTCTTGTTTAATACTGTAATGCTGCTTCTGTTGTAAACATGATGTGACTATTGGAGTTCCGAATTAAAGCACTCATGCAAACATATCCACATCCCTATGATCGGATGCTTTCTTAATGGCTGTTTTGTCACCGCTTTCATTTTTGCTGTGTGGTTATTTATTTATTGAAATGAAAGTGCACAGCTCACTGTTACATATTCATCTAAACGTCGCTTGCGGCAGTGTAGGCGCCATTGGGATGTTTTCTAATTGTTTACCGCTGCTCAGGTCTTTCAAACTTATTTTTACCCCTAAGAAAAGAACGTAAAATAACTTTGCTGTGAGTATATCGGGCCTTTATGGTGTATAAAACCAAAATTAAGTTCATTTGTTCAAAAATTCTATTGTGGGCCAGCTTCCAACAAACTATTAGCACGTAGAGCTGTCATATTTCTCGTTTGAGTGACATTTATTTCTCTAACACCATCTTCCACACTGTTCCCAACTGGTTTGCCTGTATTCGGCAGATGCCCTTGCATGACCTCGGTAACAGCGGATAGTGAAGCTGCCCTCTGAGCTTGTGGAACAAAGCAGAAAATAAAGTTGCTGCCTGCAAAGTGCTGCAGTGGGTGGCTTTAACATTCCCATCCACTTTCAGCTCCCGCTAACCTTGCTGAGCTCTGACATCATCCTGGAACAATGTCAGATCCATGTAGATGAATATAATTAAACAAGTGCTTATCATCCAGCCGGGGAAAGTTTAGTGGCAGGTCAACCATGTTTGCCTCTCTTTCGGCTGAAGGTCGGGCGAGGGTTAGACAGGCAGTTTGCAGGCTGGAAGGTATGTGAAAGACACAAAACACACACTGTAGGCCAACACAAGAACCTATTCCAGAGCACAAAAAAAATCTATTTTTACACTAGCTTGTTATTTACATTGAACTCTGTCGGGCCAGACTATATTGGAAAAATGGAGTCCCAATGAAAAATTTACCACGGTTTCCTCAAATTCCACAGTTATTATAACCGTAAAACCAAAATGAATTAATTGTTGATCTCTTTTTTTTTTTTTTTTTTGGTGGCTAATAGTTAACATAGTAACTGTGTATTTTTAATGAAAACTATATATACTGTGTATATAGCACATATTTGCTAAAAAAAAGTCAAGATAATTTAATAACAGACAAAAACATTGAATAGATATTACACAGTGTGCTCGAGGACAATATTGTTTGTTCTATTTCCATATCAGTGAACATAAACCAATCACTGTTCAGTAATATTTTGCAAGTGATTTTGTCATTCTGTCTGTGGTAGACTTGAGCTGTTTACACTAGACACGTTTGTTGTATTTGGTCTGCGATGTTTTAAAATGTATGGTCTATGTAAAGTACTGTTTGTCAGCATCTCATGACATATAGTTGCATTTAAGACATTGTGTTGAAGTTGAAAGTATAGTTAAACTTAAAGTAGTTTAGTTAAAAAAGCATCTTATGGCTTCTGCTACATTCTACTGCAATCCATCCAGCTATCTGTGCAAGAACGTGTCCTGTGAACAGAAAATGTACAGATTTGCATTACTTTAAAAAATGAGATGCACTAAATGAATGTCAAATTCACAGCCTTACTATTTACACAAGATTTGAACATGCATTAAAAAGGAAAACATTAACATGCAGGTGACTGGTGATATTGATGAGTTAAAACTGAGAATTGTGACAACTAGGATTTGCGACCTAACAAGTGAGTAAACGTGGCTCCAAAATGAGGCAACCTGTCACGACCAAAGCCGCGGTGTTAGGTCTCAGCTTTGAATTCTAGCGAGTTCCAGCGAAACCATTTGCTTAAGATAGCATGAGGCACAATATGTTACTTAATAAGGCAAGGGATTTTTAGAGTCCTCCGCCATTAGCCGCTGAAATAATCTCCTCCCTGAATGGGAAAAGGCAGCAGTGAAGGGAGTAAAAAACGAGTGTGCTGCATAGCCTTTGGATAGGAGCAGTATTTAATTAAGATCAGCCTGTCTCACATACATGCTGGCTGATAAGGGCTCCAAAGCACATCTGGCAATATGAGAGCTTGATCTCTCTTCGCTGGGGTTAATGAAGGTGGTCTCTGCTGAGTTATGTGATAAAACTCAGCTGAACTTTTCTTTTGTCCAGTAAAAAAGTGGAAGACTATGTGACCTATTTTCTCCAGCACAAAGCAAGAGTCCCTGTGAAATAAGTTTAAAGGGCTTGGAATGGAGTTCGGAGTCTTGTGGAAATAGAATTACTTTGATCTGAAAGGTTATTACAAATATAAATATAATATTGATTCAGTACTCTCCGTATGAAACATTTGTACATAAATCACTACAGCTGGAAGATATATTTAATATTCTTTATATATTTGCAAGCAATGCAAATTATGATTTTGCAATGATTTTAAAATGCTTTTCATTTGAGGGTCAATGAAATGACCTGCATATTTTTGTGTCCAAGTACTTAAAATAATTGGATAAATCTGTGACATGTATCACTTTATTCTATAACACATATTTGGTTTGAATTTATCTTCAGTACATTTAGTTATATTTATTATTAAAAATGTTGGTATCTTAAAGGGTAACTCTGGCCAAAATGCAGCCTAGGATCTTTTTGTTAATCTACCCGAGGCAAACTTTCGTTTAAAAGCAAAATTAGAATGGAAACGCCACTTTTAAGTTTGACCGTATTTTCGTTTTCGGTCAAATTGCCTTTTGATTGGGAGTGCTTGGGGCACTTCTATGATAGCATCAAAAATCGCTATTTTTAAAACACTAAGAAGATTCGACACAACATGAAACTTTGCTCGAAGTAGAGGTTCTACACATGAACACGAACATTGAGAACATTGTTTGTGTACACAGAGTTTACTAAAAAGAAAGATTTTGAATAACTCACTGTAGCTGTGTCCGCCGGCATTTTGACAGTCAAAAATAGTCGATCTCCGAATGCAACGTAACAGGGAGGAGAGTAAAGATGGAAAGCTCCTAAAGCTTAGTTCCATATAAATTCACGGATAATTTGTTGTTTTGTCGTTAGTGAAAAATCAATATTGACCGTGTATTTGAAAAAGGATCCTCATATAAGAAACGATACTAAAATTCAGAGTCAGTTCATTCACATTCGGAGATCGACTATTTTTGACTGTCAAAATGCCAGCGGACACAGCTACAGTGAGTTATTCAAAATCTTTCTTTTTAGTAAACTCTGTGTACACAAACAATGTTCTCAATGTTCGAGTTCATGTGTAGAGCCTCTGGTGATACTCAGAGCAAAGTTTCATGTTGTGTCGAGCCTTCTTAGTGTTTTAAAAATAGCGATTTTTGACGCTATCATAGAAGTGCCCCAAGCACTCCCATTCAAACGGCAATTTGACTGAAAACGAAAATACGGTCAAACTTAAAAGTTGCGTTTCCATTCTAATTATGCTTTTAAATGAAAGTTCGCCTCGGGTAGATTAACAAAAAGACCCTAGGTTACATTTTGGCGAGAGTTACCCTTTAAACCCCCAAAATGTCAGGTGGCTCAACAGTCCGCACAAATGAACAGACTAAGAAAACTGTTTAAAAGAATTGAAAGAGATTCAATATTTGTGTGCTGTACATGCACTTCCGTGTGCGCGCTTCGGATAAGTGCGCAAATCTTCTCTTCTCTTTCGTGTCTTGCGCTCGATGTTTAAATTGGCACGGCTTAAATGAGTTTAGTTTTAACATATAGCAGCGTGTGCAATTGAATCTTGTTTAAACACATTGTTTGTGATTGTGACTCAAAAATATGCTTAAAATTAATTGAAAGTTATTTTCTTCAGAGAAAATGCATAAAATAATGTATATGCAATATAACTTAAATCTTTTTTTTTTGTCAATTGCCTTAAAAATTACATTTTATTTTATTTTATTGTTTTATTTATTTTTCTATTCAATTTCTTTACTGTTTATTTAAGATATATGTCACCCAGCTCTCTGGATCACCTCTTATGGCCTGTGACCTTTGTCTTAAAGGGGAAGACAGACTAACTAATCAGCCTTTCCATTTTGCCCATGAGCGTCACCTCTGATCTCAGGGTCACCTCATCTCGGCCCTTATCAGGACCCCTGGCAGTTGTTCAGCATGTTGCCTTATAAGAAATGGATACTCAAGATATCCCTATCCCTACAGAGTATTACTGGCAAGAACAAGCATTCTCGCCCATGTGTTCGCCAATTTCAACAGTAACGAGCTACATTTCTTACTACTTGTCACGGTATATACCTGCACTTGAGTGTTGTGAAAGGCAAATGTGTCCTAACATTCCACTGACTTGTGTAAACTTAGCTCTGCAGTGCAACCTGCATGTGTTGTATTTCCAGATAAGATATCTGGCAACATGTTTTCAGCCATACCAGGCCGGGATGATGAACAACGTTGAATTCCGTCCCCTCCTGATCACCCTCCTGAGGTTAAACTAAAAACCGCTCTATGCAGGCTAAAGCACACCCAAGTGCAGGACAAGAACAGCTGGGTACCAGTGGGGCCACGATTGGCAGGGTGTAGGGTTTCATCTGCCGAGGGGGTCAATTCTACTTCCTCGGAAGAGGGCCCGGGCCTCTGAGAATCTGTCATCGTTCACGTTGTAAACGCTCTGCATGTATCTGTTTTTGAATTGCCAGAAAAAGCCACCCTATCTAGGGTGGACATCCAACGAAGTGTTAATGCACTAGCATTCGGAGTAGTTCAATCATGCATTGAGGTGGCAAGTTGTATTTATGTAAAATGGTGTTTAATTAGTGACATTTTTTTTATTTAATTTCTTGGCAGAATTTTTTAATTCTGGATGCAATAAGATTTTAAATTTTTTATTTTTTAATTAATTATTTTTAATTTAACTTAACTTTTTATTTGTATTTTTTGTAACGCCAATAAATCTGATTAATGTTTTGATGTATTTGATCAACTTCTTTCAAACCAAAAATTATATTTTTAGGCATTTTTGGCCAAAAAGTTGTGGTGAAAAGAGATACACTGCACAATTTATGTGCATTCTTTTTGTAATTGCATTATATGGCATGCATGTGGCATGTGACTGTTATGGATGGCGTTCAACACTACATCAGTGTGCAAAAGCTATCTGACCTCCTTTTAAGCACTCTTATTCTTCTATTCCCCCCCTTGTCATGTCTTAGAGTAGACGATGCACTGCCTTCATTTTGCAAATCATATCTTTGACTAGACCAGCAGATAACTGTGCGATTCCACTGTGGTGTGAGGGTAGAGGTACACGGCTCTATGAAATTTTTCATCACTGGGACTGATAGCACAGGCGGCCATTGAAGAAAGGCAGGATATTTGAGATTTCTATCAGGGTACCGTGAAGGGTTTATTTTTGAAGGGTTTGTCTTGCAGATGCAGTTCAAGGACGCCTGCAGGCAGCACGACCCTCGCTGTGCTTCTGACGTGACTCAAGGTCACGCACACTCACCCTCTGACATTCACTCACTACAGACAGAGAGTGAGAGTGTGTGTTACTGAGAAAGAGAGTGGGGGAAGGGAGGGAGCGAGTCATCTTCCCCTGTGTGCTCTGAGTAAACAGTTCACTTTGCTCTGTGTGAGCGCAGCCAGGGCCTCATTTGCTCAGCCGTTTTTACTCATCTCTCCCATTTGCAGACAACTTGAGACATGCTGTTCTCTGGCTGCCGCTCGGTAGGACCGTTTGTCATGTCGGGTTTTTATTTGACTTAAGTATGAGTTATCTCAAACTCGGCTCCGAAATTAATGCACCTTTAAATTCTGTGCTGTTTCAAGCCTTTATAGTTCTTTTATGTGATCAGTACTGAGCACTCAGGAGATTGAGATGACATACGCTTCCATTCTCTGTTAAACGGATGCTAATGTGATATAATATAGGAAGTAGATGCATTACCACATATGATATATTTATAATCTACCCAAAATAAAGATGTGCAAAACTACATATTTTCATAACTGACTGGTCAGAACGAAGCTTTATATTGTTAGCCTGGTTTAGCACGTCTACCATAATCCTTTCTTAAGGGGCGTTCACCTGTGCACACTGACCAATCAGTGTAATTTTAGTATTATTTAAATGAGTAGTATTTATTTATTTAGTAGTATTATTACTAATAAAAATGTTTATTAATATTTTAAATTATTTTAATAATTTTATAGAAGTTTTTTAATATTTCTATTTAGCGTAAATGTATTTTTATTTAATTTTTATTTCGTAATTTTATCACGTCAACGTTTCATTTTTTTTTTTTTCAGCTTTATTTCAATTACCGAAAACATTTTTACGTTTTAGCTGACAATAACAATAGTTTGAATTGTAGACTCAACTTCTAGAAAAGAATCATTTTAAGAACTTGATTTGGCACAGTAGAAAGAAGTAACCGATTACTTTAAATAACATCTTTAAATCCATTTGGAAGCTAATTCTGTCACCCAGTTGAATGAATGCGCAAATGGTACTCGTATCATGGCTAGCACTAACTTAATTGCCTTTAGAAAATTTATTAATTCTAATTATCGAATTAATCATCTAATTAATTTTCATACGGCAAGCTAAGTATTTATATTATACCCTCGCTACTTTTTAGATAATTTCTACACCCCTTACTATAAGCATGCCAAAGCATGCTTTAGCACATTAAAACCCCTCTCAAGGAAGTTGTCTCTGATTTCCATCCTTTTAAGTTATCATTGTAAAAATGATAAATGCTAATCGATTAACATAGCATCAAAGTGTCAATCACCCTATCCAAAAACTCTGATTCAGCCCTTCTAAGTTCAGAACATCGAAGTGCGGCAGGCATGACCAAGGACATGTTTTCGTTCGTAAGTGTTTATGCTACTGTTTGACACTCATTAATAAATAACAAAACAGAAAATAGGACAAGAGGATAGAGGGAGGGAGAACAACTGTGTAAACATTACTTTTAAAGAGACAGGCCTGTCAAAGGTTTGCTGACTCGTTTATCTTTGTGTCTTGCACTGTTATCACCTCCCCATTAAGTTTTTAATCCAACTTCATTTCTGCTAATTAGCAACTGTAGGACTGACAGGCCTTGCCATGTCTATCCGTCTGTGTCAGGACAACGATTGCCTCTCTCTCTCTCGAGTTGTTCATTACTTTTGTCTTTTTCAAGTCCTTCAAAAGTGCTTATTATTATTTAAGTCAAACCGATAGAAAGTGTACTGTCAGCTCTTTCGGGAGCGGGCCGTAGTAAAGAAAGCAGGCCAGGAACACAGGAGAGACACATAAAAAGCCCATGTGCTGTGGAGGCCTAGCGCTAGCTGCTCTGCGGGTAGCCACCGCACATTTTAGATGCCGAGTTACAATGAGGATCTGAAAAAGTATTGCTGCTTCCTGAGGCTTTATGATGATTTCATAAATCCTAAATTTATCCTAAAAAGTGGTGTGGCGATACCATTGTACAGGGATGGTAATACTGTATGTAGGTTACAGAACTATTATCATGTTCATGTAGAATTGTTATTTATATTAGACTCCAAAGCACTTTAAAGAGTACCAGGGCATTCCTAGTGTTGGTATATAAGCAGGAATGAGTTTTTTTTAATTTAGCAGATTGTTGGTATAATGTATTATTCATGGAACCTCCATGACACGAAAATGAAGGAAACCTGCTTATGTAACTTGTTAACACATCCAAATCCAGTTTCACTAACACAGTGTCTGCTTTTAGTCTTCACAGAATTCCCTACATCATATTTGATGAATCCCTGGATCTTTGGAAATATGACCAAATGAAATGGCAGATAGCGGTTTGTTTTTATGTTGATGGAAATGCATGTAAAGGATTTACTGCCTATCTAGTAGTATACCATTGTGTGTTGACATGCTTTTAAATGAAACGTGGTTGTAAGGGTTTAAATGAATTGCTTAGATCAGAGATACTACAGCATTGGTATTGCGCTGGTTACATATTGAGTTGAATCATTTCGAAGCTTTGCAGTAATAGCTGCAGTTTCAAGTTTGGCCTTATAAGAAGTTGCTTCGTCTACATTGTCTTAAGTTGACGGTTGACTCTGTCCGGTCACATCCTTGAAAACTCTCTGCTCTTTCCTCTAGACTTATGCGTTTGGTTCTGATGACTGCAGAGACTTTACTGTGTTAATAACTTCTCTCTCATCTAGGGAAAAGGCAGGGGACCCAGGCACTGTCTTCCTTTTAATGTGCTGGCTTTTCTTCAATCATTTAATTAAGAAGAGGAGCGATTATTCAGCCTCGAGTCAGCTCCTTCTCCCTTCCAGCGCCTCATTCATCTCTGATTAAACTTGTAGCATTCGGTAACTGTACTTGCCTGTTCTATCCGGGGCATGTGAAACAGGAGGAGATTGTGACAGTAGAGAAAAGAGGAACCTGAGGTCTTTAAATAAGTTGCAGGATAAGAAAATGGTCCCCTTTGGTCTCTTCGTCTTGATAAAGGCTGTGCTTGCAGCTGTGTTATCGCTTTTTGCGTTTAAGTTTGGGTTGTATCTTTTTGTGCCGCATAACCTGTCTGAAGGGTTCGGCACAGTTTAACCCCTCTAATTAAGGGCTGCCCCCCCCATCCCCCATATGAATTCAATAAAAAAAGACTGGGGTCATTTCTAATCTATAATAACAGAAGTTAGTTAACAAGAGTATGTTCAAGTACAAGTTTACATTTATTTTCACCTGGTGCTTAAATAGATGTTCACAAACAGAATGCCAAACATTAATACTGTCATGATTTACAGTAGATTTGAAAAGTTTAGGGTCAGGGACATTTTTATTTTATTTAGTAAAATCCACAAAATGTATCAGAAGTGACAGTAAAGACATTTATAATATATTTCAAATAAATGCTGTTCTTTTGAACTGAAATGTTTCAAATCAGTATATTATAATGATTTATGAAGTTTAGTTTTACCATATTATAAAAAAAAGAAAACTTAAAGTAATAATATTTACAATGTTACTATTTTTACTGTATTTTTTTATCAAATATAGTCAGCCTTAGTGAGCATAATAGTCTCAAACTTTTGAACGGTAGCGTATGATTTTATTTTACATTTAATTATCCAGTTTAACAAAATTGACTGCTTAAGACATCTTTAATATAATGGATGTTTGCCTAACTGTGCCAAGAATGGAAATGAACCTCAAAAGATTTTCCTATGGAAAATCCTTAAAAAAAAAATCAACCTCCTGAAAGTCGTAGATGGTAGTTAAAATTACTAAAATGAAAATGAGGTGGTGAAAGATTCTGAGGATTTTTTTATTCATTTTTAATTGAATTATTATTATTTGTCTATTGTGACATTTAATTTGACATGACATTTTTAAAATGACGTGTGAACTTGATCACCATTTATTTTCGCTATATGGAAACCCATGGGAAACCATTTTTGAGTGAGGTTGAGGTTGGGTGGTTGCATCGAATATCCACTCGAAATAAAATCTGCTTGAATGGGCATGACGCTTCCATTGACAGCCTTGTTTTCATTGTCTAGATGTGTAGCAGTACCTCTTTGAACTATTGCAAAATGCATTCCTGTTTCATTAACGGAGAGGGACACAAATGCGAAAGTTATATAGGGATGCTTTTCCAGCGAAGTACTATTAACAGTGTAGGTGCTATGATTCGAGTCAAGTTCCTCAGCCGAATGTGACGGCGGTTGTAAACAGACCCCACGAGAGGAATTCCACCGGGAGACAAAGTGAGGGTTAGAGAGCCCCGTTCCCTTCTCCCTGTGCTCTAGGGTGGAAATGGTTAACATATCACTGTAATTGGCACCCGCAGCTGCTTGTCCTCTCCACAAACAGGAGGGGATGATTTTTTCCCCCGGCCTCCCCCTCTCCTCTCTCACTCTCTTTCTGCAGCCTCTGCTTTGTGTGACAGCTGCCTAATTGGGCATTCTCCCCTCGTAGCGAGGCTGCCTCCTCCGGCCTCCACTGCTGACGAATGGCAGCGGATTACAGATGAGGACACGATGACCTGCTCGACCTTCCCGCAGCAGGGGGAGCAGAGGGAGGGGCCTGACGGGCCGTGCCCGTGCCCAGAGCCTCAGGTCACAGGAGGATGAGGTCGTGAGAAGGTGGAGGATCTGCCAGGTGGCCAATGACAGAGTGTCACATGACAGTAGCTTGATGTCAATGTGTCAAGGGTAGACTGGTGGCACTGCATCCTCAAACACACTTGCACGGATACGTGCATGCACGGTAGATTTTGTGTTAATCCCCAGCTCTCAGACGGAGAGGCAGTGCTATTTTTCATTCTCTCACTCTCATTTACATCTGTTTTTTTTCTTCTTCTAGGCTCGTAATCATGCTCATTATGCTCAGAATGGTCTCCTGGGTGGGGTATATAATTATATACAGCAGAAAGATATATTATAAGATTTAAGGCACAAAAGCAGCATTAAATATATTTTTATCTGTGTATGTAACATATGCATGTTGGTTAGTTATTTACCATTTAAAGTAAAGTGTGGCAATTTTTTGGATCTGTCATTTAGAAAAAATATATAGGCCTATATTATAATATTATAGTATTTATTATTTTGAACTAGCTTTTATTTTTCAATTTTAATTTACGTTTTATTAAGTTTGTTTGCATTTTATTTAGCTTTATTTTTATTTCAGGTTTAGCGATTTTAGTACTTTAGAACTTTGCCAAGGCAGATTTTCTATAATTTATTATAATTTCTCTTATTTCAGCTTTATTTGTATCAGTGACCATATCCTCGAATATTAGCATTTTTTTATTCTATTATTATTATCAATCTGATTAGGATATTTAAAGCAGGCTTATTTTTATGCATATTTTTTCAAGTTCAAACTGAATACTTGGTTATCAGCCATAATCTTATTTTTATTATATATTTAATTATCAATACCTGCTGCATGTTGCTGTTGCAACAGTTTTTTTTTTACATGGTTGGCCAGTTTTTTTTTCTTTGCACTGTGCCTAAACAAAACAAATCTCTTAAAATATAATGTTTGTTTGCCAAAGTAAAAATAGTTGTGTGTGCATAAATGGCAAAAAAACAGCTGATATTTTAAGACACTAGGCTAATGACTGTATTTTTCTTAATGCCAGCACCTTGAGAATTTCACAGCATATGTGCTGCAGACTAATGATCCAAATGAGCCCTTTTCTCTCCAGATCATTTGCTGCACACATTGGAAAGCCATTGGTTAGATTTCCCTCTGTTAATAAAAAAGGGGAAAAAGAGGAAATTCTATCACTAACCACTGCAAGGCAAGTTCAAGCCATAAAGGTCTTGTCTGCTGAAGCATTTCAGCTTGGCTTAGCTTTCTTAGTCGACTGTAGTCAAGAAGCCATGACCAGTCTCTCCTCCACTTCACCCACACGCACACACGCGCTGTTGCACTATAAAAGCAAGTGTGCGGCGACAGAGCGCAGCATCTTCTAAGACACAAAATGCAGGCTGTCAGAAGGGCTGGCGGTGCCTTGTTCCTGTCACGCTGCCAGGATGCAATATCACTCAGCTGAGGTAGAAAGCCGTCAGTTGTAAAATATGATGAATTATCCCTATTCGGCAAAGAGTGGGCCGTCTGTGGGCGTGTGGCTCTGTGTACGCGAGAGTACGTGAGGGTGTATAAAGAGAGGCTACGCTTGTGTGTGTCAGCCTGTTTTGTGTGACTGAGCACCAACGGCGTGGTTGCGGCACACATAAGAGTGTGTGGGCGAGAAAAAGAGTGAGAGAGACCAGCCACGGGGTTACTACAGGTTTAATGGCGACCTTGTTGTGCACGCACTTAGCTGCTTTCAGTGTTGAGTTGTTCAGAGCGAGCGTCTAATCCCCCACCCGGGTGCTCGCACACTTGATTAGTGGCCTTGGTTATCTGCCTAGAGGACAAGCCACTGCCACCCTCCTTCACTGGTCAGGGCTAGGGCACTGAAGGGTGTCAACCCCAAAGAAAGAAGAAGGGAGAGACAGAAGGAGAGAGCAAAGAGGGGCAGGATGTTGTTGAGGTGTATTAGTATTCAGACAAAGCCTTACAGCCTGCAGAGCAAATTGATTACTACACTGTACCTGTTCTTGGTGTCACTGCTGCGTAAGAAGGTAAGATCGTATATTGTATACGAGTGTGTGCATGGCAGAAATATCTCTTCCTCATTGCTGGGACCCTTATGAATTTGGGCTTTCTGAAGTTGTGGATGAGTCTTAATACTTCATATTTTCTTATTTTGCTGCTGTTATATATTAATTTGTGTGAAAGGTTTAAAATGTTACCATGGTTTTAGGTTGTTGAAAATTAACTTGCATGTAGTACCCCCTCCTCATTTAAATAGTTGCACAAATAAATCAATCAAATATGTTTAACATCATGAAGTCTCTAGCCATATCAGTATCTTCATAGAGTGCTGCTGAAATGACATCATTTTGTAGGCCAACCCAAAAGTTTCACCCTGGTTCCCTTGACAGAACAAGATTTTTTCCCCACTGGCTTTTGGATTGTTGCAGAAAATAAGCTCTGTGAACAACAAAAGTTTAGGATTTTTGCACATTTTGTTCATCAAGTTTTAAAATGTATACATTTTGAAGCCTTGATGCCATCACTGGAAGTAAAAAGCTGAAGTTAGGCTATAAATAAACTAACTCTGCATGGGGTCGCATGACTTCAGCATCACCACCACTAAGCCTATGACAGCTCTTTTAATATTTATTTAAAGTCTTCAAGTTGTAAAGTTTGAGTTGAATAGTTTACAGGAACGCAAATATATTTTCATATTAAGCCACTATAGCCTTTTTCAAGACACGAAAAAGCTGAAAAAAAAATTATGTGGGGGATATTACTGATGTATTTTACATTTTAGAATAAACATGAGAATATATTTAGCTTGTAAACCAAAAACCTTATTTCAGGCATTTAACAAAAAACAATTAAAGAAACCCATGGACTTTGGGACGATGGAACTTGTGGGAAATTGTGACAAAATATATTTTTAAAATTATTATCCAGTGCATCACTAATAACTGGAAAAACCATGGGGCCATCGATTGTTGTGAACAATGGGGGGCCTTGGAGACAAAAAGTTTGAGAACCACTGGATTAGGCCCATCGTGCCTGAAATATAACCTGTACTGCCAGTAACTTGTAATGAGATCACATCCTGGAAAAAGTGGAAGCTGTCTGTTTTGGATGAGAACATTGCTTAGTTATCTCTAAAGACTCGAACAGATGACATGAAGTTCATGACGCACATGCTGTCCCTTCATCTGACCCTTAAGGCAACTGTGCAGTGTATTTTTATTTTATTAATAAAAGGGTTCTTTGGTTCCCTCTCGATTTGGACTTTCAGACCACTGATATATTGCACTTTAGTCCGCACCATGTGACTTTTGTTTATTTTGTCATATGAACTTCTTGTGTTTGGTTTTGCAAGTACAGTTGCACGTTGCAGTACTGGCAGTCGATAGCTATACTTGGTCAGAGCTGTTTACATAATGACTGGCATAAACTATGATCCTGATAAACATGATCTCTTGAGTTAAGGCGAAGGGTGACTTTTAAAGTGCCATGGGCTCTCGCTGTGTAGCTATTAGTTTCTATCTGACTTTTTCTCACAATGTCTCCGAATGGAAATTAGTTTTTTCCTCTGTGTGAAGCCTAAAAAAGGTTACAGCTTTCTGGAGGTCGGGTACAAGTTCACACAGCCAAAAACTTCCAGTAAAGTACTCAAAGTGATTTTTGGTATTTTTGTTATCTGTTATCTTTTTTGTTTTTTACAAACTGATTCCCATGCTCACGTTCCTTAAGTAATTTCCAACCCCGGAAACTGGGCCATTTACCGCAGCAATTTAAGAGTACTACAAATATTTAGTTTGTTCTCATTTCCTGGTTGTGGGCAGTAATTACATTTTTCCTTGACAATCTTTAGCGCACTCGGTATCACTTCAGTGTGCCATTTGTTTTTGGGCTGAAAGAGAACCGACAAAGATACATGTTATTCTGTAGTCGAAGATGAACCAGCTTAGTCTTCTCTAAGTGTTCCTGTTAACATTATGCTGCCATCATAAATCTACAAGTCTAAGGTCAAGACTATTACTTGTGTCAGGACTCTGGAATTATGTTTGGAGTCTTTTGACAGTACAAGCAGGGGCCCCTGTATATATTTCTGCCGTCTACTTGGGAAAGGGTTCCTTCTGCTTGGCTAAAACATGCTGATATTGCCCCGTGCTTGCCCATGTGAAAGGGTAGCTCATCATAGGGTCGTCATAATGTAGGTCAGACCATGCTTTACTAGGAGTCAGAGATTGCACTTGGCAAAGCCCTAACTAAAGGGGTGTGCCCCAGCTGGGAAATGTCAATGCATGATGCCCATAATGCTTGTTTGTAAGTAGGTCACAGTGACCTAGTTTGAATGATGCATGGCCCTGATTGACTGAGTCACCCAACGCTATCTTAGGAATGTGTTGTTGTAGTTCCACAGGCTTTTGTGCCTACGTGTGCAACCAGAGGATAACAACAACTTAGCAGTTGCAGTGGCACAACTATGTCTGAGATTCCTTTTTATTTCGAGAACACATCAGCTAGACGCCAGGTACGAACGCACATCGCAAGGGCAGCTTTGTCGCTTTTTATTAGGACCTAATGCTTTGTATGGATGCCAGCTGTTGCATCAACTCAAACAGCCCCGGCGGAGTAAATGACCTTGACTTCAAACAGGGCATGCAGCAGGTTTTGCTCTTTTTGCCTCATCATGCATTTTAAATAGCCTAAATGGATTACAGTTTCTGGACTGTGGATGTAATTTATGATCTGGTATTTTTTTGGGGGTCAATTAATCTTCCAAACTTGCAATTGAGGAATGAGGAATCCAGTCCAGATATCAGATCCTCTCCATTTATATCAGGCCACTCATTTTAAAGGGATTTTTATTACTCAGGTTACTCATTCAGGAGCGTCTTCTCCCTGCACTGATGGTGATAATATTGTGATGAAAAAAACCTTGAATAGAACTGAGTGAACGGACTCATATATAACTAGGTTTTAAGAGAGGCTACTACAATCGCTTCTTACACAGTTATTCTGAAGTTCACAGCTGTCATAAAATGGCTGGTTCTAATCTTTGCAAAGCTTTGATTTGAAAGGTGTTTCCGAATCTGTTTAAAAAAAAAATCTGATTTCAATAAAGATTTCTCTTTAGAGATGAGATAAGTGTGGTAAAATAATTGTTTATCTGTTTAACAGAGTGGAAGAGTTGTCAGTATTGTGTTTCTTCTTTTCATTGGATTAGGACAACAGTGGCCTATTGACAGAAGTACAGGACGAAGTGGTGTTGTTGTTGGCCCAAATCAATTACCCTCTTCCAGTCTTTGACACATTAGATATGACGCTTGGTCAAGAGGAGACAAAACTTTAATTTTCACAGTCTGATTCAGCTTCCAACCAATTTTGTATGAAATTCCTTAACTATTTCTTTGACAAATAGTATTATCCCATACCATTACAAAATAGCTGCAAATGTCTTACTAAGACGTAGGCTACATTCAGTAGCCTTCAGTAGTAAGGCCAGCCTTAAAAATATTCTTGTTTGCCGTAACCCGACCGACCCTGTCAATTTAGGACCGATCCAATTATTTGATTTTTTTTTTCCTTTTAGTCCGACTGACTTGCCGGTTGTAAACTTGCGTTAAGACCGTCAGATTTTTTTTTACTCTTCAAACATCTAATACAAATGCAATAAAATAATATTAATTATATTTTAGTAAGTATTGTGAATATAAATTGCCTAGGCCTACATACAAACGCAGGCTACATTCTTTCTTTCAAATAAAAACCCACCCGTGGCGTCATCTATGATTATGTTTACACCATTGGTTTACGGATGTCACACTATGGCCTGTACGTTCGCTTCGTTTCATTCACTGTCCATGTCAATGGTTCGCGCTTGGTAATGATGGCTGCGGCTGCAGTAAATAAAATGTTCGCGGTCACTGTTCAAAGTCATACGAGTTCGGGCACCATAATACATCTAAAAAATGCATTAAAACATCTCGACAACGCTTTAACTTGGCACGAAGTTCTGGAAAAACTGTGCCCAGATCTTTTCCCATCCCTTCTAGTCTAGTTGAAGACCCAGTCAGTGATGTCACGATGTGCAAATTTGTTTAAATTCATACCTACGTAATCACCATGACCAAAATTTTACTTAAAAAAAAAAAAAAAAATGCATTGAATGTTGAAAAAAAAAAACGACCCTTTTTTTTTTTTTTTTTTTTTGCTGTTACTGCAAACCAAAATATTTTTAAGGATGGCCAAATTTGTCTCTAGCAGTAGCTTTATTCCAAATTAGAGGTAATTAGTTTGGTGGTACAGGAGTTTCTCAGGCCTGTCACTCTGACATCTCTTTGACCGATAGCTTGATAAGGTCATCCCGTACTCTCCACTCCCTGTCAGCCAAAGTAGAACAACCAGAGGTGCCAATTATTAGCAGAACAAATCAACCGTAGCCATTGACCTTCACTCTGATCATAGAGCACTGACAAAGTCAGCCTTGTGTGTATTCCATGATTAAGTACTTACAGTTCAATCTCAAATTATGTTTTCAATTTCTTATGTGTAGACATAATTGTGGTACTGGTGCACCAAGAGGCTTGTGTGTGACTTTCACTGTACTTCAGTGAGTTGTGTGGTGAGTATAGTGTTTAGCAGGCTTGCGCATATACACAATAAATGTATCATTCTACAGAGCCAATAGCACTGTGTGATCCAGGGGTGGTATATTTTGAGATGTAGTGAAGAGCAACTGTGGTAACATGGAAGTGAAGGACTAGGCTGGATTATGTGGGTGTTCCTTCTCCGGGCACTGACACTGACTACATAGAGGGTGAGAGAGAGAGATACATTACACAGGTGTCTGATGATGATCACAAGGAACTTTAGCCATTTCTTAAAACCTTTAAGCGATTTAACCTATGTCTGTCAAAGCAGCCAGCAAATGTTTGTAGTAAATGTTTGCTGCAAATCAGCAATAAGAGATATAGCCTTAAGAGATAACAGTGTTTTTTTTAATAATAACATACATTTTTGTCACTTTCTGTGGCATTTTTGCTTTTATCTCGGTTTAATTTTTGAACCTGCCAGTCATTATAGATGATATGGAAACACAGTTCCAAAGTACCTGTTAGCTGTCTGTGGTTGTCTTGCACAGAACTGAGTTCTCAACTGGCATTTCTGTGGGTCTATCTTGGCAAGAATTCTGTCAAAACATTTAATCCTCTTCAGGATACTCTGCTTTGTTATTTTTTACCTAATATCTGTCAAATCAATCAAGTATTCTTTTAAGTCCTGTGTATTCAGTTTTAATGAGATTTGGCAAGCTAATTCCTACTGCTTAAGAGTCTGGAGAAGGAAAAAAAGAAACTCAGGCAAGAAACAGATTGTAATTGCTGTCATAGGAGAGAATGAGTCTTGAGTGAATCTTTTATTAAATGAAAAGGTCCATCTATGGTTATGACCTTTTGCATGTGAAATGGCTGTCAAAACACTTGCATTTAGATTTTTTGGCCTTGCTTGTTTGATCATTTTCACGTTTCATCTGAAATAACTTGCTGTTTAATCACATTTACAGTGTCTTTTGCCTCTAAAACTTATCAACATATGACATGTTAAATATGATTCTGCTTCTTAAAGATTAGATGAATTTGCTTTGTTGAATACAGTAATGTGTGGTATGCAAAATTTAGCTTAGAATATTAATAGTTCATGTTTCTCTCTTTTGTTCAGGACCGTCACCAACTGACCTTGTGGACAGATGTGGCAATGATTTTATTCACAACCATGGAGCTTTGAAGTACAGAACCAGTGCCATGGAATCTCGCAAGACTGACTGCATTACAATCCTGTACTTTTCTTAACAATGGCAAACATGATTATAAACAATAGTCTTGCCTCCTGTATGGGGGAATGGCTTGTGAATCTACATTAGGCCTTACTTTTACCTAAAAACAAGGTTTGGAAGCTAAAAACTGTAAGGTCTCTTGGTAGAACATAACAGAACGATTTTCCCCTCTATTGTAGTGGCCAACCATACAAAGGACTATAGTATTGAACATGACTCATGGGGAAGAGCCTGGCCCTGAAACACACCAGGATTCTGCTGTATTAACATATCTGGAAGGTTTACTCATGCATCAGGTAGCAGGAGGACAGGGTGCGGCAGCAACACAGAGTGGAAGCCAAGAGCAGAAGAATAAGGACGGCGGGACAGAGCATGCACAGCCTAATGGCACTCGACAGGAGCAGAACCGAACAAATTCCCACTGTGGAGCCTCGCAGCACCTCAGAAAGGCTCGTCTACTCAACTCAGAGGCTTGGACAGAGAGTGAGACTCCACGGAGAACAGCACCCTCCGTTTCACTGAACGGGCAAAGTGAAGACCACCACAGCGGCCAGAATGGCTCCTCCCAGGATAAAGGAGAGAGTACACTTCTAGCTAGTTTGCTGCAGTCTTTCAGTTCTCGACTTCAAAACGTAACCCTGCCACAGCAGATTATCCAAGGCTTGAGGCCACCGGACGCCCCCTGCCAGATAAGCAAGCCTGCACAAGAGGACAGTGCAGATGTGCCTTGCCACAGACCTGCCTTGAGCCACCTCAAAGGGTTAGTGAGCAAGAGCAAAATGCAGAATCACAGCAACAATGTGCCTTATCAACGTCGACGGTCTAGCCAGGAAAGCTTTTCAGAATCCCCTAAGGCAATGCGGAACAGTACTCCCTCCCCATCTCCCGAGTCTCTATCTTGTACCGAGCGCCTAAAAGCCGTGGCAAACCTGGTAAATATCAGATCCAGCCCCGCTCCATCACCCAAACCAAGTGTGGCATGTAGTCAATTGGCTCTTTTGCTCTCCAGTGAGGCCCACCTGCAACAGTACTCTCGAGAACATGCCCTTAAAACCCAACTCTCTGGACGATCAGCTAGTGAAAGACTATCAGCCATGGCCACACAGCAGACACAAGATAAACAAACTACAACTTCTGGCCAGACTCATGGACTAAGCCTCTTACACACCAAGAACGGAATACCTTCTTCACAACTGTTGTCAACAAACTCCAGCAGACAGAGTCCAAGCCTAACTTCAGGGCAAAGAAGGACAGAAGGTTCCATGAGGACAGGACATCGCTTTAGAGAGCGTCGACCTTTTGAGAAACAAGGCAGACCGTCACAGAACTGCAGCAGTCTCCTACTTCAGCTTCTCAACAGTCACAACACCTCACAACGAATTAATGGACAGGGTCACTTGAAAGATGACCTCTGTACCCTTGGCACTCTGGCCTCTCCGCTTTTTTCAGACAGCGAGCACTCAAACCCTGACAGCAGTCTCACAAAAGACAGCAGTGATGCTGAGAGCACTTACTCTAGTTGCTCTCCTATTGACCTTTCTTTAAAGAGCAGAACAAATTTACAAACACCAGTATCTACTTCGTCCTCACCTGTACTGGACAGAATCCCAGAGTCTTCATTAAATAGGTGGAAGCCTGAGAGTCCACCTGTCAAAGTGGATGCATGTCCAGAGATGAAACCTCATCACAAGGTCACTCTATTACAGTTGCTCTTGGATCACAAAAATAACGAGAGAGCAAACAAAGGTCTGGATAATCCAGATTTACTGCATGATGTAATCCCTAAGGTCACTAGTGCATCTACAAGTAGCCAGAGTGTTTTCAGTACAGCTAGGTGTAAAGACACAAGTGAACTTAGTGGCCACTGTGGATTGAGTTGTAGAAGTCCCAAACTTTTGCCAACGTACACCCAAAGCCGAGACTCCAACAGCAGTGCATCTCCATATACACTTTATGGGTCTCCCCATTCTCAGTCTGTCCCCTTGGATCTTTGTAAAGCAAAACAATCCACAAGTGATGTAAGAGTAAAAGAACCTGCCTTTAGTGCTAGTAAACTGTTACAGAATTTAGCTCAGTGTGGAAAACAAAACCCTGACATTTCTCCTCCAGCGAAGGCAACTTTACCCCCTATCAAACTCATGACCCAAGAGCTGAAAGTTAACCATCCTCCAACTTTACTTGAAAGACTCACTGCACCAATTCAGAGTAATAACCCACTGTGGGAAGAGGCCAAGGCAAAAACCTCAACTGCGCCCGAAGCAGCACAGCATGTCTCAGAAATTGAGAATCTGCTTGAAAGACGTACAGTTCTTCAGCTTCTTCTGGGCAATGCTCCTCAGAATGAAAAGGTAGGCAGTAAACGAAAACGAGAACATGGCAAGACCAATTCTTTGGAAAAACGAACACATCAGGCAATAGGCCAAGCAAATGGTCCTCCTTTGGATATTACAATAAAAACTGAGCCAGTTGATGAGGGTCATACGTATGACTACAACAAAATATCAAAGCAATGCCAGAATTCAGGGTTGGAGCCTAGAAAAAGTACCAGTTATCATTCTCACGAAAACATCAAGCAAGAACCACTGTCCCCAGAGGCTTCCACCAGAGATGGTCTTCTCTGTCATCTCCTAAAGAAACGACCCAACAAAACCCTTCAGCCAAACAAGTTAGAGGACCTAAACAGGGGTTGTGTCAAAGAAGAATCATTTGAAACCCAGGGACCAACGATCCCAAAGAAGCGGAAATTTTCGGTAGAACTAGAATATCATAACTCCTCGAGTCATCATGCCAGGGATTTGGAGCATTCTGGTATCATAAAAGAAGACGACAGTGGTTGTTTTGCTGCTGGACATCTAGAGACCAGAGAGACAAGAGAGGCCAGAGACCCATCTAGCCCCCCAGAGGCAGACAGTCCACCAGCTAAATTTCCACCAAATGAGTCTAATGAAAACCGAAGTTTCAATGTTCTAAAGCAGCTGCTTCTTTCAGACAACTGCTTGAAGGAATTGTCTCAGCCCAGGGGTACATTCAGTTCACCATCACATGCTGTGCTGAATGGGAATACAATCAAGCAACCATGTAATGAAGGTGAGCTTCAAAACTTTCACCAGAGCCTGAGCCCCAGCAATGCATCTTCTAAAAAAGCAAACGTTCATAGGCAAGAATCTCCCCACATTACACAGCAGGAGCCTGCAAGGTCAAAAATCGATTACAGTATCATAAAGGATTTGAACGGCCCTGCAAGGATGGTTAATGGAGATGATCAAACACAAAAGTATGGGCTAGACTCACCTCGGTTTACCAAGACTAACCCTATTTTGTATTATATGCTCCAAAGGAGCAATGCACAACTGGTTAAAGAGGGGGAGGGACTGGAGGCAGGCTCTAGACAAATGCAGACAAAGGTCAAAAACGAGTCGTCAGGTAATACTGAGGCCTTTGAACTTTGAAACAAAAATTCACAGAATTACCTTGGAACACTTAGTTGTGACTCACCACGGCTAAACGGGTCATTGAAAAAAGTACTAGTTTTGAGTTTGTGAACCAGTATCTGTGCTTGAACTAGAAATGTGTTTATTCTCTCAACTTACCCGATTGCTACTTTTGTTTCTATTGAGGCATCACACATTTTTCACTTGAATTACATGTCATTTAGTTCACAAAAAGACCATGAAACCAAAGTTCATTTGAATATTTATAAGCACTGCTTTCTGGCTGATTTCTTTCTTACATTCTAAGCAGCAAAGGAAATACGTTTTCTATGAAAGGTGTGTGACAGATTTGCCCTCATGTATTCGTAACAATATCAGTTCCCACTCTGTTTTCCACACATGGTTAGACTTTTGGCCTCAGGCAGTGAGTTATGATGCAACAATGCACATGACAATCTGTATAAACAGATTGTGCCTCAGCAGTTGTTAGTGAATATTCTTCAATTTACCATGCTGAAACGAAGAAATAACTATGTATTGTTACTTTTGTCTATGCCTGGAAGGCTTTAAAGGCTTGTCACCGTATTTATACATTGAAGTAAATGAAATCGGCCTTTTAAAAAAAGATAGGCATCTCTAATTGGTTCTGTATTGTTCGGATAAACTAACAGCAGTTTTAAAGCTGTATATCTTCATGTTTGGATAATATGGAATATGAATCCATCAGTATTAAAACATGGTGTCTTGATATCTATATGGTATGTGAAGTGTGTATATTTTATCAATCTCCTCTTTAATTTATCTCTTTCTCCCACTGAAAACAATGTTGTGATGTGCTATATTCTTTATTCTGCATTCTCAGCATTTACCTGTCAAGACAGCATTGGGTTTTTACAATACTCTAGAAGATGATGAATGAAAATCACAAGAGTTACTACAAATGACTGCTTTTTTCCCCTCATATGTTTTGTATTTGTGTATTTTATGAACAGGTCTTGGTATTAGCATGTCATAAAATGTTGTTCTATTATGCAAGAGATTGTTGCATCGACTTGAGACAAATCAGCCCAATCTCAGCTGTCTGTCATGTTAATAGACACGTTGATCTAATAAAGGGAGTGTTTGTGATATTAAGGCCATTCCCACAAAAATGTTTGCTCATGTGATGTTTTGCAGTCTTACATTTGACATGTTGTTTTTCATCAATTTAAAGACTCGTTATAAACTATATTTATGTACATAGCATAATCTTTATGAAAGACAGCTATTTTGTATGAATGAAAAGCATTTTAGTTTTGAAATTTCTTAAAGAGACTTCAAAGTAAATGCCATGTGAATATGTACTTTAGAGGATGATTTTTTGTCCTTCTTTTGCATGTGTCTCCTGATTAAACTATGATAATCTGTTCTGCAAAATTTTGTGTTATGTCAGATATTTAAGAGTACACTGCTGCCTGTTGCATGCAGATGCATGAGAAGGTTCCTATGTATTACCGGACATGGGGAAATTCAAAGTCTTAAGCATATATATATATATATATATATATATATATATATATATATATATATATATATATATATTTGTATATTTTTCATGGAGCCCAATACATAAAAAATGTGATCTGTATGTTTGTCATGAGAAATAGACCGCTGGGCAAAATGTTTGAACTTTTGAAACAAATGTGCATATGAAGATATTTATTTTGTTTTTACTCAATTTTATTTTTTACAAGGAGAAAACCAAACAAACAGGTAAACAATCAAGTTCCGTACTGTACAGTACAAAGATGGATTACACTGATGCTTCAAAGACTTCTATTGGTTTTAAAATATTGTTTTGATGCAGGCTAACTGCAATACATTTGAGTATTATTGTGTATCATTATTTCTAAAAATACATTTCATTTGGGTGTTTACTTGCACAGATTTTGAATAAAGTTCTGAAATGCACAATCAGAATAAACTGTCGTTTGTCTTGCTAAGAGCTTTTTTTTCTTACTATATTGTCATAATTTATGTCTCTAGACCTGTGCTTGACCCCTGGCTGCACAAAAACAGTGATCTTACATGCAAAAAGTAAGTTAGGAGGAATTTGTTAAGAGTATGTTTGTTGTACATAAAAACCTTGTCTTTGGCTGACTAAACTTTGCTGTGACCTAAATTTTATCTGCTGGGCCCTGAGTCATGACCTTAATTCCTGCCGGTTGCAGTGACATACATAGATGTGAGTGGAAGTGATAGGACAGAGATGACCTCGTGCATCACTGGGGCCAACATCAAGACAGATCAGTGGACTGTAAAAAGGTATTCTGGAAGAAAGGGACACTCTGCAACAAAGAGCAACCTGCCTCGGGTCTACAAGGTTGCTTTTTCTCAGGAAACGGAGGAGAGAAATCCTATTCCCTCACCTTCTGCTCTCTCACATCTAAATACTTAAGTTTTTAAAAGCTCAAAAATGACATGCATATTTTGTTGACAGGTAGCAGAGCAAGAGGGGTTTTAAAGCTCAAAGCTGGGAGAAGCACACACGCCTGTTTTTGAATATAAGCTTTCTTTTATGTTTTCCTCCAAAACTAGGTCATATAATGTAGGCCTATACCTTCTTTTATGTGTCAAAGTGAGGGGGTAGGGGGTGGCTGAAGTGAGAGCTGATGGGATTAACTTAAAGCAAAAAGAGGTTTGTGCTGTACATGAGTAAAAAAAAAAAAAAAGCTTTTGGAGTTTCAGGTTATACTAACTGATATGGTTTTGAATGTTAAAAAGCATAATAAATGGCATCATTTTGCCTGTAAAGGAAGGGATGATAAAGCTCTGAACAACTGGAAAGTGATGTCGGGAGGGTCAGTAAAGAAGCGGCGCCACTGATTAAGTGGAGGACACTCTTCAC
This sequence comes from Rutilus rutilus, assembly GCF_951802725.1. Lineage (NCBI taxonomy): Eukaryota > Metazoa > Chordata > Actinopteri > Cypriniformes > Leuciscidae > Rutilus > Rutilus rutilus. Next base: position 23,026,505 of record NC_140223.1, read on the forward strand.
ATTCCTGCTGAGTTTCTTTTACAGATCCTCTTCCTCGTAATTGGACAAGAGCTTGCGTGCATTTTTGATGGATCAAAGAAAGTTGCACAGTTGGCATGAATCCGCCGATGTGGAACAGTACATAAAAAGTATGCTGTGCTTGGCTGATGATAGCTAATGCCCCTTGTGCTTAAGCGGGTGATTCTAAATCATACCTGCAATTTATGGCTCTCTGAACTTCTCGCATGGAATATGACTTCTTGGCTCATTTACAGCCCATTCATGCCCCTTATTCCTGAAGTCTCCACTTAAACAGGCCTTGTAACATTAAGCACAGGACTTTGCAGTATGCGTCTATGTGCCTCCATCTTTACTACGACTAAATTTAGCAGTGAAATTTATCTCATTTCCTCATATCTCCTCATGTGGCTTCTTTTGTGATTCATAACAAGGAAATGTGTGTGTGTGATCATGCATATTCCATGTTTGATCAAACAGAAAAGTCAAAGAGATTTCATGTGACCCAGTTATGCCTATGAAAATGACATGAACATATATCTCACATTAGATATGCCAGATTACTTTGTGGAGAGAGAGAGAGAGTGCAGAAATGAACTACAGAGAATAACATCACATAAGATGTAAGTAACTTTTATCTGAGGGCTTTCAGCCTTTTTTAGACCAAGTGTAAAAAGACACACACACACACACACACACACACACACACACACACACACACACACACACACACACACACACACACACACACACACACACACACACACACACACACACACACACACACACACACACACACACACACACACACACACACACACACACACAATTTAATGCTTGTTTTGCACCTTTAATCAGGGCTTTAAAGGGGTCTCAGAGAGTGAGGACCAGGCAAAATGTCCTCACTTTACTGTATATGTCCTCACTTATGGTGGTCTAAACCTCAAATTGGTCCTCGCAAAAAATAGTTGTATAAATACACACACACACACACACACACACACATATATATGAAGAGTTCAGATGCAAAAGCCTCTAAGTGCCATCTGAAATTTTCTTCTAGAATAATAATAATAATAATAATAATTCATTACATTTATATAGCGCTTTTCTCGGCACTCAAAGCGCTTTACATGGAAGGGGGAATCTCCTCAACCACCACCAATGTGCAGCATCCACTTGGATGATGCGACGGCAGCCATATTGCGCCAGAACGCCCACCACACACCAGCTTACTGGTGGAGAGGAGACAGTGATGAAGCCAATCAGTATATGGGGATGATTAGGGGGCCATGATGGACAGAGGCCACTGGGCAAATTTGGCCAGGATGCCGGGGTTACACCCCTACTCTTTCGAAAGACATCCTGGGATTTTTAATGACCACAGAGAGTCAGAATGATCATTTTTATCAAGCTCGTATATTTAAGTTCAGTAATTTCACTTAAATGGCAATGAAAATGACCTATTATTTGTCATTTAAGTGAAATTACTGAACTTAAATATACGAGCTTGAAAAAAAAGATCATTCTAGAAGAAAATTTCAGATGGCACTTAGAGGCTTTTGCATCTGAACTCTTCATACACACACACACACACACACACACACACACACACACACACACACACACACACACACACACACACACACACACACACATCTATATATATATATATACAGTGCTAAAGTTGACTAAAAAGAGGAATAAAAAATCATCTTTTGGAAATTGAACTTAATGCCTTAATTAAAAAAAATAGGAAAAATCCAACCTTTAAGGACACCAATTTTCTTTGTGAATGAATAATGTATCGTAAATAAATAAATGTTCTTCCTTAAAATACAGGGTGCATAAGTTTGGACACCCCTATGTTAAATTCCCATAGAGGCAGGCAGATTTTTATTTTTAAGTATTTCTTTGTATTTTTTTTTAGGATACTATGCATCCTGATAAAGTTCCCTTGGCCTTTGGAATTAAAATAGCCCCACATCATCACATAGCCTTCACCATACCTAGAGATTGGCATGGAGTACTTTCCATAAGATCATCTCTCAATGCAAATCAAACTAGCTATTAGGCTAACTGAAATAAAACCATGCCAATCTCTAGGTATGGTGAAGGCTATGTGATGATGTGGGGCTATTTTAATTCCAAAGGCCAAGGGAACTTTATCAGGATGCATAGTATCCTGGATCCATGAAGTAACTGGCCTTTAAAAATAAAAATCTGCCTGCCTCTATGGGAATTTAACATAGGGGTGTCCAAACTTATGCACCCTGTATTTTAAGGAAGAACATTTATTTATAAGATGATTTTTTATTCCTCTTTTTAGTCAACTTTAGTATGGGTGTCTAAACTTATGCATAGCACTGTATATATATATATATACACACACACACACACACACACACACACACACACACACACACACACACACACACACACCCCTGATTGTGTAAACCATCTGACATCTGAACATCCACAGTGAGTCAAACACAGCAGGATTTGATGCTCTCTCGGTATACATTGTTCTTGTGATAAAAGGGAAATAACTAACCTTGAATGGTTGCAATAGCTTGCTTTAACTAGATGGTCTGAGGAGTTCAAAAGGGCAGCAGAGGTTAAAAAAGACCTCAGAGATGGTACGTGTGCATGTGACTATACAGAAAGTGGAACAGTGGGGTTTTGTTTGCTGAGGAAAAGGCAGACTGTGCAACACTGTACACATTCTCCTCCTCTGACTTCCACTTTATTTGATCTTCCAAAGATTACCCTTTCCTTCAACTTCTCATAACCTTTAGTCTGGCAGCGAACCCTTCCCAGCATAGATGTTTGTCAGGCTTGAACTGACAATAACCTCTTGCTTGCCTTGACTACAAAAAAAGGAACAGAAATTAAACAAATAAGTCTGAGACCAAGACCGAGGTCAAGTTTTGGAGCTTGACAACTATTCGTTTGTCAGAGAACACAGAGGGGGGTGGAAATGGCGCACAGAGAACACTGGCTTTGATGTCTCGGTCTGCGGTACAGTGGTCATGCACTTACAAAGGGTCACGGAATAAAAAAACAGAGCTTTGATAAACATTCAGGTTAACTTATCAAATCGGATGCCATACATGTGAATGTGGTGCAAATAGCATAAATTCATTTAATAGGCTTGAAATAATCTGTATTTATGCATGTAGGCAAGTTGGTTTATATAGAACATTTCGTACACAATGGTGCTTAACATTAACAATAGTATTTTCTGAGTAAGAAAATAAATGTTTACATTACATTGATTTGTTTATAATATTTATTAATCATTCATGAGCATAAAATATATTTAAAAAAAATTAATGTTGAAATTAATTTACATTTATTAAAATTATTTTATTAAAATATTTATTTAGAATTTTATTTGATTAATTTCCTCATGCACTAGTTATAGAGTGTACCATTTTGTTTTATTGATTTTCTGAGGTCAAAACACTATGACCGTGACTCATCTCTATGACAGAGAATGTCTCGTCTTTGACAACAAAGGCCTTTCAGACTCGTCCCACAGATATTTGCTTACAAGGGGGTGAAACCAGACATACTTGGACGGACCACCCTTTAATCAAAGTACAGGCTGTTGTTTGGTAAAAGGCTCAGGACTCTGAGGGCAGAGTAAGGTCACAGCTGACTGATTCTGCTTAATGTCAAGCAGGACACTGTGGGAAGAGTTTTCCAGTTGCATGCACACACACGGGAGAGTAACAATGTCTGCATTCATCACAGCATGTCAGGCCTCTTCTTCACACTACTGTCTTTTAACTGTGCCAAGGCATCAATACTATACCACCTCCATCCATAGTTAACTTCAGAGACACACTTTAGAATATTACAGATGTTTGTCCAGGACATTATATTTGACAAATCATCACAGACTTATTATACGGTTATAAGTTCAATCTTACCCTAAAAGTGAAATATTTCACAATTTGTCTGAAAGACACTTAAAGGGACCACTAGTCATTAAACATAGCAAGTAATAAATCGCCTGTAATGTATAATGGTAATAGCAGAAAGGTGTGCCATGAATGTATGGACGAGTTGCGCTCTCTAGTGGTTAAGTAGTGATAGAACATGCGTTGATCATTCATATCTGCAGGATCTGTTTGTAGCAAGGACTTTACCCCTGAAGTTGGATGCATATTGCTAAAGTTTAGGCCGTCTTACTTTTTGCAATACACTAATCCGTTAGATTTTGGGTCATTTATATCCCCAACAGCACAAACTCGAAGACGTCCACAAAAACTACAACTGTAGGCTACATTCCGTTTGTTTCATTTGCACAATTGCATTTATGAAACACGTTACCACACTTCTCCGGACTCTGGCTTTTCAGCGTAAACCACAAACCCTTAGCATGTCTTCTGCTGTTCACGAAAACGTGAAGGTAAGCGGTGACAACGCTTTGTTACTCCGTGTTTACATTGCAAATGACGCGACGCGACCAACGACATATTAATCCCATAAACATATGATATTTTGCGTTTGAGTGGCCTAATAAGAGTCGACGATGTATTTTATGCAAAATTGTGCACTGTAAAAGAAACTTCGAATTTCAAACTGTTTTGATTTCATGTGAACATGTGAAAATAGTCACATGACCAGAGCTGTTTGATTCCAGTTTGCCCCTCTGAAGTCTGAGAAAGATGTCTGAATCATGTTCCTCATTAAGTAGGCTACCGTATTTGAGGCATATGTGCTATTTGTTTGTTGGATTTTTACAATTTCAAGATTTTAATGTGTATTTTTTTTTTACTTAAACCTGTAGATTTCAAAGTATTGTTGCATTAAATGTGGAATATTAAAAATAAATAGGAGTTTTAAACTCGTAGTTTTGCAATAGCTTTACATAGAGGTAATTACTCAAAAAACGTAAGAAATTAAAAAAAATATTTAAACATTTGATCATATTATCAACATATTATCAAACATTATTTCTGTTGGATTCATGATGACCAACTGAGCAATATTTGACTCTGTAGTTTCACCCTGGATTACAGAAATACAACATTTGCATATGTAGGGTAACATGGGGGAAGATGCCCCCATTAAGAACAATGTGGGTTTACTTTAAACTGTAATATATTTAGAAAAAATATTTATAGTATGTGCAGGATGAAGATGCATCAGCCAATGTGTTATCATAGAAAAGAAATAGAAACATTTGCTAATTTAGTTGTTATAAAATGTAAAATATTTAAAGAGGGGTAGGATGGCCTCCCACTGGGGTAAATTACTTTTGATATATTTTCTACCATTTTTTTTTTTTAAAGCTCACTCTTTATTACTTCCAGAATTATTATGGCTCTCGGCTGGAGACTTCAGATGACTTGCAGACCAATGCTGCGTGTGTCATGCCCTCCAGACCCGTGGCCAAGAGTGCATGTGAAGCCCTGAAACAAGTCCACCCGGATGTTTGCAAGAGGTACAGAAGCAGCACTGAGATTGTGCCTTAAAAGTTTAGTTTTGTCTGATTTCAGTAATGCACAGAAAATAAATCTGCAGGTATTTTGGCTGTGGCCTGGTGATTCCAGAGAAGCTGGAAGGATGTACGGTTCTTGATCTGGGCAGTGGATCGGGGAGAGACTGCTTCGTCCTCAGTAAACTGGTGGGGGAGAGCGGTCAAGTCATTGGACTGGATATGACGGACGAAATGGTACTTCAAAGTTCAGAAACAAAAGATCTGAATAATGTCAACCAATGTATAAATGGTATAATTGAAAAGTGTAAATCAATATTTGCGCGACCATTAACCTTTGTATTTGCTCCATAATTAGATTGTTGCCTCGCAAAAATATACCCAGTACCATCAGGAGAAGTTTGGATACTCAAAACCAAACACTGTGTTTGTGAAAGGATACATGGAGAAGCTCAGTGATGCAGGGATACAGAACAACTCTTTGGATGTAGTTGTGTATGCATCCTTAGGTCATTTATGATGTTTTCCATGATATGTAGACCATTAATCTGCCTGTGCAAAAGTTGTAAAAAAGGGCAATACTTTTTTTCTAGGTCAAATTGTGTAATATGTCTGTGCCCAGATAAGAGAACTGTGATAAGTGAAGCTTACAGAGTTCTGAAGGTGAGATATTTCCATCATATAGCTACTGATAATTTTCTGTTTATGCAACAAAACCCTTTACGAAGTCTTGCACTTACAAATGCTATGTTTCATACGTGAATGATCTCATAGGAGGGTGGAGAGTTGTACTACAGTGACATCTATGCAAGCAAAGTCGTTCCAGACTCTTTCAAAGAAGATCCAGTTCTGTGGGGTAAACTTGATTTCTTTTTGTTTTCTGACATTCTCTCATCTGTTACATTTTAGAACTTGCATTCCTTTTTTGGGGGCTGTTTAGAGTTAAGATTTATTAAGAAAAAAAAAAGGGACAAAATTATGTCAAAATCAGTTCTCACTGGGTTCACACTAGTGTTATTTTAGTATAATTCAGATTAGTATAATATCATTTTAATAATCATTACATATCATAATAATAAAGGGCATAATATCATATCTAATTTCTATACATGTCAATTTAGTTTTTATTAAATTATTTCAGTTTTAGTTTTAGTAATTTTAGTACATCAAATTAAACTTAAAGCTACACTGTGTAATTTTTTAAGTTGATTCTTAGCAAAGAAACACTTTGTTCTTTCAAAATGATATGTGCTCATTAATGTGTAATTACTTCTACCAACTATTCTCGTAAGCGTAGAATCTGCCATTTAGATTACATACGAGCGAGTCGCTCTAATGGCGGCAGCCATGTTGCACCTCCATCTTGAAAATACATTAGCCAAAGAGGGACATACCTGGAAATTCAAGCTTCGCCTTTTGCGTTTTTACACTCAGTGGCACCGTGACGAATGCGAGGGAGAGATTACTCGCGACTGCCGGCAGATTTGAAATAATACGGCCACCGTAGGAGTTAAAACGCCCTCGGAATGGGAGGGGCTAGAAAGTAATATTCAGTTGGTAGTCATAAAAAATTTGACCGCTAGATGGGAGAAAATCCTACACAGTGTAGCTTTAGTGAAAATGAGAAAAGTTGCTTCCTTACATTTTTTAAGTACATTAAACATATTTAGTAACTTATTTTGATGAGTTAAAGCAACGTAAAATATATGTTGTCATAACTTATTGATCATATAATTTTTTACAGTATATACATACTATATATAACCCTGGTCCACATTGAAACACATTTAGTTGAAACTGCATTCTTCACTAACTTATGAAATGTGTCTCATCCAAGAGAATTTGATTTGACCCAAAGAAGTGGATTTAAATGAGTGCGTGTTATTATCAGGTGAGGGAATGGCTGGCGCCCTCTACTGGCGAGATCTCATCGCTCTGATGAAGGACATAGGCTTCAGCACTCCCCACATGGTTGCAGGCAGTCACATTGTGGTTCACAATCCTGAACTTCAAAAAAAGACTGGTAACCTATTTGTTTACTTTTTGTTTTTTAATAAATTTGTTTGTGTATGTGCTTGCATTATAGCTGAACTGCATTTGTTTTCATGTGCCATTGAGCTTTTATGTAACGTGGATGCAGGCAGATGCTTTAAATTCTAACTAGTGATGCTTTGACCTGCGACGTATCATAGGTGATGTTAAATACGCATCTGGAACTTACCGGATCTTTAAACTGCCTCAAAACTCCATCAAGAGCAAAGCTCTGGTCACATATAAAGGAACCGTGCCTGACTGTGCTGACTGTTTTGAGTTTGATGCCTCTCATTCTTTCAAGGTAAACTTCTACTACTACTTTTTTTTTTTTTTTTTTTATGTTAGTATGACTTATTCAGTGGTCGGTTTTGCTAATTCGATTCCAGGCGAAAGTCCCAGTGGAGGTGGATGCCGAGATGGCCGCCGTCCTCAAAAACACACGTTTCTCTACAGACTTCAATATTACGATGTTAGACACTCCAGATCCAAACCAGAGCGGAACTCCTCAGGTAAATGTGCTGTCTTGTGCGCATAGCTTATTCATTATCTTTTGGTAAATAAGGTTTACTTTACAAGTTATGATATTTTTTTTTTTTTTAATAGAAGCAATAAAAGGAATTACTTTTAATCATAGTTTTAATTTTTCCAGTATTGCCACCTTAGCCCGTTCCTTCTCGCGGATAAACTGGGCTCCTCTGTCAAACAGTGCTCAAAGACAGGACGCTAAGGTAAATGTGAAGAGTCATGTGATGTCTGGATCACTTGAGAAAAATGTGGTGGGAAGTGAGAGTATATGGTGTCTGTAGTGCTCAAATGATCATTCCATATGTTTTCTTTAAACTTCAGGAAGCTTTTTGTCCTGCTTATTGTAAAATTACTTTTAAAAATGGTAATCACAATAGCCTCAACAACAAAACAATAATTATTAAAATATGAATTACATTAATATGTGAAAAGCATGAGCAAAGCTATCCACTTTTTATTCAAGAAAGAACAAAACCAAGATCTTTGTCAATGTATTTTATTTTTATTTTACTTGATTTGTACTTTTTTTTTTTAATTGAACTTTAAAACCATTGCAACAGTTCTCTTTTCTTCTCCTTCTTCTTTTTGTGCTATAGTTGAAAAAATGTAAAGCAAATTGTACTGGCCACTATTTTTTTGGCCCTTAGAAGGCTTAAAAAGTATTGGCACTTGTTTTCCATTCTGACTGAACTAAGGCAGTGCTGATATTGATATCGATACACAATTACATTTATTTTTGCATTTATTGTTATTTTTACAAAAAAAAAAAAAAGTTTGTTTGTCTACCAAGGAGACAACTGTCAATGAAGTGAATTCTTGAGATCACATACTCTATGAGAAATAGATTCTTTCCCCACATATCACGTTAATATCACTTATGTAGATACAAATTTTTTTTTTTATTGTGCATCATTATAAGCTGTAATGTGTCAAAATATTCAAAAAGTGTGAAAATATGATTTTGTTCTGTGTATTTAGGTTGCATAAAATACTCTCTTAGAAATGAGCCTTAAGGTTGATAATTTTATTTAATTTCTTTTTTTAAATGTCGTTTCCACCAAAATTGTATTGATCAAAATACAAAAAAAAGCAAATGACAGAATGAATTATTGTGATGGATAGATATTTGCTGCTGTTAGTAGATTAAAAGTTTATCTAAAAGTGTATGGAATATTTTTTTTGTGTCAAAAAGAGCACTTCTTGATTCCGAGAAGGGATAGATGTTAACTTCACTTTTTGATTTCCCTTATTCCTAAAAATGACGTGATTTTTTTTTAATAGCAGGATGTAGACTGATGTCACTTTCCCTGTGAGTCTCTTGAGAAAGGTTTCTTTGCCAGTAATAGGGATTTCATCATACTTTTTAACAATCATGCACATACTGCGGTTTACCTAATAACAGTGCTATTATGATGAGTAAGATTAGATTTAAGATCATGTGTAATCTCAATATTCTTGTTCGTATGGTTTAATTGTCTCGTTTTATTGAATTGTAGCCTTTCAGTTCGTCACGTGGTTTAATCAGCAAAAAGTCCTGATGCATAAATGTAATTGGACTGTAGGTGGCGCCAAAATCCTCAAAGTGTTCCCACACTAGCTCCGTATTCTGTGCTCGCTATGTTATTGCATTTTTATGGTTCTGCAGTTTGCAGTGCAGAACCAATATGATTAGTCAATGATAAGGGCATAAAGCAGTCATAATTGAATGATTTGAAGAGGCAAATTACCTGCAGGACAATTCATCCCAAGCAATCAATGAGCATTTCTGAATCTCATTTATAGTAATTTACTTAGAGACTTGCTAATATTAGCCTGTAACAAAAGAAAAAAAACTTAATAATGACAAAAAATTCCTCTGGATAAGTCTTATCCAGGAGTGTGTTATTTGAAACATTGCACATGACAAATTGAGTGTGCACAGGTTTATTTCACCTGGATTCTAGGTGTTGATTAAGTCTCAGGCATGTATCTCTAGAAAAAGCTTATATTGGACTATCCCACCAGAAATGAGTCGAATAAACTCCCTGACTTCTCCTCAACGCTCTGAGAAGGAGTGCTGTGACATTCCGAGTTGTGTGGAGGAAGCAGGTGTGGTTTAAATGTAAACACAGCACTGAGGAACGGCTCTCATTGTCCTGGTTTCACCTCTCCTAAAGTGCTGGGCTTCTACCGCGTGCCCAGAATGTATCCCATTACTCTCAGCCACTTAATGCTTGACGATATCCAGAGCTAAAAAGCCTCTACTGTCAAGAGACACTGTGAAGGGAAGAGTAAGCTTCAATGTATAAGACCACACACTGATTCCAGCATGATGCTCGTCTTCTGAGCTGGTTCATGTATTAGTTTTCAATGACGTAAGCTGGTGTATTGTAGTAGAAGATTGATAAATAGGAACTGTGCCAGATATGTCTGCAAAAGTGAATTTCACATTAATTACCAATTTCCTTTAGATGAAAGACCCTATCAAATCAAAATCTAAGATTTGTGGATACTAGTTCAAATCGTAAGTTTGGGGTTGGGTTTAATGTTTTTTAAAGAAGTCTTGATGCTCACCAAGGCTGCATTTATTAGATAAAAAAATAGAGTAAAAACATTATAATGTTACAGTTCAAAATATATATTTTCTATTTTAAAGGTACACTATGTAACTTTTTTTGTTCAAAATGAACAAAATTTAAATAATGAGCCACAGTCCTTCCTTCAAAATGTGTTTTTGTCTTACCCCGATTCACTATGGTAAGCCTATTATACATATTTTATATTTTAGACCGGTCGGCATGGTTTTTGCGAGAAATTGTGTACGTCAATTTCGTACGTCGTTTTCGCGAGAAATTGTGTACGTCAATTTCGTACGTCGTACAAAAAACGTACGTCACTCGCCCGTGGGTATGTCATCATATGCGCAAATAGACAAAAGTTGCTCCGACTACTTAGACACATGTTTGGTGTGGGAGTGGCATAGGTTTAGTTGTCACAACGAGTGAGAAAGTTTGCATGGTTCACGACGCTAAGGGAATGTTTACATGACAACGATGTAAAACAGACGACAACGTTGTCAAAACTATCCCCGTTTGCACAGATCTGCAAAAATTACTAAAAAGGCTTTATTATGCATACAAGGCCAGTAGTTCTTGGTCAAAAAACACCCCGTGAACACGTAATACGTGCATGCGTGAACATGTAATACGCATGCTCATGACGTCATCCTTTTCACATATTCACGTTTTTGTTGTAAACAACGTTTTGGTGTCATGTAAACATACCCTTAGTCTCCAACCTACCTCTGGGGAATCACCCATTTAAAATAACGCCAAGCAGAGGAGAGTATGTGGCAAGAAGAGAACACAACACAGCTCGTAATAAAACTAGAATCAACATTGGCTTTGATTTTGAAATGTTGTAAAAGCGAAGTGGAGATGGCGTTTTTATTACTCAACAGGTGAGTAAGGTTGAATTTCATTGAACAGATAAATTGATATATGTAGCTCTCTAACAGAGTTCAGTGTAAATCATTATCTATTGTAAAGGGTCATTTCATTATAGGTTGTTGTAGCCATTTGTGTAGGCCAGGGGTCTCCAACACGTCGCTCGCGAGCTACCAGTAGCTCGTGGCCTGATTTGAGGTAGCTCGTCAAGGGGCCATTCACATATCGCGTCTTTTGCGCTCAAGTTCATTCAAATGTAGGCGCGCGTCAAGTGCGCTCATTTTTTTCAGGCGCAACTTTTCAGAATTCCACAAACGCACCGCAGGTCATATGACAAGAACCAACCAATCATTACAGGTGTTTTTCTCTTATCTGTTAATAAATCTTGTAGCAAAGTTACAGCAAGCATTTTTCGGTGGTGGAAATCTTTGTCGTTGTGGAGAGCGCAGTGCATGGTTGCATAGTAACGACAGACGCCACAGGCAAATCGGACCGAATCTTATGGTGCGTTCAAGTCCTCCTGGGAAGTTCGTACGTACGAGGTGGGAAGTCGTGCTTATAACGGCATGTGCGTTCAAGTCACTTTCGTCGGAGCAAGATAGCGGAGTACTTTCTCTTAATTAATTACACAAAAATACAGTAAGGTTTTTAAACTCTTGTTCTAGAAAATGAAGAACAAAGAAATGTGCATCAGGTGTAGCCTACTTTGTATTTTAATGTTTTTAATTAATTTATGAAGCCACTGCCAGCTCATCGTTACATTGCATTGTTATATTATAATACAATCATATTCTGTGTTGGCGATTAGCTAACTGCGCTGTAAATAGAAAAGCCTGACAATATCAAAGCTAAATACCTTTACGTATTGTTAATCACTGACACGCCCCCAACTCGTAAAGATCGGAGCTTAGAGAAAATCCCGAGCTCCCCACTGGTATTTACGACATTGTGGTGGCGTTCAAGTGCGTTCAACTCGTAAATACGATCTATACGAGATGACTTGAACGCACCATTACTATTAATAATAAAAGATAAGCTAATCATGTGCATTGTAAATGTCAGTAATTCATCTTTTTTGACTCATTCTTTTTATAAAAAATGATTTAAAGGCTGAAATATGTGAGGTTTATCTTTTTATAAAACCTTTTTTGTCACAACTTGATTTGAACTTGATGCATGTTAGTAGATAGCATTGCAAGACACTCTTCTAAAAATCTGGCTATCATTTTTAATGTTATTATTTTAATGTTTATGTAAACAAAAAGTGCATATTGATGCTAATTTTATTTGTTATTTGCTGGTTTTCGACATAAAACTTGGTGAATAGATTTCATTGTGTAGTATTTATACTTTTTGAACAGGATTCTGTGATAACCGTGATCATTTTTGTCACTATAACCATGAAATGAAATGTTGCCATTTCATCTCTAGTTATGATCAACTAAAAAATAATGTCTGATTCTGTTCTTTTCTCTGACATTTAAGGGTGACATATTTAGGCCTACAAAAACTCTTTTAGGTCTAACACAGTTTTGATAGTTAATAATATGAGAGTTATGAGACATTATTTAAGAGATTTAAGTATTGTATTACATGAGTAGCTCTCGGCCACTTTCCTTTTTAAAAAGTAGCTCTCAGATGAAAAAAGGTTGGAGACCCCTGGTGTAGGCTATATGTAGACGCCGCTCCAGACATTTCGACGCTTCTGCCATCTTGGAACAGTTAACATCACTCACACTGACAAATCAATGTATTTTAATTGAGAATGTCACAGCATTGTGCTGCCTATGGCTGTGAAAACCACAGAGCTATAAATTCCAGATGAAATGGGATAACCTTTCAGAGGTGAGAATGTGCTGGTTTGTCTTTTTATGTATAACTCAATATGCAGAATTATCACATTAATAATTAACTAAATGCAGTGAAAATCATCTGCTACTGTTTATTGCAGATATAGATATTCATACATGTGAATAAATAGGTTGCTGATGAACAGTAAACTTGCTCTCAAGTGGTCATAGACCAGAGTTGACCTTTCCAATATGGCGGACAGCTTACGTATAGCAGCCCATAGAAACAGACACTGAGGCATCTATATATCTATCTATATATATATGGTTGTAGCACTGTGCTGGAATTTATTTTCAAGGAAGTAACGGTTTCAGCTAGTCAGCTCATATAAACTGGTTATATCCCTTAAGCCTAGTAGTGAATGTTTTAGCACAACCAAAACGATGTACTTCCGCAAAATACATGCAGTTTTTTTTACCGCTAGAGAGTTAAGTTACATCATTTCATATATTTTAAAATTATATTTATTCCAGTGATCATGTGATGGCAAAACTTTTTTTTAGCATCATTAGTCCTGTCTTCAGTGTCACATGATCCTTCAGAAATCATTTGAATATGCTAATTTGGCGCTTTAGAAACATTTCTTATTGCTATCAATGTTGAAAACCATTGCGCTGCTTAATATTTTTGTGGAAACCAATTTTAATGTATAGAAAAACAACTATTTGAATTAAATATTTATTTTAAAACTTTTGTAACATTATTATGTCTTAACTGTCACTTTTTTAAAAAATCAATTTAATGCTTCCTTCCTGAATCAATCAAACCAATCAAATGCTTGTTAGAATGAGAATGTCCACTCCTTCTTATACCACCTGCTTTGACTAACAATAGCAAGTAAAATAATTGTTGTGGTCCTCTATGGGTGCTAAACTGACCAAGATAATCTAGATGCATAAAGTACATAGCCGAGCGTACTTCTAACCACACATGTCTGAGGCAACATTTGAAGCTACAGGAGCTCAACTGAGTCTCAGTGAAGAGGAAAAATAGAACGGTGCTCTTGACCTGCCCTCAGCCCCGCTCCCACAGAGCCTGACCTGCAGGAGAGGCTGAGGGATATCTTACCCATGCTGCTTGACTAGCCAACCGAGATCAAAAGCGCTCACGGCTCCCCTCCCCTCCTGTCCCAGCAAGGAGCTGATAGAAGCGATTCATGACCAGGTCGTGACCCCTATGTGCCAGGCACGGCTGAGGACAGACAAGCAGCTTTCCTAAGCAGGTTTCGCAGACTCAGACTGAAGCAACCACATCTTTATCAGAGCATTTCACATTTCCTGACTATAAATCATGCTGTTTCCTTTTTCATTCACCTGCTTTTCCTTTTAGTTTTAAGGTAAATTGTGTGAAAAATTTAATCTCAGTCTTGAAGTCAATATGAAACTGCATTTGCAACCCATTTTACTGAAGGAATGAAACAGGATATTCAGCACTTTACAATAGGTTCCTTTCGGTTTACGTTAGTTAATACATGAACTAACAATGAGCAATACATTAACATTAAATAAGATTTATAAATGCTTTAGAAGCATTTTGATTATTACTTCATGTTAACAAATGTATAACCTTATAGTAAAGTGTTACCTAAACATGAAACAAATGTAGAAGATGTTTTAAAGGCACAAAATGTATGTTTTTTTTTGCATTAAAATATCCCAAATGTTTCCAACATTGTTTAAATCCAGAGAAATGAGTCACTGTCAATGGCGTCATGTCCGCATTTATCCTAGTTTTCTGCTTTTACTGCCGTTGAAACCATGGCAACACATTGAGTCTCATTAAAAATTCGGAGTTGTAGTTGTAGCGTCTAGCACGCAACTCTGTTGTTGTTGTTTCTAGCAAGGCATTTTGTTGTTTTCAGACAGTCCACAATTTTTCGTTATCATTTTCAGTAGGTTCTTTTGCCAGAGATGACACCAAGAAACATAAAAGGTATGGGTGAATCATATGACCCAAGAAGAGTTTTGGACAAAAGGATAAATTAAATGAGGATCAATATCGGTGTCATGTCCTAACATTGTTTAACAAGTCTGGTAAAAAAAAGTCTATGGCAGTGTAATTAAATACACTATGTGTTATACATACAGTAAATAGTAAGTCAGCCTTTTTGCAAATGCTGTGAGTACGTTCAAATGTACTTTTAGTGTGATTGTTTTAAACACGTAACCATTTAATTCGACAAATAAAGTGGCATGTTCGAGTAGTAATTTAACATTAAACATTACGTTACTTGCGGCTAATTCATTCATTCAAAAACGTGATCGTATTTCATTACCTCATCATGAACATGATTTGTGAGTCCCGTCGGATTGATTTTCATCGGCAGTGGAGGTGAAGACGACATCCCATCATTCCACGCTCCTTCACAGCATCAGCAAGCCATGCCTGTTATTGTTTTGAATATGCAACCTCTACCTGCAAAAAAACCCATCAGATTACTTTTTGCAGAATACAAGGAGAGGAAGAAGAGAAGAAGAAGCCCAGAGTCTTCTGAAACTAACAATTTTATGCTGTGCCAAGGGACTAGGGAAAGTACCTATTCTTCGAAGGTCTCTTGCAACCATTTATTGATGCACTCAAGACAAAAGTAGGCTACCCTAGCAGGTCTTATTAGGTCACCATGGTCCTTAGACACACAGAATAACTTGATAAGCAATTATGGTTTTAAGACCCTTTAAGATAATATTGCAGATCTTGCATTATCTCATGTCTGCAGAGATGAAAACGGACATATTTTGATACCAAGGAGCATCACATAATCAATTCTGATGGAAAACACACCCGGTCAACAGGACAAACCCCAGAAGAGACACAAAAGAACTTACATTTTAAAATATTAAACAAATCAGAATACATTAAAGAAATCAGCATGTCAACGAATAATCATGCAACATAAGGAATATAACGATTAATGATGATTAAATGAACACAGATATCAATGAATAAAAGATAAATAAGATTCATACAATTTAAAAAATAAATAAAATAAAAGTCATTAATCAATAGAATAAAATTGAATTAATTCTAATACGAATAATTTCGAATACACAAACACTTTGATGCATTGTTTAGCTTTGGTCCTTTCGAATCCTTTGATAAGCAAATATTTTTGTTCCTCAGTATCTGCCTTTTGTGATATTGTTCACTTCACAGGGGCCTCTTTTTTCCTCTTTCGAACGTCCTTTCGTATAGTCTGCGAGTATACGTATTGATTCTCGTTATACTTCCCAGCATGGGGCAGCTTAGTCCTTGTTCAATGTCGCTTTCTGTTTTAATTAAAAGGTTATTAATACGGTATCAGGCGAGGAGATTAGCCCCGCGGTTATTGAAGGAGAGCTTTGTGGAATCACAATGTCCATTCTCTTGGGCCCTGTCAAATTTATCAGGTTCAAGGGCAACAATAGGCACTGGAATATCAGCTAACAGATCCATGGAAGCTTTTGTCTTGGCCGGCAAGAGATCTAAATTGCCCTGTGTTGTTAAGCTAAAAGCTTATTCAGAGGAATGCTAAAACCCTCGCCTTTGATCTCTCAAGCAAAAAAAAACGGATGAAGGAGAAACAGAGGAGAAACAACAATAGTGTTTGGTTCGAAGGATTTCATTATTCCCATTTGATTGCTTGCAATTTGGTCACTGGCTCGATAGTATATCTGGATTTGTTGCGCTACATATTCCATTTCATATCAATGAAAGTGTCGGTTAATAAGGGAAATCCCACATTTGTAAGACAAGCTGGAGAGTGGAAAAACAGGGGTTTTCCTGTTCCCATTGTGAGCTTTTTGATGGTCAAGGACCTTGCAGACAGAATGTCTTGGTTAAACAGGACTGCTTCCAAATACAACCATAACAGTCCTTAAATCACCAAATAACCTTTTATTGTTCCACTGTCTAGACATTTTGTGATTACAAGATAATTTAATATCCGATTTACGCAGGCTCTAGATACTAGTACTGATGTATTCTTATTTTTCCTCTAAAGATAAAGAAATGGGTGACAACCTGAATGATAAACCTAATATTATTTTAATTTTTTTAAGGCAGTAGATTTTTGTTAGGAGTGTCAAGGAAAACTTGCCCTCTGTCATAGGCCTACTGCTCATTATTACAGGGGTCATACTGAGGTGGTGGAGCTTTATCGCAAAACTGCGCCTCTCAATTAACCCACAATTCATTCTCTTCCACAGACAGGCTGTTTACTGTCACAAAAACTTCCACTAAAATTTATTGCCTTTGCAATATCATAGGTCTGCTAGCCAATGAGATGTCTTTGTTGGGATGCTCATAAATGCGTTGTGCCCTAACTACCTTTGTTTAGTTGTATAGTTGTGTGTGCTGGTATTGAAAAGACTCCTGCCATTCCATTCTCTTTCTACTCCATTTCGCTCTTTCAAGAATACTTTTGCAATCTGCCACCTGACCATGCCCACCTCACCTGTTGCCTATAAATTGATTGTGAACCCTTTGGCTCATTCTTTGCACTCTCTACCAGCACTCCGATGCATCCTGGGCAGCCGCGGCGCTACCATTGGGCCCGGGTGGGCCCATTTTAGGTCCGAGCCCATCCATTTTCTACTATGGTTTTGTACGTTTCTTCATTCGGATCTATTTGCGATCCATTCCATTCTAAACAAACAACGCAGTTTACATGCTTCGTCCTTGTTACATTATTCATTAAGATAATAATTAATAACGCATAATTATCAGTGAACTTGATAAATGTTGCAGATATGTTTTACTATGCATGCAAACAAATGCCTTTCAACTTATGCGTGCAAAATTCAGAATAAAATGAATGTGCAGCAATTTGTACAAATAGAGAGTCTGTAGGCCTACTATATGTGTTGTAGCCATTAAATAAGCTCATTTAGTTTAATATTTGTTAAAATATTATAATGTTATTTTTTCATCTATGTTGATTATGAAAAGTGAACGCACGGCACGAGTAAGATAGGATGCGCAATATATCGAGAGATGTGGGTCAGACATGATTTTGACCACTTTTCGTTTTGTATAAATTGTATCTTAATTTTAATCATTTTTTTATCAACCAATTTCCAATTGGATTTAATAAATAAGAAGAAAATATAGCAGACAATAAAATCATGGAGGCGCCCACGCGCTCACTTGCATTGCTCGTGAACAGGAGCGCATCTCATCCTAACGTAACGAAACGTAATTTAAATTAAATTAAATTGTAATTGTTTTTTTTTTTTTAAACCTATGCTAATTACGCATTATATTCAGGTAGGCTAGTGAGTCGCGGTCCTCAGTGCCGCAGAAAAGCGCTGAAACGGAGATGAAGGGGAACCTTTTTTTTTTTTTTTTTGGGCTTATTTTAACTGGCCCATCCAGTTTTCTGGAGGCCCACCTACAATCAAAATCCTGGCGCCGCTAGTGATCCTGGGTGCGTCTTTATGATTTAACGTGAGTCAATTTATCATTTGATTTTTTTTTTATACTTTACTGTCACTCTGCTAACATGTGCACTGCTGATTGATTCCTTTGTTTGCCAGACATGTGCCATGAGCCATGTGGGAAGATTGTTTGTTTGAATTGTTTTAAAGCCTGTTCAGTTGTGATTAGTAAACTCACATCTCCTTTGTTCATTTGTAGACTTGTTCCATTTGTGTTAATTGACCACTGTCATTAATTGTATTATATCTTTGTTATTCCTTTCTGTAGCACACAGACAATGCATTGAACCAAAGTCAACCTGAATGATCAAATAAAAACCCATTGTTGTTACAACAAACCTTGCCTTCTCCCTGCTTCATTCATCACTCCATATCATCTGACGTCTTCTGACGTCACCAACGTCGTCTTCTTTGCTCACCAAACCCTCACTCCACCTGAACCATTTTGATCACCCTACAGTTCCTTCAATGGTCCTTCGAGCCAGAGCGTGAGTGAGGGATACCATGGCAGGCATTGGTATGGATAGAAAAGATGAAAAAGAGTTGGAGTTGGAGAGGGCTCTCCCAGTCAAAATCCGTAGCACCTTATCCAGGCGAGAGAGGCATCAACCTGACCGTTATGGCTTCCCGGCTCCTGAGGGGAAAGCCTCTAGTAAGCCCAAGAGCCTCCCTCATCACAGCCAAGCAGCCATACCATCTCCTAACATAACAGCAGTCGAGGATGGAGACGTGGAAGAGGAAGAGGAGGAGACAGCAGCCGAGGAGGTAGAAGTGGAGGAAGAAGAAATCACCCACGATTATGTCCAGCCCAAATCGGCGGAGGAGCATTCAGTTCCACAACCAGCTCCACCCTCACAGGGAGAGGGGAGAACTAATAGATCTAGAGGCAAGAGGGATAAGCAGGAGTCATTACCAAGGTCGAAGAAGGCCACCTCTTATACTTACACTTATGGCAGTGGAAGTTCCCGAAGCTTGCACAAGAGCCACCAGGTGGACCTCACCCCTCTACAGGCAGCCATGATTGAGGAGAGGAGGAAACTTGGAGAACTGCAAGAGATCCAAAGTCAAATCCAGGAGGAACAAGCCCTAGATGGCCGGGCTCGAGAATTGGACAGGCAAGCACAATCAGCTTTGATGGAACGTGAGAGGTTGGACAGGCAAGCACAAGCAGCTTTGACAGAGCGAGAGAGGATGTCCCGATCTCTGACTCTACAGCGACGGCTGCGGAGAGTTCAACGACAATTGGAAGAGGCTCGGCTAATAACCTCATTCACTGGAGAAGTGACCACAGAACATCCACCTGCTCTGTCACCTCAGGAGCTGGCTCCTTTTCCAATGAGCTCCAGAGTTTTGGATTCAGGTGAACCTGTCGACCTGTTCTCAGAGCAGCAAGCTCCCTCTGTTGGTCCTCAAACATCTGTCTCTGAACCCGTTCCAGTAAATCAGCCAACCACTTCTTTGTTCCAATCCTTACCTCAGCCTGTCAATGCTGTGAGTCAGTCTGAGACTCTCCATCCTGTTCAAGGGAGCCACCCAGCAGTTCAGATGTCCAGTCCAGAGCAGGCAACTCCCTCACCTCCTTCGTTCCTCCATTTAGTGCGGACTGCACCTCGTCCTGCCAAGAGTCAAAGACCCTCAGATCCAGTTCCTGAAATACCCGCACCTCTTTCCTTGCACCAGCCCATTGAACGGACATCAGAGGGAGCCAGTATCTTGGAGCTGTTAGTAGCCACTGCTTTTGGCATCCCCAAGCCAAGACTGCCTTATTTTGAGAGTGGAAGAGAAAGTGACTTTGTTCTGCTTAATATGGCATTGGAGAACTTGTTAGATATCCATGCTCACCTCTCTGAACAATACAAGTTCCAGGTTCTAATGGACCACTTGAGGCTGCCCACTGCGTACAAGCTAGCAAAGTCTTATATGCATGCCTCAACTCCCTACACATCTGCTCTTGCTGCCCTTAAGGCGAAGTATGGCCAGCCACGGCAGTTGGTTCAAAGTGAAATAGCCAGCATCCTTCATTCACCACCTGTCAGATTCGGAGATAGCAATGCATTCCAGGACTTTGCTCTTTCTGTACAGTCATTGATCCGCATGCTACGATCAATGGGCGGTGCAGGTGGAAGTGAGTTGCGGTGTGGCTCTCATGTCGACAGGCTACTAACCAAGCTCCCCCTTCACTACCGGGACAGTTTCGTTGAGCACTGTTTGAATCGTGGCATCCTGAAAGATGGCGCAGAACAAACATATACCTTGGAGGACTTCTCTGCCTGGCTCCAGGTGAAAGCCAGGGCCAAGAGTATTGCCCAACAAGTCTTAGTCCCTGCTTCAATGGAGAGACGAGAGCCAGTCCAGAAGAGCCAAGGGAGGAAGGTGACGCCTACCACTATGTACCTAAGCAACACAGCCACTGTGGAAAGCCAGCCTAGTGTCCAAGGAGGCCGTGGAAAAAGGATGACCATCCTTGGTAAACCCAAGGTCCAACCTTTCTGTCCATACTGTAAAAACAACGACCACTTCCTGGGAACCTGTCCAAAAGTAAAGGAGTTTAGCCCATCAGAACTGAGAACTTGGATAGAGAAGAATGATCGTTGCTACAGATGTGCCCGCTGCCATAAGGCGGATAAATGCACCCTAAAAAAAACTTGCCTTCTCCCTACTTCATTCATCACTCCATATCATCTGACGTCTTCTGACCAAGACTCTGTTTGCTCTCACCCTCACTCCACCTGAACCATTTCCATCACCCTACAGTTCCTTCGAGTATAATGTGACCATTTGAAGAACACAACAGTTTTATTACAGATTCTCAATAGGCAGTAATGCTTTAAAATGTCAGAAGACAATAGCAGAGCTCACTGCAGTTTGACACTTTATTTTTTCATTTATATGCATTTTTATATTGATTATTCAACAGTTTTCATTTGAAATTGGGAAAACTAAAATGCTTATGATTTATTTTGCAGTAAGCTCGCTGCAAATAGTACTGTGTGTACTGCACTTGATGAAATATTACCGCACTGCCATAGAGCTTATGCAAATGAAAGACCAGTGGGAAAACGGACAGGTCAGCTGATTGCAAACTGGTGTACAGACAGAATGGATCTTGTCAGTGTGGTATTAATATTATTATCACTATAAAAATTCTGTATTTCATGATATTCACTTTCCATGAGCACCTGGTGGGTGGGGACCAAATTCATCACAGCTAGTGTAGTGCATCTAGAGTTACATGCAAGTGTTACTGTCATTGTGAGGGTAGAGCACTCCAAGATTTATATTTCAGCACATCCTTACATAAACATCTCAAGACTGCGGATACACACAGGCTAAGAAAATCACAATTCCCTGTGGATTCTGTTATGGAATTGAGGACAGCAGAAGATAATAAATTGTTTAATACAATCAATGTTTGTTTAATTCTTCACTTGACACTTTCCTAAGCCCGCCTTAAAAACATTACTGGCCAGTAGCCTACTTCCTTAGCAAATTTTGCTATCAGTCATTTGGGTGTTTGCAAACAGCAATTATGTATTTTGTGGGCGGAGCCTACATGGTGGCAGAAAACGATAGGCTTATCTCACAATTCTGAGAAGAAAAATAAGAATTGTGTGAGATATAAACTCGAGATTCTGACTTTTTTCCTCAGAATTGCGAGTAAATGACATACAATTCTGACTTTTTTTCTCCTCAGAATTGTAATTTAAACTCACAACTGCGAGTTATAAAGTCCTAATTGGGAGATATAAACTCGGAATTGCTAGAAAAAAGTCTTTGTTTTTTGATGTTTTTTGTCAATGTTTGAATGGTTTGAATGGTATATAAAATGTTATGTTTAAATATTATTTCATGGCTACATTATGCCCTCAATTAACTGCATATGTACATTTATACTACAGGGCAGTTCAGTGCTTGAATCTGATTGGTTGATGAACGTTCTAAGGTGTGCAATTATTTTTTGCACACCTTAAAGTAGTTAAGCACGGCTAAAGTAGTTCCAGCCAGGCACTGCAGGCAGGTCTTGACCACATTACAGTTCCATATCACTTCACTAAATGATTTCAGTTATTTCCAAGGTCCTTACAGACAACAACAGCAAAAGAACCAAAACCCACAATGACACTGGCCTAGCAAATAAATATAGTAAACAATGGGATAAAAACTATAAAAACTTATTTCCATGGTTTTTTTTTTTTGCCACAAAATTTGTATTGCCACAAAGGTTTATTATTATGTACGGAAAGCACATAGGCCTACTCTCTTTCTTCCGCTCTCTCTCCACTCAAACGCACACACATACAGTGCGGACACACACTTGCACAGAAACGTGTTGTCAGCCCAGCCTGATCTCACTGCAATTCGTACAAATTCTACGAGGTGGCTAATTCGTACGAATTCATACGACCTCACTCGTATGAATTAGTATGATTTTTGCTAAATCGTACATATTTTACAAATTGCCCAATTCGTATGAATTCATACGAATGACCTACCCCTGACCCCGCCCCTAAACCTACCCATTACGACGAGTGAGGTCGTACGAATTAGCCACCTTTTTATCACTCGTATGATTTCGTACGAATTGGTCTAGAGATAGCGTTGGTCAGCCCTGCTCAGACAATTTTATCAGCAAAATAGTTTATCAACTTAAAAGCTACATGGCATTTCTCACTAGCAAAGTTATAATGGCACTACAAATGTAAAAATATATTAAGCGGTTTAAATGTTGACAATACCAAGATGTGATTTTATATAGTTTATACTCTTTATTATGTACATAAATGGGCCAAAGTGAATAAATTTAGACCCGCTTTTGTTCTTAGGCAGTTGAATATAACTTTTGAAAAAGTCCAGTACAAACGTTACTGCCGCTCACGGAAACTGTCACAGTTGCTAGGCGACAAGAGGAGTCCTCCGTAGGCTGGACCGTCCCATTTGCGCTCAGTCCAACCTTCGCAGCCTTCGAAGTCTGACTGAGTCCTTCGAAGAATGCAGCCTTTGAATTGGGACACAGCCAAGGTTTTACTCTTTTAAGTCTAATTCTACAGACTTCTGATGTGTTTGGGTAAAATTTGAAATGAACTTTTACAGAAATTATCCAAAACTAGTGAGTGAGACATCCGTTCACTTACATTAACGTTACTGTAATTACTTTCAAATGAGGCTTATCTCTTTTCAGTTTACCAGTGTTTGCATTGATTTTTATTCAGTTTCTGCCAGTTCTTAATCGTGTTATTAATATTATGTAATCTAGCATTTGCTTTGAAGAAAGACAGCATATAAAAGATCCAGTTCTTTTCCTATGGGACCTTCTGCAGAGCTTGTCTGAGAGGGGGGCGGAGTTTAACAAAGGGTCATTTGGTGCACAGCTGAACAAATCCAGCTGCTAGTAAGGTGTTTATTTATTATTTAGTTTAGTCTATTAACTTTGACTTGTTCATTTATAATATTTTGTAAAAAATCGTATAAAAAGTGTCAGACATTAGGTCAGGCGGTTCTGTGTCATAATGAAAAGCACTTTTTTTCATAAGGGCCTCATGGGTGGAGCAAACACTTACTCCACTTGTCATGTGCTGTGTTGGCTTGAGTCCAAATGGACGTCTAACAGACCCTATTCTAGAACCTCAGCACTGAGGTCTAGATCCCCAGGGTCCGATTAGTCTCAAGAATAATTCTTGAAAAGGGCACAGTTAAGACAAGGTTGATTCTAAAATAGGTTCTAAGCAGCTACAGGAGTGAGTGTGTGGTCTCGAACAGACATGAGCAGTTGATAGTGCTCTAAAAGCCACTCAACTTCTGCATATCTTGAACTTTGACTATAAGTGAAAGTATCAGTTCAAGCGGCATTGCTAGAAATAGTATTCCTTTTGTGAGAGACTGGCTCAGAGGGATATTTATGTCTTGTGATTGCCTTAAGACAGAGTGAGGAAGGCAAAGGCCAACGGAAACGTATCCTGATCATATGAGCATGAAGTTTGTGTTTATGGTGAAACACTGATGTTCTGTTCACTGAGCGAGCGTGAAACCAGATGGAAAAGTCTGCCTGGGTTCACAACCTACCTCGAGGCACGGTAACTTATTTTCACTGGTACAGTTGGACATGGAAAATGATCCTTGTCTCGTTTGACATCCAAAACATACACTTGGATAAAAGTGAACAGAGAAGAAGCATGTGATAGAGGTGAAATTCAGACTTTTTTTTCTAAGTTTACAAAGAAAAAAAAAAGCATTATAAATGCATTACATTATTGCTTAAAGGGAAAGTTCACTCAAAAATGAAAATTCTTTCATCATTTACTCACCCTTAAGTTATTCCAAACCTGTATAAATGTGTTTCTTCTGCTGAACACAAAAGATGATATTTTGAAGAATATGGGTAACAAAACAGTTGTTGAGCCCCCTTGACTTCCATAGTATTGAGTTCCAAGCAAATCAACTGTTTGGTTATCCATATTCTTCAAAATATCATCTTTTATGTTCAGCAGAAGAAAGAAATGCATACAGGTTTGGAACAACTTGAGGGTGAGTAAATTATGACATAATTGTTGGGCAAACCATCCCTTTAAGTTTGTTCAGTGCAAAAATTGCTTCTCATTGGCAACAGTGGCTTGATAAAATGACAAATTCAGTCACTATACTGTTCTGGGGTGTTCATTTAGATATGTGGGATTAATGGGGAGAAATAAATTAAAATTTTGTACAAGAAACAATTTTTCCATTTTAAATATGTATGAAACACTATACTGTCATAATGCAGTGCGTTTTTGTCTTTAAATAAATTTCAGTTGAAAAACAAAAAAGTTTAGGTAAGATATGTTTCAGTAAGATTTTTATTTTTATTTTTTTATTGTAACTACATTGATAAAAAGGATTTCTATAAAAAAAAAAATCTTTTTAATACAATCAATGTTTGTTTAATTCTTCACTTGACACTTTCCTAAGCCCGCCTTAAAAACATTACTGGCCAATAGCCTACATCCTTACACTGTAAAAAATTTCTAACCCTCCCAAATCAAAAATTTCAAGTGACCGATAACATCTAAATTTTTCAGTTGGCCCAAGGGAAATTCTTTAAATTATAAAATTAAATTTACAGAATTTCACTTGGGCCAATTGAAAAATTTAGATGTTATCGGTCACTTGAAATTTTTGATTTGGGAGAGTTAGAAGTTTTTTACAGTGTAGCAGTGTAGCTTTTTATCTTTTTTTCAGAAAAGTTCATCAAAATATCCTGGAAAAAAAACATAGCACAGTTTTCACAGCAATATTAATCAGTACAACTGTTTTCAACAATAAGATATGTAATATTTTACATATTAATAATAAGAAGAAATGTTTCTTGAGCGCCAAATCAGCATATTAGAATAATTTCTGAAGGATCATGTGACACTGAAGACTGAAGTAATGCCTTTGGCTTTGGCTGATATTTTATATTATATATATTATTTGATGACATATATAAATGATATACATATATTTGATGATACATATAAATATATACGTATATTTTTTGATCAAATAAATGCAGTCTTGGTGGGCATCAAAAACTTCTTCTCAAAAAATCTTACCAACCCCAAACTTTTGAATGCAGAGTATACCATAGGGCAATACCACAATGAAATAGTGAAATTAATACAATTATGCACTTCAATTGGGTGGTATGCACCTCCCACCTGTATCCTTCTACTTTTAATCAACAGTACTTCCTCCCCAACCCTGACTAATTTTTAAAAAGTGTAAAAGAGATAATAGGGCTCTAATTTGGTTTAAATGCACATCCGTGCACACGTGCTAGTGTTAAGCTTGAGGTCACAGAGGAGTGACTGACTTGAGCTTGTCTGACTGGGCCTCTTGAAGCATGGCCTTTGCATTCCAGTGCTCAGACAAGGGCCAGCAGCTCATATGAGAGAGAGAGAGAGCAAGAGGGAGGAAGTTTCTGCAGGGAAGGGATTATGCACAGTTTCCTCCCCCTCCCATTCGCTCTCTCCTAGTCCTCCACAAACTATGTCGGAAAAGCTCTAGAAACTTAAACCTGCTCCTCAGGTACACGACCCTGCCGACAGGATTATGCTCTCTCCGCGTCTGCTGTATCTTCTGCGCTTCACTTTCTAGCCTTTTTTTTTTTTTTTTTTAGTCATGTGGTGAAGGAAGGGCCAATCTCATTGGAGAACGGATCGGAGAAATTTACAGCTGCACAATGCTGAAGCCGGTTTTCTGCCTGACAGGCACTTAAAGCGATTCCACTCATGGATGAGGTAGGGGGTGCCGGGCGGGGAGGGGGGTAATAGATCGTTCGCAGGAAGGGGGAAGGTCGTTTCACTTCTTTAGCACCAAGTTTCAGCGTGGTCTAGACAGCAGTTATTTCAAAACCTTAAATGGAATAGACTGTGTTAAAGCTGGATGCTTCACTCCCTTTATGATATACAGGCTAAAGGCATGGTAAGTGTGTTCTGCCTTCTTTGTCTACACACTTTTGTTCAGAGAGTAAAGTGTATTTGCACCGTTATGGAATGGACATAGACTTTAGCCATCTTTTATTTTTTTGTGATCTTGTATTGACTCTTCAAACAAGCTCTGTGCCTTATCAGCTGAAACTGAGAATTGAGGCAAAAAGCCAGCTTTGTGCTTGAATTCCAGACAAGTTCATGGCCTGGTCTGGATTTTCAGTCTTTTACTTGAACACATATGAAAACAAGAGGCTGAATTTATTTTCAGCAGTTCCTGGTTCCATATTGTCTTTTTATTCCATATTGTTCCATATTGTCTTTTTATTTAAATTTCATATTTGGATGTATAAAATTGTGTATTATATATAGTCTTTGATACAATTTTATACATCCAAATATGAAAATAATTTTTTAAAATAAAAAGACAATATGGAACCAGTGTGTATATATATATATATATATATATATATATATATATATATATATATATATATATATATATATATATATATATATATCACATATATACATGTATCACACATATGTACACACACACACACACACACACATACATATACACACACACATATATATATATATATATATATATATATATTAAATAAAAGCTAAGTATGTTATCACTCTTTTTATAAACGTTTTAAGTGAAGTATGCTTTTAGCTGCATAAGTGTCTAGTCCAGTTTCTCTTTTGCGACAGCAAACACTAACCAGCAGGCTCTGTCACTTTCAAGGACTTTCTGGGAATAGCTTTCAGTATTTACCTGTGTGCTGTTCATCGCTGCATGAAGTCCTGTATGCTGTTTATTTGTGCAGTCTCAGTCTGTAGACATCCAGTTTACTGCTGACTGCTGAAAATAAATTAAAAAAAATTATATGAATGGGGGGGAGGGGGGAACTAAAGAAAAAATCATAGCCTATGTATTTGTTGTGCTGTAATAAATAATCCATCCAGTTTTAAGTTATTAACCATTAAACAGATAAAGTTACATTACGCCAATGATGACTGATATTCATGTGGCTGTGGAAACGCTGTTTTTCTATTCAGGTTTTTGGTGAGTTCAGTTGTAGACTAAAAACAACCCTGCTGGGAATGCTGCTTGAAGACCTACATTCATCGAGTTGGCAAGAAGGCCCAATTAGCAAAGTTAAGGTTCTTGGTCTGAGGTGCCACGCATGGGAGTATTAGGTCAAGTGTAGATCAAGAAAATTGTAATTGGAGTTCACAGAGGATTAAGACAGGTTAGATCCATCTTGTTCAAATTCCTCGGGTGAATGTGGAATTTCTTTCGTACTCGCACGTTATGCTGAATGTGTTTGTAACTATGCTCCCAGAACCTTTTGCGAGTCATTTAAAGAGTTATAAAGTTATAATATTTAAATACTTTTCAGTAATAAAGTATTCAGGGATTTTTAGGGGAGAGAGAGCATTGTTCGAGGGCCTTTAGAGACATTTGCTGCACTGTAAAAAGTGATCAGTTGACTTAACTTAAAAAAACGGAGGAAACCCATTGCCTTCAAATTAAGTAAATAAACTTAATGCGTAATTGAAAAAAATAAGATAGGCCAAAAGGTTTCCTCCTTTTTACTCTTTTTATCACTTTTTACTGTGAGCCACCAAAACTCTTGTGATATTTTCACTTCATCTAGGAGGATTTTGTCAAAGCCATGATGCAAAACATGGAAATTCAACCGCAATATATTTTTTATTTTGCATTATATGACTCAAGTATAATTTACATTATGTAATAATAGCAATATTTTTGAGCTCATAAACCAACCCTTACCACCAAACAGTATTCATAAATTACATTTAGCCACATGTTTAATAATTGCAGTAATTTAATACAAAAAATTATTTTTTAAATAAGTCAATGAAAGTCCACCATATGCACTATATTCTAAGTCTTCTAAAGCTAATATCATCCTCTCCCAATTGGCTTTCAAATCTCATTCAAAAAGATGCATTCAAACTTGGTGGGTTGCAGTTGGTTAAAAGGCAGTTGGTCTTTTACAGCACTGATGTCAAACCTGACTCAAGGAGATAACATATTGTGACATTTTGTATTCATTTGTGGTGCTTTTGTACTTTTTTTTTATGTGTCAGTAACAAATCAGTCAGCTTTAATGTCTTTGGTTGTACTAGTAAATGTACTTTTTTATTATGTATTTATAATTGTAAATTATTGTTAATTATAATCTACTATTGTAGTCAGATTAGTGTTCAAAATACCTGCTGGGAAGAGGCTTTCCTTGGAAATTTAGAAATCAGTTTTAAATGATCATATCATTTAATATCTATCAATAGAAAAGATTGTTTAAAAATTCACTCGAAATGACCGTGTGAATGTTTAAACATCAAATGTCTTACTTTTCTTTTTTTTTGCTGGCTGATATCTCAGTCAAATTGAAACATGACTTTTAACTTGGAATTGTCCAAACATGCTTCTGCTTATGTTATCGTCTCCTTTACAAGTAAGCTGTACAAACACCTGTGATGAGTACAAAGGAAGTATAAAATTTCCAAAAAGAAAATTCTTCTTCTTTTTTTTTTTTTTTTTTTAAATTACAGGACTCTTGTTTGGGGAAATGACAAGACAAAAGAAGGAGTATGTGAGTAGAATGGCTCCCTGATATCCACAGGAAATGTCTTCTGCTGTG
Source organism: Rutilus rutilus (assembly GCF_951802725.1). Lineage (NCBI taxonomy): Eukaryota > Metazoa > Chordata > Actinopteri > Cypriniformes > Leuciscidae > Rutilus > Rutilus rutilus. The sequence goes on from NC_140223.1 coordinate 23,056,328, forward strand.
TTGCAGAGAGAGCAAGAGAGTTATTTGGGTTCAGTAAACAGCAAGTAATGTCAGACTTGTCACTAGAGTCAGTTTTTGCCATCAAGAAAAAAAAATGTTTTCTTAAAACAAAAACATAAAGAAATTATCATATGAAACCATTTATTTCTGCAATAAAAAAAGGAAAACAATTAGTGTAAACTTCTGACATCTATCTATCTATCTATCTATCTATCTATCTATCTATCTATCTATCTATCTATCTATCTACGTGTATATTTTTGTTAATAACTGGCTAAAGAGTTGAAATGCATTATAAAACAGTACGTTTCTTTAAGTGACAAAACAAGAAATAAAAGGAGTATACCAATGTGTGCCATTCCATATAACGCACACTCTTAAAAATAAAGGTACTTTATAGTAGAAAAGGTTTGTTTAGATTATGAAAATGTTCTTTGCGCTAAGAAAAACATTGTTCTTTTACGAACTGATCCCTGAAAGCTTCTTTGGGAAGCCAAAAATGGTTCCTCTATCTATGGCATCACTGTGAAAACCCCCCTTTGGAACACGTTGTTTTTAAGAGTGTATATAAAAGTAATACATTATCTGGTCTAGTTAATCTGTTTGATAGCCAAGAATTAAGACTTGAATTTTTTTTAAATTAATCTTAGCTTTTCCTGGGCTATTTCCAGAAATAGAAATACTTTATGTTATCAGTGTTTGTCATTTTTATTACATTTGGGTGGGAGGCTCATGTGATATTATCATGTGGGCACACAGCCTCTTTTGTATTCAGAAGTGGCGCCTAAGGGTTAAAAGTCTCAGATTTGAATACGTAATGCCAACTATAGTACTCTCCCAAGCTACATACTTCCAGAAGTGCTTGGAGAAAAAAAAAAAAAATGGTAGTGAAAAAAGCTAGGGTTTCAGTGAAATAAGCCTCCTCCAGGCAGGGGCTCATTCTCCACTGTAATCCTTGAATAGATCTTCTAAATGACAAAGCCCTGATGTCATGCTCTCCTTCTGTGTGTGTCAAGCTGGCAGACATACCCTCGATTCACAGCAAGATCGGTCCGCAAGTGCAAAAACACTGAAGGGTGAGGACATCCATGTCCACAAAGAGATGACTTAATCACGCGAAGAGCGCTGTATGAATAACAGATGTAAAGAACCACAAAGCAGGATTGAGCAGAAGAGCCATTCAGATACATGTTAGAGATGATAACACAAGTTAAGATGGAGATTATGAGATCTGACATCCTGTGAAATGGAAATTATACACAAAGAATTGTGTCGTTTTTTTTTTTTTTCATTTTTAACAACTTAATATGCATATGAATACGCTGAAAAAATAGTGTAGAGTTTACTTTTAAAGGGATACTCCACTTTTTTCGGAAATAAGCTCATTTTACATCTCCCCCAGAGTTAAACAGTTGAGTTTTACCGTTTTAGAATCCATTCAGCCGAACTCCGGGTCTGACGGTACCACTTTTAGCATAGCTTAGCACAGATCATTGATTCTGATTAGTCCAGTAGCATTTCTTTCAAAATGACCAAAGAGTTTAAATATTTTTCCTATTTAAAACTTGACTCTTCTGTAGTTAAACCGTGTACTAAGATCGACGGAAAATGAAAAGTTGCGATTTTCTAAGCCTATATGACTAGGAACTACTCTCATTCCAGCGTAATAATCAAGGAACTGTGCGGCTGTACCATGGGTGCAGCAGGCGTAGTGATATGACGCAGCGCCTAAAAATAGGTCTAATAGGTTAGACAAACTTAGTCCCGGTCACGTTGGAAGAAGTTACCGAGCTGGGGACTATTTTTAGGCGCTGCGTCATATCACTACGCCTGCTGCACTCATGGTACGGCCGCACAGTTCCTTGATTATTACGCCGGAATGAGAGTAGTTCCTAGCCATATAGGCTTAGAAAATCGCAACTTTTCATTTTCCGTCGATCTTAGTACACGGTTTAACTACAGAAGAGTCAAGTTTTAAATAGGAAAAATATTGAAACTCTTTGGTCATTTTGAAAGAAATGCTACTGGACTCATCAGAATCAATGATCTGTGCTAAGCTATGCTAAAAGTGGTACCGTCAGACCCGGAGTTCGGCTGAATGGATTCTAAAACGGTAAAACTCAACTGTTTAACTCTGGGGGAGATGTAAAATGAGCATATTTCCGAAAAAAGTGGAGTATCCCTTTAAACAATTTTTACTAATTTTTATTAATTGCTAGTAAATTTCTCAAATAATTACAAAGAAATGGCAAGTAACACATTGAATTAAACATACAATTTTTAAGTAGAAAGACTGAAATGGTATTTTCTTGTAAAACGTACTCCAATAATCAGTTTTATAACCGTGTTTATAACTGTAATTTTTACTGTGTATATATTTAACATCTATTAAGTAAGATCAGTTGTGTTGGCACTTGGCAAAATTTGATGTAATCTCTGACTAAAAGAAAAATGGAAAGCATTTTGTAATTAAATTATTTTTTATAATTTATCTTAATTATATTGATTATTAATTTATATGAAATAATAATTATATTTTAAATAATTATTGTAAAATATTATTGATAATAATTAGTTTTATTGTAATTGTCCATTTTTTTGATCAACAACAACATTTTTATTTGTATTATTGATAAATATATAACCCTAGTATGATATATAACTTTATTACGATGGAAAACATTTTCCGTATATAAACAATACTTGTTTCCCCAAGTTAACGTAAATGATGTGCTTGATGATATTACTTCTGTTACACTCCACATTTAATGAAACATCAGATGTGCTGAATAAAAACCAGCCTGAGCAGGTTGATTTGGTGAGCTCCTCTATCTTGTCCAATCACCTGTCCACATCGTATCCTGACCCTTCCTCGCCCTCTAATTATTGGACAGCAAACCTCCATGACATCACAGAGGGAAGTCGTACACACGGCTGCTGTCGAGTGTGATGGCCGAGCCTGATCTGTCTGTGGAGGATGGGGGGAATTAGGGATGTCTGTTAGAATAGATGGGGCATCGCAGGGCATGGGAAAGTGTGGCGGGGTCACAGGACACGTGTGTTGAACCCAAAGAAAAGTCAATCAACTGGCCAGCCCTTCAAGATGCATCCTGCTCCCTGTCCAGAAGGCCCAAACTGTGATTGGCTTGAGAACAGCTTGTTTTCCCAAACTAAAAATGGGGATCTGTTTTTTTTCCCAAGCTCCATTTTGTGTTATTGCTGGCTAAAATTTTGAAACGAAGAGTCTTGCCTTAAATGTATATGTGAGAAGCTTTGGTGGGATATCGCATTAACCATGGAATTTGATATGGTTATTTCTCGAATTTATTATTTAGACATGTTATTTTCATTGAGCCATTTATCCAAATATACAGTTTCAGCTGGTGTTTTGTGACGGAGCAGTTCACAGGTGGTTGTGCTTAAGTAAACATTGTCAGTAATGATGACATATGCTCGCGATGGCTTTAACCGAAGCGTTTCTACATCGAAGGAACAGAAGGGATGAGGCCGTTTTTAAACCAAGGTTGCTTTGCTTGACTTCCCCTGCTGGAGTGATCTCCCCCTCACAGGACTGCTATTTTATTAACAATTCATATGGAAATGAGGGGCAAGGAAGGACCAGATTCTCACATAAACTTGATGTGGCCATGAATGTGTCTCTGTGTTTGCCATGACCCTGCTGTGGCATAAGACACTGCCTGCTAGGGCCTGAGGGGCAGACACAAAGAAAGAAATGAAAAGCAAGCACATTCCTGCACGGCACACAAAGGCAGCAGGAGAAAGGGAGAGAGAGAGAGAGGGAGAAAAGACAGAATGAACCCCATCTCTCTCCCTCTCGCTTTTTTTTTTTCTCTCCCAGTGTGATACCAGCCTTTTCTCCGAGTCACCATTCCTTCGGGTCATTCGTCCTCTGCTCAAACTCTCTCCAACCTTTTTTCTGTGATCAACAATCATACATTAGGATTCAAATGACAGAGCGTTCACGTTAAAAAAGATAAATAAATAAAAAACTCAGCCTTTTTCATTTAAATCTGTAATTAAACAGAATTATGATGTAAAATCATACATAGCTATTTAAAGTTTGTAAGTCACTAATCAAGTAAGCATATGTGAACTCTTTGGAACATTCATCATATCAGGTTTTGAATCTCAAACTTGCCATCAATTAATTTAAAGCATATTAAATTCATGTTCATGTTCATTTTCACTCAAACCCTACATACTGATATAAATATCTTAATGTTCTCACTTATTTAATTGTATTAAATTAAATTATACAAAATAGAAGCTTTGAGAAGATTTTTGAGAAATATTTATTTTCTTAATAAAAATTAAGTGCTATTAAAAAAATGTTTTATGTTAGAATCAATCTAGAATATTATTTGTGCATTCCTACTTCATATATTTTGTATTTTTATTCATGATCTATATTCACACACACACACACACACACACACACACACACACACACACACACACACACACACACACACACACATATATATATTCGCATCTAACATAAAAATTGTTGTTTATATAATATGTGTGTATATATATATTATTATAGACAGTGTATATATATATAAATATCTATCTATCTATAGGCCATAGATATATATATATACATACATACACACACACACACACGTGTATATATTTACATATTATATTTTTATATTTTACATATTTTGTATCACACTGACAACTGTCAGTGTATCACAACAACTGTGGTTGTTTCATTAAACATCTGTTTAGTGAAGTGTGCTTACGTTTGAATGCAGGGATTGATGTTAAAGCTCCATTAACCTGTTTAAAAACCCATTAGGTTTGTGTGTGTGTGTGTGTGTTTGCTCAGGGTGCTTGTTGCAGCACTGTCATTCATGAGCCGGACTCCTGTCTTTAGGGGGTGCAAGGGTGGTGGTGACCGCCGTCATCTTTTGTGTATTGACTCGTTTGTGTCACACTTCGCAACAAGATATATCTTGTCATGTAAATAGAGGGTATTTAACAGTTCTCAGGCAATTAAACAGATAATGGTGTTTTGTTAGCTCGGGGAATGCAGAGGGGGATCTTTTTGTGATGTGTCCTGACTCTGAGGGGGATCTGTTTGAGAATTTGTTTTAAGAGCGACAGGGTACTTGAGGTACAATCCACAAAAACAAATGTATTGGACCAGGTGGATATGTGTCCACCAGTTTAATCTAGTAATTGCAATAAAAATCTGAGATTTTTTCAGTAGGGTATAACAGAGCTAAAGGCGCACCAGGGTAAAAGGCACCTTTGATTTGATTTTCCTCTAAACCACTAGATGGCACACAAACTTGCTGTAACACTTTCCGAAACATCCACTTTTCAAGATGCACGTGGAAATTTGGCTGATACTTGACACAATCTCGGGCAGCAGCGCAATGTTGATTCTGTGCTAATTAGATCTAATATTTCATGTTTTTTTTAAATGTTGTAGATTCAAGTAGCAAACGAGAATCGGTAAAATTATGGAATATATTTTTATACAAAGGTCTTATTAATGATTTTCAGATTTGTTCAAGGTAATTAAAACAACAGTTTTTCCATATGTACAATTTCTAATATGTAAAAAAAATTTAAAAGGCACAAAAATTGGGGTGAAAGGCAAAATAATTAACATAATAATAAACAGCTGGCTGCCTTTACCAACATGGTTAGATTCAGATGGTAAATATCATATATTAAGTTGGGTGTCCACCTTAGAGATAATCACCATATTTAAAAATATGATATTAATCATATCATATAATCAATGATAATTTATTGTTACTACTGTAAATCTATATTAAATTATTATGGGATCTCATTCAATGCTTTCAGGATATTTACTCTTTTTAAAATAATTTTGTTTCTGTTTTTAAAATATATTTTTATATTAGTACATTTATTTAACAAAAATGAATTTATTTATTTATCAAAATAAACAGACAATAGTACAAACTTTGCTGCAGTGATTGTTTTGAACAAGCATTAACTTAGACATTATTAAAAACATAGCTAAAGTATTTGTATAAATAATGTGTGTTTTTTGCCCCATGCTGGTGAGCTTTATACCCGTGTGTGGGGTAAAAGGCCCACCTTGCCAACTCATTCATTTACAAGATTTTTAAACAATAAACAACTTTTATTATTTATTTTCATACAAAATCTTTTGCTCCATCAATGTTCAGTACAAACATACAGTTTATATTTGTTTTGCAATCATACACTATGGGAGTAGTGAAAAGCACATTTTTCTTAAGGTGTGCCTTTAGCCTCGTTGTACTCTATCTAATAGCAAAAATTGTATGTGTAGAAACAGAAAAAAAAACAGATTAGTGAGAAATAGACATAGCGATTGAGACTCTGCTCTATTAAAATGCATTATGAGGACGGAAAAGCAGTCAGATAGAAGGGGTTATCATTTGTTAGTGGTGACCAGAACGCGAATGGGCTGGAGACATTGTCATGCGGTAAAGGGTCAAGCTTTCAGCCTAATCTACTGATGTGACTATAAATAATGCATAGAGTGAGCTCAACAGAAAATCACAGCTGGTCTTGGCTTCATTGTCTATTGTGAGTCACACGTTCGAGCGAGCCAAAAGAACATATTGAACGGGAAAGTCTCAAAGTCAAAACACAAAGCAGCACATCACAAATGACACTTTTGGACATGGCCGTTTAACGCATACCACAAGTGATATAATTACATTATGGTGAAAGTCATTTGCCTGGCTCACGTTGATTGTTGGGGATGAGCTGACCAGATATACTGTCTTCTGTGCGTTTAATGCATTGGCAATGTAGCTTCTCTTTTTAAATTAAATTAATAATTCACTATAAATCACTATTTTAGACAAATCAAATGCTGTTCAGATCTTTTCTTAATTATTTTGAAAAACAGGCAGAGTATCTAATTGTCTCTATATTATTTCTTTTAGAGAAATAATGCCATTTTCTAATATCTTTCCTAATAAGTCTACAAATTTGCACTGTAAAAACAAGCACCAGAGTTTTAATGGATTTGACTTCAGTATAACATTTATACATCTGCTCTAATGTTGAAAATTGCATTAAAGTTGTATAAATAGGGGAAAAATAAGAAATATGAAAAAATAAGAAAACAAAGAGTGAACATTTTCACATTCAAAAGCTCTATAATTAAAGAACGAAAATCCTTAAATGCTTTGCCTTAGCAGCTGTTCAAAATGCAAACAGTTAATAATTTACTAATTACATTTCGATGTTTGTGTATTTAAATTGGACAAGGCCTGTATTTGTATGACAATAGCCAGTAAATGGAATCAGACAGTAGGTAATTTCCAGACTGAACTCAGACCTTAAGCTTCCATTTTCTGTGACCTCACCGCCAGCTACTGACATGGCGCGTGTGGTACACTGCATGGGGCTCCGTCCAATCAAATTTCTCCAAAATAAAATCCCCATTTCACCCTTAAATACCCAGTTTAGTGCATTCTTAATCGTTCACCCAAACTTACTTGAGCAGGCAAATAAAAATAAAAATATTATGTCCACAATGGTTGAAAAGATACAAAACTTCTTTTTTTTCTTCTTTTTTTTTTTAAATGAAACATAGATCATGCACTTATAATGTATGTAAAAACATATGGGGAATATGGGATGTTTTAGAAAAAAAGTAACAGTTTTTTTATTTATTTAAATGCTTTTTTATTTTTTAAATAACATTTTAATATACTTATTATAATATAATTCACATTTCTTTCTAAATATTTTAATCAAAATGGATATTTTTAAATTAACAATGTTACAAATATTGTTTTTCATTTATTTGTTTTTATATTTTTTGTAAGATATTTTAAACAATACTGTGCACATAAAGTCGATCGTAATCAAAAATAAATGATATTTTAATATTACTTAAATACAATCTAATAATATTGTCCAATACAGCCCAACATTGTTTTAAATAATATTGTATTATAAAAATATATCATATTTTGACTCAGTTTTGATACCTGCGATGTTATTTTTTTTCCAGACTATATCATCTTATTACATTTGTGTTGTCATATTCTTAGAACATGTGACAAAACAAACAATCATTATTTTAGTGTGCTATTTAGTATGCTTTTGCTATTTATATTATCATTGATGTTGATTGATGAGTTCATATCACATTCCTCTTTATAGTTTCTATATATAGTGAATTCAATATATAATTTCAACACAATAAATAAAGAATGATTTGATTACACTTTATTTTAAGGTGTCCCTGTTACAGTGTAATTATGCATTTAAGTACTGAGTAATATTAAGTAACTACATGCACTTACTATAGGGTTAGGATTAGGGTTTGGTTTGATTTAGGGTTAGTTGTATGCAATTATGCATATTTTATAGTTATTACTATAGTAATTACATGTAACATATATAACAATGACAATGTAAAATAAAGTGTTACCATTTTACAAAAATTATTTGGAGTATATTTTTCTGCCTCCAAACAGAAACATTTCTTCTAGCAACAGCCTAAAACCAAATGAAATGTTTTCTATTAGTATTTAAGAAGTCTAGTATTAGTATATAGTATTAGTCTAATATATATTAATTGATGTTCATATGCGGGAAATTGAGCACTTAAGAAATCTCATCACAATATGTACATAGTGAGTAAAGCCCAGTAATCCCACAATAATTGCAACACGTCATATGATGAGAGACACAGATAAATTCAAAGACTCACAGCTTTAATACAACATATTCAACATAAATGTTTCAGGTAGATAGTGTACATTTAGGAACAGCAGGAAAAGATCAGTTTTTTTTTCTATTTAATCTTTTACACCAGCTGATTATACCAAATCTTATACACGAAAACATAATTATACTCACCTCACGAGACATCAGTTTTTAATTTGTTATTTAGTTTTTTTTAAAAGAGGAAACTGTCATCCATACATCTTGGAAGATGGAATGGAAACAAAAGCAGTGCATTTGCCAGTATTTTTTTGTTTAAATAGTTTAAAAAGTCCCTCTGTGGTTAGTGGTCATCCCAGTTGAAATTGAAAAAGCAAACAGTTGAATAGCAGCATGCAAAATCCTCGGGTAACACAAAGCTGAAATCACTTCAGGATCAATAACAGATTGACATTGATCAGAAACATCACAACATGCTTATCCAAATGTCCCAGATTATCAAAAGAGAAGTGTAGAAGAGGAAGGAAAAGCAGAAAGGGAGAAAATGCAGAAAGAGGAAAGAGAAAGAGAGAGAGAAATGGAGAAAGAAAACTGAGAGAAACAGAGAAAGAGAGACAGGCAGAGAGAGAGAGAGAGAGAGAGAGGGGAGGGTTCGAGAGCGGCTAAGTAAGAGAGAGAAAAACGAGAGAGTTGGCCCACAACGCAAGCTTGATTAGAAAAAATGCTTACTAAGCTATCCGTTCCACACATGCACAGACTGAGGGTTCGATATTCAGCCGATCGATGAGGGAAAAGGCACAAAGGCAAAATCGGACGGAGCTCCTTTTCAAATTCACATCTCCGATGTCCCCCCCCTGCAGTCTGCGGTGGTGCGACGCACGGGGAGCAAGGGTTACCTCAAGGCTGTTCCGTGGACCATGCAAACAAGTCTAGACCAGTGACCTGCTCAATCGCTCCCTTTGAGGGCCAGGCAAGTTCGGTCAGGAAGAAGAAAGCGAGGCGTGCCCTCTTTTCAATGAGGGAGCAAGGAGGTAAGGAGGGCAAAGAGAGTAGGCATCTGCTTCCATGGTTACTAGCCAAGTATGAGGATCCTGCTATTCAAAAGGCTCCGTTCTCATGCTCTCAGCCAGCCAGTGTCACAGGTTTAGAGGGAAGGCAGCACAGGAGGAGACCCGCGGCACCAGGCGCGCTTCTTTTAACGCTCTAATGATACGTGCATGGGCTGCTCACCAGAAAAAAGGAGAAATGGAGGATAGAAGGGTGCCTGTGTGTCACATGACTGCGCAACATAGCTCTATTATTTAATATGTTTTTTTTTTTTTTTAAAGGAAAGCATTACTTTTGGCTATTGCTTTGGCAGGGCCGATTTCAGTAAAAATGACCCAAACAAAAACCTTTAAGAGCGTGAAGGTCAAATGCTGTTGGATACGTTGCAGATATTTTGTTATTGTGTTTTAGTGAAAAACATTGGCAGCTAAAGAACAGACTTCTTAATCGCATTCGTGACCATTTTGGTTAGAGCTTTTGGCTTTTTTTTGTTTTGTTTGGTTGATAATAATCCTTACATTTCTCACGTTGGATGTATTATTTCCTCTTTTAATTAGTACATTTTCTATTTAGGAAAGTAATATTATAAGAGGTTGATGCTTGATGGTGAATCTTTCTAAAGAAGTACAGATTCTATGAAGAAAAAAAACATGCTTACCTCTATGAAATTCACTTTTCTTGGACAGTCAGAACGCCACGGGTTTCTTTCAAATGAGGGAGACGGACATAAGGAAAGAAAGAGAAATCGTTAGGCATTCCATTGTTTATAGTAGTACAATTGATGCATATTAAATTTGGAATCTGATTATTTGTATTTCTGGCTAAATGTTGTGGTGAAATCTGTTTTGGAATGCTGGACTTGTCCCAGCAGCTGACACTTGCTCCACCAGACGCTCTCTAAAAAATAGACAGATGGCTGTGACAGAGGAAAGGGGCAGAGCAAAGAGAGATTTACTGAGGGATCGTGGGAAAGTCTTGAGCTCAGTTCACCTGCTTAGAGGGAGGCAAGAGCGAGAATATATTTTCGAACCAGTGACCCATGATTAAAGGGAAGGATGAAATTGTCCTATAATCACAAGCGTTGAACTTATTTGAAAATCTGTGATATCATGATTTATGATGGAGAACTAAAATCGAATGATAGAGCATTTGTAATTTCTTGCAGATTTAAATCAGAAAAAATAGTTTACAAATAATGAATAGGAAATCTAAATCAGTATAGGATGCATTTTGACGGTTTGTTCGGTTAGGAGCTTGCATTGATGGTTTTCTTTCATTTGTGGCTCTAGCACTATTAATATTTTTGAGCAAGTTTAGTTCCATCTAGACATGCAGCTTTTAATAATGCAATAAACCATTTGACTAAAACATAAGCTCCGGTCACAGAAAATGTTCATTTGTATGACAAATGTCAAGCCATTTAACATCATTTCATTGCGCTTGGGATCAAACAAATGAGTTCCCTAACGTTAAACAGGAAATCAATCAGGGGGGGTATCAATCGCTCCAGGCACTTGCCCTACCAGTGTGGAGAAAGTGAGAAGACTTTGGGGGAAGTTAGGAAGTGCTACTGGTGTCTTATCCTCTTTACGTCTATTGTTCTCAACAATGGCCAATCACAATAACCCCTGGGGTGGATGGCACTCCACTGAATAGCCACTTTTGTGGGATTTAACGGGTTAACACTACACAAAAGGGGTTGTGGCCATGTAACACAGCAGGGGTAGAATGTTGGAAACACCAGGAATCTACATGCTTCACTTCCTTAACTGTTGGGCTTAATTTAACTCTGGCTTTTGCACATTTTCCATACATTTTGGGTACTTTTTTCCCCCGCATTATGCGGATGCTGCAAGTTTGGTTCCGTGAGTGATGCAAATGCCCCCCAGATTTAGTTATGCAAAAAAAAAAAAAAAAAAAGGCTGGTGTTGAGCATTCACTGCCCTCGAGTAGTGTACTTGACCTGGAAAACGATTTAGACGAGGTCTGCTTTTCTGCTGCACTCTGAATAGGTTTCGGCAAATATTTATTACTGTAGTCTTGCTCTTTGTTCTACTCGCTCTGATTTTGAGTTTCTTTGGTTTGCTTTCCATAAAACTGGATCATAACCATTAATGCCCTGTCTCCCTGGAGTGATTTCAGTTTTTGGAGTCTGCTCCGAGGGGAATGGAGGGAGAGAATGAAGCTAAAGCCTGACCTGGGATTGATTTCATTTTGAGAGGGTTAGCTGGCTATGGAAATTAGTTTGTTAGAAACTCATTTATTCACACTTGTGAGCACCATTAATGGGAGCTTAAAACATGATGAAACTTATGAACCATAAATATTAGACTATATAAAGCAAATGTCCATTTACTTTTTAGCTGCAAATTAATTCATATTAAAATCCATGTTTTCCATATAATTCATGATCTCAGTGCACTGTAATTTCAGAAATCTTCTTTGTTTGTAGCAAGCATTGATCACATTATATCATATGAAAAAATGTACTCCCTTCTCAAAGTGTTACCGTAATTATGAATATTATAGTAGCACAGAGTGGTATCACACAAATCGAATTGTGCAGCAGTGAAATCTGAGTCTCCGTTTCATTCGGCTCCTTGTTTTGATTCCACCCCTGAGGAATCGTTCCCCTCGTTTGACCCCAGCTTTCATTATGATGCATTTCTACTCTGTTTCCATTAGCCGTATTGTTGAGGGATACCACTTTGCATTGCTTTGCCTCCCACAGAGACTGTGGTGTGCACAGATTCTTACATGCTAAGCAATGAAACTGTGAGTTTTAACTAAGTCATCAAACCTTAAATTTACCTATAAATAAGAATAAATGTAGTTGGACACAAAAAGTGAGTAGATATATAATGCTGTTTACAATACAATAATGTCAAAATAAAGGTCCATTCACAAATATACTTTGTTTTGTGAAATAGAAAATAATATTTCTAAAAATAATAGCATGTTTTTTTGTTTTTTTATCATATTTTCTCTTTCACAAATCTAGAAATAAAAACTGCAACAAAAAAGGCAAACTCAATTTTCAGTATATTTATTACATTTAGTAATTTAGCAGACACTTTTATTCAAAGCAACTTGAGGAACATCTCAAACCATTTTACCATAAAAGCCTACAATATTTGATGTAAACTAGAGAAGAAATAAATGCAAAAGTAAAGAAAGAGATGGAGTTAAGTGCCTTTGTTTATTATTGTCATTTAGTTTACCCGATTTTGTCTTTTAAAAAGTTTACTAATACAACAAATACATAAAAAATGTATATAAGTTATGCATAAATGTTATGCATACTATGATATGGTGATAATTTACGAGACATTTTTTAATAAAAAAAAAAAGAGGAACAAATCAACAAAACTTTAAAGAAGATGTAATATTCATCACAAAACTGTATAGGATACAGTGTCACAAAGACTAGAGTGCTTTTATATTGAACAATTAGTTTAGGATATTGAATATTGAAAAGATGACATTTGTCAGTATTTTAGGTGCACAGGTTTAATTCTGTATTATTTCCTAACCGCTAACACGAAAGCAGCTGTTGTAGATCTAGTCAATGCATGGAAGCTCAGGACTTATTTTTCATTTATTTTTTAAAACCCATTCTCATGACCTTTTGAATGGCATTTAAGTTCCACGCTTTACTAATGCCACAAGTCATTTTTGTCTCCCCCCCTTGTGGTGCTGTGGTAAATGCTTTCAGACATCTGAGAATTAAGGTGCATATAGTGTCTATGTTTGTGGTCCAGGCAGAGTCCAAAATATGAGCCTGAATTTCCTGAATGCATTTAAAGTTTGCATTGATCTCCTGTACTCAATAAGATTTCAGTGGTTTTGAAAATGGGTTGCACCTTTTTATTTCTATCCTCATTTTTGCTCGCCAGTGCTGTTACGATGGTGCCACCAGCACGTTTAGTAACGTGGTAGTTATTCTTTATTGCAGTCTCAGGTGCTCTTTAGTAAAAACAGCCTGCGGCAATAACAGCAGTGCTGAATGAATCTTAATAAATTGGTATTTTCATCTACAGTGATCTTGAACGGATCTAGAGGCCAGGGGATAATGGTATTCGTGAGTCATTCGACTTTTTAGAAACTTAGAAAGCACGCAGGTTGCATTACTGCATAGTGTATTACATTTTTTCACCGTATAGTATACTTGGTTATATGGTTCTTTGGAGGTGTTTCATGTAAATCACATTTGGCTGTTGACATGTTATTCATTTAGCATGTTCACTCTTAAAAAATAAATGTTCTTTATTGGCATCTATGGCTCTATGAAAAACCTTTAACATACATGGAACCTTTCCATTGCACAAAAGACTCTTCTTTTTTTTTACATTGAATTCTTCAGTCACACTAAGAAGAAAATGGTTCTTTTAATGAGTGATCACTTTAAGGATCTTTGAGGAACCCAAAATGGGAAATAATGGGAAAATGGGAAAAAAACTCCCTTTTTGGAACCTTTATTTCTAAGAGTGTTGTTGGGCCTTTGCAGTTTAGTCTAATTTTAATTTTAAGGACCTTTTTGTTACTTTGGTATGATAAATAAGTGTTGATTCAGTCATAAAATATGATTCATCAACCAAAACTGGTTGAGAATCACTTATTTTATTCACAATTATTTATTTATTTTTTAATTAGAAATAAATATATATTTGTGAATGGAACAACATCAATTTGAACAGCTTTTAATGTTGGATTACAAATATGCTTGTTTGCTCAGCTTTGGTTTGTTACTGCATATTGTTTGACCAGCTTATTATTTGATACTGAGTCATCGGTACTGGATCATGTGACCAAGTGTCCAGCTCCCAGAATAAGGATTGCATATAACTATATGAAATGGAGGGAATTTTTATTTTTACATGCCAACTATTGAAACTGAGCTGTTGTAAGCATTATTCTGGCACAAGCTTATTCAGACAGATGAAATTTCCAGACTTTTGCAACTTCAACCTATTTTGAAATATTTAGAAACAAAATTTCATGATGAAGACCAATACTGCTTACTCTGTGATCAACGGAAAGACTATGAGAGAGAGAGAGAGAGAGAGAGAGAGAGAGAACAATTTTAGTGCAGACTGAAGTTGGTATTATATTAGTTCATTTGCATTTTCCCATCCTCGCTCTACTGGGATTTCGCCTCTAATGGATAACATACACACGCCTATGGTAAGCAATTAACACTAAGCATAGTTGATCCGCAGACAAGGAAAGTAATTAAAAAAGTAAGTAATTAAACTTAAATGCCATTTGATTTTTTGAAGGGAATTCTAATAAATTGTTTGACAAGCTTTTGCTTTCATTGATCCTAAAATAATGCCTTATTTAGCCACATTGATGCGTATGGTTTTTTTCAAGCTCAGTTCATTTAAAATCCATAAAGTATTGATGTTTTTCATAATCACCAGATGTAGTGCTTGGCAGTAGTCTTTTATATAATGAGAAATTATCAATATGTACTTCCATTACATCGGCTTCAACGTGACTTTTGTGATAAAATATTTTGATTTTGTGAAAATAAAGGACTTAGCTGCCCAGCTCAGGTTTGAAAACTTTTTTAATCATTTCTGTAGTATGCTGACCAACTAATGGAAAATAAATGCCTTTGTTATTTAGTAAATTAAATTAAATTACTTGGCCTTACTGGTATAATCTGGTGTTTAAATGTGTAATCACTAGTTTAGCTTCCTTTGTCAGAATATTTATACAAGGTCGTTCTAATAGAAAAACAGATTTTTCATTGAGTAATAATAATTAACATTTTAGTTTTCAAACATGAGCACGACGACTCAAACTAATTATATTATAAATATGGAAATCTCTTTCTGATAACCATATCTCAGGCCAAATGCAACTTTTGCAGACTTCCTACTATTTTGCAGTCATGTATCTGCGGACACTGGGGTGAGTGTGTGTTTACTGCTGCTTCATGTAACTCTCCCCGAATAGAACCCCAGTTTTCCCCTCAATCATCCGGTAACTGCCGCCAACAAGTCCTGCTAAAATACTGACCGTGTTTAGTCTGGCACTGTGCGTGGAGATTGATTGGCAGCTGGGTCAAACAAAGTCATTTTCTTGGCGCCTCTCCCAGCAAATCTCTACTTGATTTGAACTAGTGCTATCAGGTCCCTTTCCACAGGGGCTGACAAAAGACCTTTCCCAGCATACCTCAGGCCTCGAGCCTCAGCCCATCCAATCATCAATCATAGCAATAATTGCTTAAAATTGACAAAAATGGATGAGTTGAGCGAAGGGTAGTGAGTCAAGAAACACAGGTAACAGTCTGAATTTTGAAGTGTATTTCAAATAAATTCAAAGTAGGATTTACTTTGAAATAGTTTTCATTCAGAAGTTGCAAGTAAAACTAAATTTCACAAATAATTGCAATGAAACGATAAATAAATTCCTTGATGTGCATAAAAAAGACATGTGACTTTGCGATGGGATGGCATAACTGGACCAACCAGCGCACTAATCTCATTGCATAGCATCTAATGCTGTTTTGGTCATTCTGAAATGCCTGAGCAAAGTCTGTCCTCAGAGTGTTTCGGTATAATTACCTCCCAGAACGGTCTTACTTGACTGCGTTGCCAAACAGCAACTGTATTGCATTTTTGTCTGCACGCTCTGAGGAGTAATATATTTTATACGAATTATATACAGTGGCTTCCCCTACTTCATCAACTTCCATTTTTCTTTGTGATATTTATCGCCAGTTCATCAGAAAGTAACGATTTTGTTCTCTTCTACCCACTGGATGAAAACGGTGCTTTATTCGTAAATGTTTTATGCGATATTCCAATTTTCCGCATAAGTTATATTCCCAACTTTGGATGGAAACAGTCATTGTGAAACATGAAATTTTAAAGTAGAAAGACTGGAATAGGATTTTCTAGATATATAGTTCTGATTCCATTTCCTCTTAACAATTCTGGTTAGTGGTTCCATTTATAAATTATTTTCATGATGGAATATATATATATATTTTTAATTCTTCATTGTCAAATGAAGATAATCTTTGAGAATAAATGATAAAAACAACAAATAAATGTAAACAATTCTTCCAAAAGGTGTGTTTTCACGTTTTAATGAATGTCTTTTACAGCTATACCATGGGATAAAAAAACAGGTCCGCAACTACCTTAATTTAAGTCCTACAGACAGTTTGGCTGTGTGTCCAAAGTGTTTTTCCCGAAGCTAGCGTAATTTTCCAATTGTTTTCAATGAGAGCACTGCGTTTTTACTGTCACTTTTTTCACATTCGTCCAATCACAGTGGAGGAGGGGCGGGACAAATACCACTCCGACCCACCGTCACATTTTGCTCGTCTACATTTTTATATTCAGAAACAAACAGATACTAGTAACAGTTCCGTGGATACAAAGTCTCAACTAAAAAAAAAATGCTGCGCCGCCCAATTGTTCTCAATTGCCCGCAGCAAGGCGTTTTCTTAAGAAAGAACCGTCTCATAAGAGTCATTTGATCAATAGGCAGACTACACTTGGGCTGTTTTTGATTCCCTACAAAGAACTGGGAAGACTTTGGTTCCAGTATTTTTATGTTTTCTCAAACTATAGCTACATCCTGTTGCTGTACGTCAAGTCTGGGTAAAGATTTAACTATTTATCAAGCAAGAGAGGGATTTTCTCTCTGACATCACTACATCTGGAAAAGTGCACCGTTTGTCAGTGGTCTTTGCTTGCCGCGGGCCACAATGTCGTCTTGGACAACCACACACAGGTGTATAATGCTTTTAAAATTGGCTATGAATTATTGCAGAGAGGCACTGCCCATAACCAAATTCCAATTTGTCTTAAGTTAGTGTGGGTTGGCTCAATGTGCTTGGCTAAATTTCAAACTAATACTAGGATCTGTTTTTGTCATCATTTTTTAGCCTAATGTATAATGATCCATCTTATTATAATCCATTTCGTTAGTTGATCTTCACCTCTTGAATTATTTAAGTTGCCAAACGGAATATTCAATTAAAAAAAGCTTTTGATGAGACAGGTGTTACATGTATGATCTGTGTTTCCCCCTTTCGTTGTGTTTTTGGTTCAGTCCTGTGACCTGGGGCACGTTCAAGTTTTGCTACCGTTTCCGGGTTGAATGTCATGTTTCCTGGAAACGGCGTGCACCGGGGTTTGAGATACGTTTTCTCTTGTTTGGTGGGTGTGTCAGAACTGCAGTCCAATCAGCAGCAACATGTATATAAAGCACGCGGTATTAAAGTGAACTCGCACAATGGGTTCAAGGAAAGTAATTTACAAATGTGTTCGATGCAGCTCGGTACACGCAACAACTAAAGATATTAGAAGACAAGTTTGTCGTAAGTTTTATTGTAAAAATATAGGATATCAACATAATGATGTAGTTTATAATTTTAGCTTCATTGCAAGTGTATGACATTTGGTATAGAAATAAACAATGGTAATTAAGTGCTTTTCCTCAAAATGAGAAAGAAAATACAGGGTATTAAAACAGTATGAACTACAAATAAAGTCAGTAATGTGAGGCTAAATAGATGTGTTTTAGTCTGAATTAGGTAAGATGTGTGCTTCCATTTCAGTTTCCACAAATCCCTTCACTCGATTGGGATGTTCTCTTTTGTTCTGGGTGGCAAGTGCAGTAACTGTAACATCGGGCATATTTTGTAGTATTAAACACATATTTATACCGACTTCATCAGGCTCCGAAAATTCTTCACGAAGAACACAAAGAATGGCCTTCTCAGCTGCCATAGTTGCAACTCTTGCGTCATCAGAACAGTGTGTTCAACGCATCACAGTTTCTGTTTAAAAAACGTTGTGCGACGTTTTGTCGGGGCTGAACGCAGCCCTAGTGTTCCATGATTGTTTTAATTAGTCATGTCTATCGCCTGTGCATTGTCAATCACCTCATTAGTTATCCTGTTAGTACCTGTGTATTTATACCTTGTGTTCTCCTTCAGTCTTTGTCCGTTATCATCAATGTAAGAGTGAGTGTTTGGTGTTTCCCCTGAGAGTTTGGTTATTAAATGTTATTTATTCATTCCTCGTCTCCATGAGCTTTGTCCTACACTTATAACGTGACAACAGGTGAAGGCAAAATGCACATTGCTGGTGAAATACTAACTAGATATTGACATCGATGGATCATAAGTAACCTCCATTAATGAAAAGGAGCTTTAATTAAATAATGGAAAGAACAGGCTTTTGTCCTGCTTTCAGTTAAAATATTTTCCCCAATCAGCTAGAGAATTAAATCAAATTATGGCAACGGTTCTCTCTGTGAAACCTTTTAGGTCAGGTCTGGAGAGTTGCAGTGAGAAGTGTGGATCTGTCAAGAGTTTTCTCAGTGACTTTAATAAGATTCAGACCAGTCTTGTTTTCACTCAGCAAAATGCGGTGCAGTGTGTGAGTCATGAGTCCTGTCATATGTTTGAGTAATTGCTATGAACCGAGTGACTTCTCGACGCATGTAACACTGCCTTGTTGCCAAATGGCACGTGAGGGGCCCCACTCAGCTGCTGCTCACATTTGCTTGTTTAAGACTAATGGCACCGTTGAGTTCACTTCACGTGTGCACAAACAGTCAGGCTGTAGTCAAAAATATCTCGCTTTTTCAGATAAACTGCCACGGCAATCCCTATCTATCCTTGCTTTCATTACTTTTGTTAATGCTGTGGGATAAAACTAATCGATCAGTCTAGGTCTCCATTCTCACATGTCAGAGAGTACAAATCCACTAAGGGATGGAATTTATGATAAATGGAAATATTCTTTATAAATGAACTAGGATTTGTCATATTCTGGGCTAATCTTTATGTTTACAAGGAATGTAATTGGCGAGGTGAAATAAACTTTTATGCGAGTATACATTTTGGAGGGCACTGATTTATGGATATTTCACATAGAGGAGATGTTTTAAGTCTGCTTATCTTTATTACTTACTTTTATAAGATTATTAAAATATTAGTTTACCCAACAATAAAATTCTGCCATCATTTACTCATTCTCATGTCATTCCAAATTTTTGTTCACGCTGCTCTTTTCCACGTCAAGCTCTGTAAATTACACACAAAAATAATTTTTTGTGCGTGACAAGGCTTGTGCTGTGTTCCAAGTCTTCTGAAGCCATATTCTATCTTTAAGTGAGGAAAAGGCCACAAATGAATTAATTCATAACTACTAAATTTCAGTAAAAAAAATACTTTTCAAAGTTATAAATAAAGCAAAGACCATTATATTGGAGTATGACCGTACGTTTTACAAGAAAATACTATTTCAGTTATTCTACTTCAAAATTTCATGGTTTTATTCAATGTGTTATTTGCCATTTCTTTGTAATTATTGTGAAATTTACTAACAATTTCATTTTTTTTTTTTTTTTTGGTGTATTCACATTTTTGCATTTGGCAGGCACTTTTATTCAAAGCAAACTGCATTGCTTTCAATGCACACAATTTTTTTCAGGCATCCCTTGCTCTAAAACATCATGATACTTTTAAAGGACCTATTTTCCTTTTTGGGGCTTGACAGCCCTCTGGTCACCACTCACTTTGAAACAGACTGTATTTGTGGTCTAAAGAAGGAAAATCATACGGTGAAGAATTTACACTATGAGTTTGAGTAATCTGTACTTTTAACTGTCAAAACTGTAAAATGTTAATCTAACAAAAAAAAAAAAAAAAAAAAAAATCAAAGCATCCTCATTTGTAAGGGCAAACAGATTTTCTTCTTTCTTTTTTTTTTGATACATTTATCCATGTTGACTACTAATGATGCCTGAGTTATTCTTTGGTGTGGGGAGCATGAAATGTTATTTTATGACCGGTATATTTTGACATGTCCACATTCTTTATTTGCAAAGCCTCATAGCTTCGTTCCTATTCACCATGCTCCATTTAAATTTACTGGTAATGTGAACCAGCTTATGGGCAGGGTTAAACTTGGAAGCTGACTACAAAATCAAAGAGCCATGTTTGACCTTACATGGCCGTTTCATTGGAAGATGTTTTTGGTTCACATGTTTTGTTATGGAACACAGCAAAGAGCTCAGATGGTGGTTGTAAATATCTCACTCAAAGCCCAAAATTGTCTACCACTGTGAACCCATACAATGCTGGCTCTACAAAAACTGTCAGTCAAGCAGGTAAAAGGTCAAAAGGTACTGAAACTGATACTGTACTTAGTGACTCTTCAGACAGTCACTGCATAGCTGTTTCATGTTTAGGATTATCAGCAAACTGTGGTTTAGTTAGGGTTACTAAAAGTAATGCTAAGATAAAGCTTTGCTCTCAGCTTAGCAAGAAAGATCAACTCTTTTGCTCACAGAACGGAGTTTGACAGCCCAGGGCGTGCCGCTATTTGAATTTTTGGCATCATTTTTGAAAAAGCAAGATTACCTCAGTGACTCATGATTGGGAAAGGCTGTTGAGGTTTTGGACTAGGCAAGAGTTCTGTGTTATCAATCACTGAACTTGTCAAAGATTTTAGTGGGGAACATGATCTGTTGAGCTACTTACTTTTTTTATTTTCTCAGTTAAGCCACTTGAACAAAGTTGAGCTCTTGAATCAAACCCCCCAACCATCATAATCACTTTTCAGGTACAGGGTTGTGTGTTGATTTTATTTTCATCATCATGTACAATTTATTAGTAAAAGTACATTTATATTAGAGCATTATTTTTTTTTATTTTTTTCATTGTTCTCGTCAGAGCTCATTTTCCAGTACATTCAGCATCTGGCTCAGATTACGATCTCAAACATATTCTCAAAACTATCATTTTCAACATCTTCAAAATCAATATTTTGATAGCTGAGCTTCTTCACCAGATCCACCATCAAGTGACAGTGACACTAATATTTGATTGCGTTCAGTACTGAGCCATTTCAAGTTTTGCTGATGATACTTCCTATTCTTTTGTTTTCTGCCTGCTGTAACTATGAGTGAAACGTCACGTCATCATTGTGTATCAAAAATTTTCACCTTGTGGAGTAAAGGTAAATTGCACTTATTCAGCCATCAAAGAATCAATTATTGTCGAGCAGAAAAAGAAAAAATACTGGGGTTGTTAGCGACCGTATACAATTGTTTACAAAAAAATTAATAATGGGAAAACAGGCATTCTTTTATCATTTTATTATTTATTTTCTTGTTATATTGTTTATAATGAATTGATTGAGGAATACTAAGAAGGTTAAAGTCTAGATTTAAAAAATGAATGAGTAGGAGGGTAGTAAATGACGTCCTGGGTCACTAAAGACCTGAGGTATGAGTTTAAGTGTCAGTGTCTTCCATTTAACAGTTATTGGCCAAAACATAAAACAGTGCTTTTCTGTATTAAGTATTTTAACATCAGTACATCCGATTCCTAACTGCATTCGTTATAGCAAATTGTGTGTTTATCATCTAGTTTATTATTATATCTTTGCGTTACAGGTGATAAAACAGGAATGCTTGTCTTCAGATATAGCAATTTAATTTTTTTATGGTCTTAAATGCATATTTCATTTGCATAGGAAAAAAAAGATCTTTCCTCATAGTGCATCATACCTTTGCCTACATATACATGTATCACAAAAGAGTGTTTGGTATATTTCTCTACATTACGTTGCATGTTGGCCCAAATTAAAGGAAAGATTAGTTTACAATGCAGGTCTTGGTGAAGGTCATACATTGATGTGCCAGATATTAACATCATATTAACATCTCTATATGGTGTAGGACAATCACAGGTTTTTTTTTTTTTTTAAGTTTATGATCAAATGAGCAGCCACTTGTCATTAACCCGTAGATCCGATCTTGTGATAAGTTTGATGGCACAAGCTCGTTTCTATGGGTCTCTGTCTCTGTGGTAGAAAATCGTCCAAAATGTAAGACCAGCCTGCTTTGGCTTTTTACATATTGCACTCTTTGCCTTGCTTGCCAGGCATTTAAGTTGCTCAGACATGTCTAGTGTAATTTACTATTGATTGACATTTATGTAAACTTCTTCAAAAGGGATTACAGCAACCGAGACTGTGTGCATCCAGGTTGAGGTAGTAGGTTGTATGGTTTCGAATTTTGCCCTGGGAGTTAACTGTACAACCTTCTAGCTTTCCTTGGAGCTCACAAGCCACCGATCAGCATACAGTTACCAAAATTAAACTACAATAAAACTTTGAGACTTGAAGAATTAAGTAATATGATGCAATGCATTTTTATTTGGAATTAGTATTTGAATCAATTGAGTGTGAGTCTGAGAGATGGACCTTTATATATCCTTTCATTAGTATTGACTGGAATTAAACATTCATGCATAACCCTGCGAGTCATTGAGGATTATGTCTGTCAGAAGTAAAGCTGCAGCCAGTCACAGGTGAAATCGATAAAATAATCTGAAAAGGAATGTTTTATTTCTTTGTTAGCTTTCTTTATATATATATATATATATATATATATATATATATATATATATATATATATATATATATATATATATATATATTTATTTTTTTTACAGTTAATTTCATGTATCTGTTTTTGGTGAATGCTGCACTAGAATAAGGCTCATATTTCGACTACAGGGTGAACAGAATTGATTCTGTATTTGTCTACATCTCAGTCCATTTGTCTTGTAAAACCGCAAGAAAGCAATTGGCCTCACTTATAATTTCAATGGTAACCCAACAAGTTTCCTTGAGGGGATTTTTTTTTTACCTATTTGTTCACCCTTTAGCTGTTGCATGAGCCTATTGGCTTTTAATTTTTCTCTGAAGCTGTAATATGAATTTTGCTTAGCTCTGCCGCACCTGACAGACAAGTGATAAAGCTTGGTTTTGCTTCATGTCCAGTAAATAACCATAATGTATACGTGGTGCACTGAGGTGTCATCGATTTGTCTGGAGCTGGTCCTTTCGGTGCTGTCAAAGAGTCTCATGGATCAATGCCGGCTCGCCCTTTGACCCCTAAGAGAAATCAATAGCATTGAGCGTAAGGGGCATGGGCAGCGTCGATAGAGTTGGTTGTCAATTGGTGTGACAAGACATGATAGTTATTAATGTTTGCACACTCTACCCTGTCGGCCAGTACATCTCGGCTCAGACATTTTTTTATAGACATATTTGATGTTTTTTAAGATATTTTATCAGAGCAGGGAAGTGTTAGTAGAGTGCAGAATGACGCGCTGTTCGGATTTGAATTGAGAATGCCTTTTAAATTTAAATCAAATTTGAATTGAGGTAGCACACAAGATACAAGTTGCAATTCAAATTTTAATTAAAAGAAATGATATAACTGAAATAAAATGTAATATGACCAACATTTTTCTAACTAGTAAAACAAATGGTCAAGCTAAACGTGTTTATAAAGCTTTGATAGATAGGCCTATGTGTATTTAGTATTAAATATCATATTTAATAAATTAAGCTGTGTCAATCACCTGTGTTACATTTCTTTGAATTGCAATTCCATTTAATCCCTCTTCCTGTCATTTCAATTCAAATTCCAACTGAATTTCCTGTGAGGCATGATTAATTTAAATCAAATTGGCATGAATTGAAAGAGAGCCAATTCTTAAATTCTGAATTTTGCACAACCCTGATCCAGTGTTGAGATTCATTTATTGGTTTTGTATTTGCCTATAGTAAAGGGCCACTGCAGAACCATAACACTCAACTGCACAAGGACTAACAAGCTTTGTAAAGCTGGTAATGTATTTGCTGCATCTTTAATGTCCAAAGGTGAAAGTGGGGGTCAGCAATGTCCAGACACTAAGGCAAAGGCTGTAATAGAGTTGATTGATTACAGGCACTAGTTTAGGGCCTGCATTGATTTCATTTGCCTTAAAAGTCCCTAGGCCCTGTAGAGTCTCCAGTGTCTGCAGTCTGGAATCCAAGCGGACTTGGACTTGAATTATGTGTTGCTGTAGAAATCGCTGTGTTCCTTGTGGTGCAGTGGAGATTATATACTGACATTCACAGCGCTGTGCTCCTCTGAGAATGCCTGCATAGGGCAGGAGTGTTAATGAAACGGGGAATGAACTGAACCACAAGATAGGCTGTTCTGCAAGTCATTATATCGTTACATGAACCCTCTTTCTCCATGAACCGCCTTTCTCAGTGTTTGCGCTATAATGTTAGACATAGTTAATGATGAATTAGTCATTAGGCATAGACTTATTCATAATATGCTATCAGCAGTGGTGTAAATGATTGCTTAACAGTTCATTTCTCAAAGAAGATGCCATCGACTGACCCAGACCAACCGCAGAATAGTTTGTGCAAAAGGTTTATTGCTCTCCTCAGTCAATTAATTTTAGCGTCCCTTGAGCCGGGATGAGTTTGAAGACGAGGTCGGCTGTCAGGAAGACATCGAGTTTGTGAGGTATTTCTTTGGATCTTCACTTTTCCGCCACCAGCCATTTGCCTTGTGCCTGAAGAGAAGCGATCGCCTCACTCATGCGCCGCAGCTTCCTGCCACTGCGGGACAGCATGATGGATGTCTCCCACAAGCCAATGGCAGCAAACGGCGGGGCGGGTATAACCTGCGCCTTCCAGTCCACCCCCGCCCCCCTCCTAAGACCAGTCTGCGTCTGATTCAGCACCCGGCTCCTCTTTTCTTTACCTCCAAATATGATTTTTTCTCTCCTTCAGAGATGGATGGTGGCAGCGATGGTGTCTCGTTTGTTCGGAAAGGCAGAGGTAAATTGTGAATGCCGATAATGATCTGCTCATTCCCGGGAGCATCACCTTGGTCGGTTCTTGCCTTGTCCTCAGGGGAGGACAGGGGCCAGAGGTGTGGGGGGCGGGAGGAGATTGGGGGAGGAGCCGGGAGAGGTGAAGGGAATAACATCACTCATGGTTTGGCTGGGGTGAGCGACTGAATTGCCACCACAGATGGGAGAGATTTCATTAAGCGTACCGAATAGTGTCGACAGAGGTAAAAGAGGGGGGTGGGGTTCGCCGTTCGCATGTTTGCCACATCTGTATGTAGTTGACAACTAGTCGCACCTACAAATATCTAAGTGACAGCTTTGTCTTGAGGTGGTTTGGTGCATGCCTGCATTTCCAAAAGGGTTTGAGTGTCCGATGCAGCCTATTTGAAAGTAACACAGACTTTCCCTGGGGATTTTTCTGTCTTTTCTGTGTCTGCAACTATTGCCTGATGTATATAACTGCAATGCAAGGTCGCTTTGACCTACCTGTTATGTGGACGAGGCACCTTGAATCTCTGCTGGGTGTCTATGGGATTGCATGTCTGTCATGACTAAGAGAAGACAACAAAGAGGAAGGACTTACCGTCTGGCTCTGAGATGGAGGTGGTGGTGGTGGGGGGAGTGTTTCCTCTCCTCATACAAAGACTGCAGAGCAAGGGCATTTGTCTATCGAAGTCCAATCTAAGAAAGAGGAAACAAGTTTCACAAGTTGACATTCAGCTTGTTGCCATTCCATTCTTCTTTTCCGCCCCATCATCCTATTATAGTTTTGTCTCATGCATAACAGTTATTAGCGAAACGTCTTTGTATTTTACATGCAACATTTTCAGGCTTTTCACAGGACCAGTGATGCTTTAGGACACAAAGCATACGTGATGCAGCCAGACACAAACTTTTGGCAGTGTAGAAGCTGCTGAGTTCAGCTTTGATAAAAGAAAAGCAATAGCATCAGCTGGCTATAGCTGCCCTCCTCCTGTTCCCTGAGACCCTAACTCGTGAGTTCTTCTTTCAAAATCACGGGTCAGGAGCTTGGGAGACAGGTGGAGGGCTTCAGCACCTCGGACCAAAAAAAAAAATTCTCTCAGACAAATGAGCTTGTACGACAGTATGTTTGCCTGCTTAATACATGCTAATCGTATCGTGTTATATATGGGCTTGTCACACTGCACTTAACCCAGGGTGAGCATTTAAATCCCAGGTTAACTCCACTTTTAACCCTGGGTAAAGTGTTTCACAATTCTATTTTTGAAAGCAAGTTATCATGGCTGTTAACCCCGGGTTAGAGCTGGGTGTATCGGGACTTTGTGATGCTAACCCTCCAATTGTGGTGCCAAAAAATATATAGTGTAAAACGATTCAAAAAAGTTTCACACACTGAGTTTAGTTTCATCTTAGGGGGAAAAGTTATTTTATATTCTTATAGTGTAAATTATATTGTTGATATAGCGGTTTCCGCAGATATTCTAATTCATTAATAAAAAAAAAATGTATTAAAAAAATGTATCTCCTGATTTCACAAATAGGAATGTTAGCCTAGAGTTTCCAAATATACTGTGTGAAGTTAACTAACCATAAGTAAAGTATAAACAAGTGAATGAGTGATATGAGTGAACCCGGGATTACATTAAACAAGGGTTTGGAATGAGAAATGAAAATCCCACAGGCTATTTCGAGATCTGTATTTAAGATCTGAACTTAAATTCATAACTTAAAACATTTCACTCACTTCAAGCACCTTGAGGCACGACCGGTTTGTAAACCGGGAAATACCAACTTAGGATACACCTGGCAGCTAAGGTGTCTGGTTAGGGGGTTTTCCATCCCAAGTTCTCAGATCAGAGCATACATTTATTTCAATACTATAGTAAAAGTCAAATTAAATGCAACACATGTACATGTTCCTTGTACGTAGTTTTGGTAAACCGAGATGTATCTTGTGGCTCTTTCACAAGCACAGCTAATGCATTAAAAGGCGTATCAAAAGGAGAATTTACTGGGAATTTAATATGTAGGTAATGCATTTGGTTTGCTTCCTGCTGGGCATATGGTTACTATTACAGTTTATTGGCAGAGACAGAGATTGTCGAGAGTGTAGGGAGGGCAAATGCTGTTTTCAATAATTTTTCGAAGAAGTTCTCTGGCAGATTAATTAAAAGCAGATTGGCTCCTTTATTATGGAATTATCGCGGAGGCAAGATGTACAATGGAAATAAAAGGTGGAAAAGGTCAGTATATTCCATTACTGTCCATTTGATGTCTGTGAACTAGGAGGATTAGGAATATATATATATATATGTTTTATCTAAGAAGCGGGTGGGATTTATTGCCGTCACTCAAATATTTTCACTTCGTTAGAGTTTCCAATCAGACTCCAGGTCTGAGGATAATTGCTTTGCTTCAAAATGTCATTGCTGTGTTTATGACAGCTGTTAGCGAGTCTTCAAACATTTATGGATTAATAGCATAATTCTGCAGACAGTTCTAATGCCATTCGGTATGCTTGTCTGCAGAATAATAATTCACTATTCCAGTACCTGGTTTACCATTTGCATTTAACCTACATTTATTGTGGATGTGTAATTATAAAGCCACTGACTGAGTAAGACTTTGCTAATGTAATACTATATATATAGTAAGTGATATATTTGTTTAAAACACTCAGATTGACTCTTGCCCCCTTTTTGTCATTATTTTTAAATCTCTTGACTCTCAAGAATGAGAAAAAAAAGAAAAGCGTCTAAAATGCATCCTCAACAAAACTGATTGTCCTCTGACGCTAACCATCCAATTACGCACTGCATGGCTTTTATATATTTATTAAACTTCACTCCAAGCCGTGGCAGTTTTCCAGCTAATAGGTGGTTGCCAGAGCCCCCAGCAACAGTAGCGAGATAGTCATCCACCATGAATACAAAACAGTCAGGCATGGCACAGTAAGCCTGAAGCCAATAGACTCAGTCAAATGCGCATGCCCACTGAAAGAAAAACAGCCATGCTGCGTCTGTCTGTAATCTGGCCACCGGAAATCGGGATATCGGAAAGAGTTTATCTTTGCATCTTTGAGTTTCCATTCAGAGTTACAGTGAGGGTTTTAAAGCTGAAACATCTAACTTGATGGTTTACAGCTCGCTAGATATTAGTAATGAGATTATTTAGTATGAGCAGAGGTTCTCAACTTTCCTGCAGAGTTTAGCTCCAACCTTGATCAAACTCACCTGCTTAGTAATCCTGAAGACCTTGATTAGCTTTTTCATGTATTTGATTAAGGTTGGAGTTGAAAAGTGAATCTTGAGGGCCAGAGTTGAGAACCCCTGATATAGAGTTTAGTGGGCACATTTCAATGTACTGAGAAAATTGCAAATCAAATTGTGGAAGAAACAGGCAGGTAATTATGAGACTTGTTGGGTCTTTTTCTTGGGAAATCGCCATCAGATCTATTCTAGGGCTGTCAAAATGGTTTAAAAACAAAAAGAGTACTGAATCTCCTGATAAAAACATGTGAAGAAAATACAGAATCCAGCGATATCATATGTAATCATATGCATATGTAAAATAATGCGATCATCAACATTAACCAGCAGGTAAATCAAAACTGCCTAATGTTACTGAATGAAATGTCGACCCAGGACGAGCTATAGGACTGTGCAAGCGTTAGGGGTGTTAATGGACTCGATTTACTCCATCTATGTTTTGATCATCTTTCTGAATCCGATCTGGATGTAGTCTTTGACAAAAACTTGATTTTCTCATTTCTTTGTTCAAAATGTTGCTTTTTTAAAATTAAACTTACTCACATTCAAGTGTTGATAAAAGGGAAAGGGTCTGTTCTTTCTTTTGATACATTGCATGTTCAGATATTCATACAACAAAATATTCTGGGGGCCATGAAATTGTGATAATGCGCAATGAGCAAAATATGAATGCACTGCATTAAAATGTTTATTCAAAGCAATGAAATGGCATGACTGTCTGTACAAAAAACGTTTAAACTAATGTTAATAAATCAAATATAATTTCAGAAATTGCAAATTGCAACAAAACATTTTTGATCCAGAGAACCAGTGGAATGGAAAACCTCCCACAAAGTCTAGAGACAAGACATGTTTTTCAAAAGCTGAACTTCTTTTAACTTTAAATGGCTTTCTAAACATGCAGCTTCCTTGTATGAGATGCGAGTGCAAAGATGTACGTCTAGCACTTATTTACAGAGACCCAATGGAAAAGCAGCGCTCTGTGTGAGCGTCTTGGTGAGCTTCTCCATTTCTTAGTGGTTTGAATGGTTTTGTTTGAATTGTTTGTATGGTTTGAGTCATCGTAGCATCTCGTGCACCATTGATAAGGCTGTCTGACAAAACTAAAATTCAAATGCACCATTTTAGCATTCGAATGTGGATTTTTATTTTCGATTCGACTAATATTCAAAATTCTACTTTTTTATTTGAATCTATTTCTAATCAATTCAATAGTATGAGTCATGAATTGTGGGTAATTTCCACAGTGCAGAGCTGGCACGATCTTCAGCCAATTTAAGTGCATTAAATATGTAGTCCCATGGAGGTCAAGGAAGGCCTCAAAGTGACTGAATTTCTTGACAGATATTGTAAGATGCTTGAGGGCGAAGCTATTGTCTTCATTTAATAAATGTGAGTCAAATAAGGACACAACAGCTGTTTTGGTCACAGATGTCTTGCTCTTTTCAAGTTGACTTTTTCTTTTTTTCTATCACACACGCATATTTGCTAGCACACACTTGGGTGATATTCAGAGTTGGCTGATGTCTGGGTTTTTCAGACACTGCGGCAGGCGTCCAGACAGTCACCTGAAAACTCACTCCATCTTTGAGTGTGCTGCCGCCATTGCTTTCACCCTCCATTTCAATCTTATGAATACGCTGCATATAGATTACAACATTTTCATTTCATTTCACATTTCAATTGCTTGAAAATGAGAGGCTGTTGAGAGGCAAATCAATGTTTTATGATCTTTTTTACCTAATTTCAACCATGCACTGTCAGACAGCCATTAGCGCCAGTGAGATTCACTTTTGTGTCGTCATGTGGTGCATATAGTCTGTAACTGATGCAAATGATATTCTGGCTCCGAATCTCCCATTGTCCCTCTTCAACTCAGTTTTATCTCCTTGGCGCCCTCTACTGCATTGCTTTGTAGGTGTTGCTATGACAACCCAATCCCTGTGCATCCATATTCCATGTTCGCAAGCGACAACAAGGTGCACTGTCACATTATTTGTATCGCCACCACCAAGGTCACTTTCTCTCAGCAGTCTGTCTACCAAAGTCAGCATCCCTCATGTCGGCCAGCCCACCATGAGCTATTGAGCAGACGCGATGTGCACGGACACTACTTTAATATATGATATCGTATGATTAAGATTGTCTGCACTTTCTCAGCCACCAGGTCACATTTTGCTGACATGTTTTCTTTAAACTGGCTAAATAATCCCTTAGTGGAGGAAAACCTCACTTGTGTGTCTCATATACCAAGCTTTAACGGTACGATAATTGTAGGGGGAATTCAATGGAATGTTTAGCATAATTTTTGTGCCTCATATGGAAATGTATCCGTTATTTATGGCCGATATGTGGGTTTACCGCAGATGAGTCGAGCGCCAAACTAAAACCATCTCATAAGATGGTAAATGTGTGGTTTCGGCTCAAACTGAAATACCGCAGTGTGAGGACCATTTCAAATGATGTATATGTGCGATTGTGGCTGAAATTGTGCCGTGTGTTTCATTTGCAGGCAGTCGGCAGTGTTTAAGCGAAGCTCATCTCCACACAGATGAGCTGAGAGGTCAATGAGTTCCTGGGCTGCCACAGAGACTGCCAAGGACAACCAGACACACTCTAGATGCATTATAAAACTGTTGAAACTCTCTCTATCTTTTTCTCTTGCTCTGCTTCTCTCTCTCAGTGTTGCATTAACCAACTCTTATTACTGTCAAATGCTTGTGTCCAGGCTTTGTTCAATAAAAAAATATAAAAGGTGAAAATCTTTGTTCTTTTGCTTGGTTTTTTTTAAAGAAATATACTGCAACATTCTACAGGAGATTTTAACAGGTCAAAGTTGCTGTTAAAAATATATATATATATTTTTTACTGAACTGAACACAAAAGAGGGTATTTTGTTTAAAGAATATGGAACAGTTGATGGGCCACAAAAACTACTATGGGAAGTCAATGGGTCCCATCAAGAAGAATAGAATAGCCTTTATTGTCATTGCACTGTGGAGGTACAACGAAATTTAGGGTGCTCTCACAGAGCTACCCTTGCACCACACAACAACAACAAAAAATAAAAAATAAAAATAATAAAAATAAAATAAAATAAAATAAAAATAAAACAACATACATCAGGACAAAAGACAACTGTTTGATCTTCAAAATATCTTCTTTTGTGTTCAGCAGAAGAAAGAAAAAACTTGCAGCTGAGTAAATGATGACATAATCTATTCTTATAACAAAAGTGTTCATTTTACAATTACTAATGCAAGTTTTTGAGTACAGTCTTAAAAGAAACATTTTTCTGTTCATTTTGTAAATGTTGTGTAAAATATGAAACAATAATGTATTAATGAATATTATTTAAATGCATGTTATATAACATGAAATAATATTTGTTGTAAAAATTTGAAATATCATTCTAAATATTTTTTTTATTATTCTAATTCAGTATTATATAGGCCTGCTCTTTAGAAATCAGCAACAGCCTTTCCAGACTGAACGGTTAACAGAAGTGCTTATTTTACAGTGAATAATGCACTTTTTTTAAATATTAAAGGAAACATATTTCTTGTTAAATATTGTGCAAAATAATAAATAAATAATAATCAGATGACATATCTCAACCAGGGGTATCTGGTACTCACGAACAAAACTATAGGTGGTCCAGAAGGGAAACGAAATATCAAAAATGGTAAAAGAAATCCACGTCCAAGCACTCACTTAGTAAGAAAGGTAAAGCTTTTTACCTTTCTAATTATGAGAGTGCCTGAGCGTGGATTTTCTTGCTCTACAACAGGATCAAAATAAACCAATAAATGAATACATATAAAACAAATTGTACTTTTATTAATTATTTTCCTTTTATTTAAATTTAGCATTTTATATTGACCTGCACTTTATATATCAGCATCAGCTTGTCCTGATTGGAGGATTAACAGAAGTGGTCATTTTACAATGAATAATACACTTTTTTTTTTTCTTTTTTTTTTTAAGGTCAAAATATGTGGAAAATAATAAATAACATTTTATAAATAAATATGATTTAATATATGTATTATAAATAAATAATTTTGTAAAATTGTTCTATTCATTATTTTTATTGAAATTCAATATTACATTGGCCTGCTCTTTAGATATCAGCCTCAGCCATAAACACAATCTTATCCTTGGAACACTAGAATCCAAAGACCAGAAAAGACTGAGTTCCGCTTGGCATTCTCCCAGCTAAAATCGCTCATCTCTCTTCCACAGCCCCCTCTCTCCACCAGTGAGCCGAGGCAGCGAATGAGCGCTGCATTCTAATAGGATGAATCCGGTCACTGCTGTAGGGGGTAGGGGGTACGGAGTGCCATGAGAGTCCAACCAGAGAGCCAGACGCAGACAAAAGCCCCATGCTTTGCCTAAGTTACCTGCCACAGACACTACCTGCTACACAACCTGACCTTCTCTCTACAATGCAACCTCTATTGTTCGCTTATCAAGGGCAACGAAATGAATAGCTCCTTTTTCCCGTAATAGCTTTTTCCACAAGCCACACTTTGAGCATTAGTGCTTTATTGAGACATTCACTGAAAATGAATGAGACAGATTAAAACCAAAGCAGCGCTTCTTTTGGTTCAAACTTGTGCAGACTTGGTTTAGTAACAGCCACAGGTCTCCAGTGTGTTTTATCATATCATGAGTCTCGAATGTCAATTCATTAGTCGGTTTTTATTCGTCTGCTCTGGCTGCATGCGTCAGATTTGCGTCAGGCACGAACCCGACTGTGAGATTTAAGCTCATACGGAAGGATGTGAGGCGGCCAAGTCAAACATTCTTTGAAGTCATGCATTTTGCAGAGATATTAAACTCTCCTTTACTCTGCAAAGCAGCAGATATTATAGAGAAGTCACAGATAAATCTCACACGATGCATCTAATCAAATGTCCGGCCGAAAAAGCTACACCGATATTGTTGCTTAACTAATAATATGTTTTATTTTAAAGTCATCTTTCATATACTCAAATGTGAAATGTACCAGCTATACTGTGTATTGGATGAAGATATGAATGTTTTGAAGCTGGTAGCCTAAGGGCTGGAGAGATGCCTACCTTTCTCCCTTCACAGGCCTCTGTCTAATTATACATTCCACTGAGAGATCTCCATTCAAATGGCCAGATCCCTACATGCACACATTCATATTTCTATCCAAACTGTAAGCCAGCCCAGAAAGACCCAACTGAGAAAAAATTACCTACAAAAAAAAAAAAAAAAGGAAAAGATTATTTTTACTATAAACAGAACAGAATAAAATTCTGTTATCATAAAAAATGTTAAAACCACAGAAGTGAAAAACAACCTAATGTTCAGAGAACATGAGCACTTTTGATTATTGAACCACAAAGTTGCCAAAACCACAACAGCAGAGGTCCAAACCCCCTTACCGCGTCCACAAAGAGGACTCGGCTTTGTAGGAGCAGAAGCAAACATTGTGCTCCTCCTACCTTCATCAAAAAGCGCTGACGTTGTATTTTGTGTCACTGAGTGTTTTACACAAAGGGCATTGCGTTTATCCCCCTTGTACATCACAAGAAATGTAAGTTAGACTCATGCTGAATCAGGAATGTGTCAGAAAATTGAAATTATGTACAGAAATGACAGATGTCACTTCATGAATCTTTTCCATGTAATAAAATGTTACATATCACACACCCACACACAAATCTAAAGGATGTATTGCTGACAACTGCTCTCTATAAATCACAACTAAAATGGAGTAATTTTTGGGGTTTATGCTTATTTACTCTTTCTCAAATGGATGGACTGAAGTTGCTACACAGAGAATCAACATCGTGATAAAAACAGATGGGGGAAGAAAGTTAAACCAGACCGAGGGCTAGACCAGAAGTTAATTATGTTGCCCATGTATCATGTTATCTTTACTGAGTTGAAATTGTTAACTAACAACCAGCAAGTTGATGAATCTGGGTTGATTTCTCCCATTGCAAGGTAATCAGAAATTAAACTTCACTTGCCAGTGCAATAACAAATTAAGATAAATCAGATTTTCCCTTGAGTAGCCTATAAAATGCACAACTGAAGTGAGATGCAATTCTAGTGAAATCTCCTGTAACTAAAACAGGAGCTGGTGTGAAGATAAAGCCTGCCATCTAGTGGTGCAAAGCATGTATTGCCTGTAGTTCCTTAGATTGTTGATTAGATTTGTTTTGATTTGACACAAAAAAATGTGTCATTACTTACTCACCCTCAAGTGAGTAAACCTATATGAATTTCTTTCATCTGTTGAACACAAAGGAAGGTCTTTTAAAGAATGTTGGTAACCAGACAGTTGATGGCACTCATTGACTTCCATAGTAGGAAAAAAAAAATACTATGGAAGTCTCAATGGGTGCCATTAACCATCTGGTTACCAACATTCTTCAACATATCTTCTTTTGTGTTCAACAGAAGAAAGAAACTCATACAGGTTTGGAACAACATGAGAGTGAGTAAATGATGACATAAGTTTCATTTTTGGGTGAACAATCTAAGGAAATACAGGCAATCCATGCTTTTTTTTTCTTTAATGAAAGACACCAAGTTTATAAACCAGCCTTATTTTGTTATTTTTATAACTGATTTTGGATATGCCTATTATACACAGTCTTGGAAAACATCCAACATTGATATTTTACAGCCTTAAAAACTTTGTTGCTCTATAAACTGATTGACAACATTTTAGACAGGTACAATTTACCATTTAATTTCCATTTGTGTTATGGAGGTGCCATTGGATTGAGGATTAATTTCCCTCTTTGAGCATTTTTAAAAGGATTTATATGCACTATATATTTATCTATAAGGTAAGGGTTCCTGTTCTCAGACATCTAGTGGTTAAGGTGAAAGAAATTAAGTAAGTTAAGATGTGGGTTTAAAATCCCACCTTTCCCAGGTGGACAGTGAATCTATTGAAATTAACATATTTAAATGTATTTGCTTGCAGGAAAGACTTTTATAATAGACATATGATGTGCCGTAAGCTCTCACATATGCACATGCAGTATAGACAGACAGGATGATAGGCATTTCCCAGCTCACAAGTGTGTGATGGAGTCTTTTTGAGATAAAAAATAAATAAATAAAAAATAAAATTCTACTTTAAAGCTAACTGAATGCTGTTTTAGAAAGGGCAAACCAACGATGCTGTAGGCCAAAAAGAATGATTGATGCTTCGCAGTGATGCTGGCCTTCCATAAAGCCCTTCATTTCAAGCTATAAGGCTGACACTTTCATATTCTTGCCACATATACCTTCTATAAAACATATCCACAGTCACAGAGCTGCTCTTGCAGCTGTGTGTAGACACCAATATGAACATGCACATTTACAAGCATTTAGTGTATCGACATTTTCCAGCTTTAGGTCTTCATAAAAGCCTTTCATTTACAATGATATTGTAGTAATACTAGATTCTTACTAAATCTATTAGCGAATATACTTCATTTTCTTTTTTTACATGTACAAAAATAGTATATTTGAAAGAAACCTCAGTTACATTGATCTAACCATGATAATAAGTTCTTATCCTTGGTTTTACTGAGAACCAAGTAGCCTAAATGTTCACACCTCTCACACCAATCTACTTGGTCACACCCAAACAAGGTAGGTGATAACATTTGAAATAACGAAATGCAACTTGCTCATGGATATTGTAACTGTGTGAGAAACAATTCTAAGACACGTTTTAAAACAAGAGTTGTTATTGCTGCTTACCTTTAGTGACGTTAATGAGTCTGCAAGGTTTGAGTATCCATGTTGGCGCGTTTTTGTAAGTTACTCGGTCTGTAACTTAGTGCCAAATATTATAAAAAAGAAGAGGAGCTATTTATTGCTCTTGAGCACCCCTTTAGCCCCTGCTGGTAGAGTATGTAACTACACTATTATGAAATTCAAAGACGGGTAGAAGGCAATTCAAAAGTAGTAATGTTTTCTGGCCAAATAGCCTAACATTTTTTCCCCTGGCAAAATAAAAATAAAAATAATATAATTTTTTTTTATCAGTGTTCCATTTAAATGTTCCAAAAAAAGTTTGAGCTGATTAAGCAAAGATGGCAGCCTTAAAGGGATAGTTCACCCAAAAATGAATACCACCCTGAAGCCATTCTAGATGTATATGACATTCTTCTTTCAGACGAATACAATTGGAGTTATATTAAAAAATGTCCTGGCTCTTCCAAGCCTTATAATGGGAGTCAATGGGTATATTTTTTGGAAGCTCAATTTCCATTAGAATTAATTGAAAACACTTGCTCTTGTGCTAGTGCAGTATGCTAGTGCAGACACGCTAGTGCAGTATGGGCCTTGAAATGAAACGCGCGTGCTCACGCAGGAGTGTGAATCTGACGGTATATTGCGCATCCACAAAAAAACAAAACAAAATAATGAAAATAATAAACTTTCAACAACACATTCAGGGAAATTTAGAACGTTCTGATGAAAGGGCTTAGGCTAGAAATACGTTTGAGAATGAATCGCTTTTTTAAAAAGAGAAATAAATATTTGCATGGCGCCCCCCTGCATGGTGCCACGGGCACTTGCACAGTTGCCCATATGCTTAATCCGGCCTATGCTCTGAGCAGTTCGTGCGTGACTCTAAATTATGGGTTTCAACTTTCAATGGCAACACTATCAAAGGCGAAATGAATCTGCAGCAGTCAGGTGGTAGGCTAGGTCAGTGCTCTTTAAGTTGTGTTCAATATTATCTGTAATGTGATGGGCGATTTCGAAACACTGCTTCTTGAAGCTTCGAAACCTTTACAAATCTTTTGTTTTGAATGTTCTGAGCATGTATCAAACTACCAAAGTCACGTGATTTCAGTAAACGAGGCTTCCTTACATCATAACCTTACAAGAAATTTAAATTGTTCACCGCTGGGGGGCGATGATCTATGTGAACCTGATGTGAACCCATGAATCATGTGTAGCCTATTCACTGAGATCGCACCCACCCGCAAAACACTGAACCAGAGAATGTCTAATATGGCGAGAAGTTTCACTCTCACTACACTTCCGGCTTCTGAACTGGTTGCAGTTCCACTCTGATTCCATATGAGGGCGCTCACAGGACGAGTGCAGAATGAATGGAGGTCAATGGCGGTATACCCCTCAAAATCCACTTTTCTCAGGATATAATTTTTTGTCTAGTAATTTGAATGTTGTATTCGAAAGGAGATGCAAAGAAATTACACATTGCTGGGTGTTAGATTTTTTAGAGTCACTTATTTGCTTTAAAAAAGTCTTTCAAAATGTCAATGACGTCAGAATGCTGACGTCATTAGCAGAATGCTAGCGTGTTATGGGCAACAACAACTCAACCTGTAAGAAATCAAAACGACATAAGTACTCGTTCATTCAACTTTCGACCTAAAACCCATGTTGAACTTGCAAAATCTACAATCAGATCTGAGATTTCTCAACGGCAATCGGGTGAAAGAGACAAATTTAGCCGTCTAGCCCCATTGACTCCCATTCATTTTGCACTCATGGCGAGCGCCCCCAGTGGAACTCTGGTGGAACTACAACCAAAATTCGGTACAATAGGGCTTAATAGGGAGTGGACAGGCTCTCCGTAGACGGGCTCTGACTGAACTGTCTATGGGTTTTACCCATAGACTGTAAAAAATAGGTTTTACCTGATCTCTGATCAGTTTTATATATGTACGCGTTTTAATTAGACATTAGTATAGGCTAATTAAAAGGAATAATAGTAGTTAATAGTCTATTGGCCTGTTTAGCTGAGCAATCCAACAAATAAAGCCCTGAAAATGTATAAAAGTAAACATATAACACATATTTAATCTTATTAGATGATTAGTTAATTGAATTTGATAGATTTTATTTTCAATTGAACATTTGCAATGGGTTTGTAAAATTTGTTTCAAACTTTTTATGCATGTTCGGGCTGAGTTTTGTTGCATTTCCACTGTCCGGACCAGCAGGCGTCGCGGCGTGTGGCGTTTCAAACGATTAGAAACAGTTCGAATCAATTGGTTCAATTGATGTGTTCATATGTTTTGAAGGTGGGTGTCACTAATGATTGCAATGTGTGTGTGTGTGTGTGTGTGTGTGTGTGTGTGTGTGTGTGTGTGTGCGCGCGCGTTTGATTTATATTACATTGTGGGAACCAAATGTCCCCACAAGGATAGTAAAACCTGAGATCACCTCCATTGTGGGGACCAGCCAGCGGTCCCCATGAGGGGGATGGGTAAATAAACATACTAAATTGTATTTTTTTGAAAATGTAAAAATGCAGAAAGTTTTCTGTGATGGGTAGGTTTAGGGGTAGGGTTAGTGTAAGGGGACAGAACATACAGTTTGTACTGTATAAAAACCATTAAGTCTATGGAGAGTCCCCACAAAGATAGTGAACCAGACAGACATGAGTGTGTGTGTTTAAACAGATAGATGGATGGGTGACCTAAGGATGGATAGATAGATAGATAGATAGATAGATAGATAGATAGATAGATAGATAGATAGATAGATAGATAGATAGATAGATAGATAGATAGATAGATAGATAGATAGATAGATAGATAGATAGATAGATAGATAGATAGATAGATAGATAGATAGATAAGTCTCTTATCCCATTGCCCAGAAGATGGCAGTGTTTGCTCATATTATGAGGCAATGTGCTAATAGTAAATGAAAACACTGTTAAACTGAAATACATTTTGATTCTGACTTTACTGTTTGACAAATAGCCTTGAGCAATTAGTACAAATGTAAATAATCTCTGTTCTCACGTGATTGTGAGATCTCTGAGACTGTGTGTGGGACAGAGGTCTAAAAATAAAAGCTGGCACTAATGATGCTCATTCACGCAGAGAAAAATCTATTAAAATTGAAAACACAGTAATCATAATAACTTATCTCCTGCATCCTGTTTTGAATATTAATATTGCACAAATATTTACACAAATGACAATAATTCATGCAGTAATTTCATGCCTCACAGTTTCCCATTTTAATGAAGGCAGAAAAAATTAGTCTGGAACCAAACAAAACAGCTTCCTACAAATACTTCCAGTCTGTGTGATCAAACAAAGGTGTATCATGTTATTATAATGGACTCTAATGAATCTTCTCGCTTTACCTCGAAGGGAAATATTATTGTGTGCTGTCTATCTCGAGCATGTTTACACGAGCCTGTTCAACAGAGCGACTGCCACACAAACACACACCATACTGTCAAGTGCTTCCTGTACACTGACACCTCCATGTCCTTGCAAGGCTGAACCGTGTTATAATAAGATTCAGGGTTACACGGTGGCGCAGTGCTGTCAAACCCCTTCAGAATTCCACCTTAAAGACCTCATGGTGTTCTGCTCTCCTGCAGATATGATCAAACTAGAGCTACAACTAGCCCTTCAGCAAAAGTGCACATGCTACTGTTGCAGCTACAGATTGGTTGGGTTTGTTTTTCAAAAATCAGTGTGAACCAGGAGCCACTTTTTTTTTTTTTTTTTGCTTAATTTTTTGCTTTTTTCATTTGCTTTTATCCATCTTGAAGACGGTTTTAAGTGCAAATCGACAGCGCTTATCATTTGGAGATGCAATTTCAACCGTTCTCTCCTCTCTCCTGCTG
Source organism: Rutilus rutilus (assembly GCF_951802725.1). Taxonomy (NCBI): domain Eukaryota; kingdom Metazoa; phylum Chordata; class Actinopteri; order Cypriniformes; family Leuciscidae; genus Rutilus; species Rutilus rutilus. Next base: position 23,096,628 of record NC_140223.1, read on the forward strand.
TCATCCATGCTATATTAGATATGTTTTTTTCTCTTCATATGTTTTCACTGTCTATCTCTGACACATAGTGTGCATCTGACCAAGAACAACGGCCTCTGCGCCCCAGCCTCCTCGCTAAAGTTGCAAATGGTGAAAAGTAAGTGGCTTTTTAACCTCTCAACCATTCATTTTTAGTTATTCAGGCTTTTTCTCGGGTGGCACTTAATGCCTTTACTGTGCATGTGTATCACCCCTTCAGATTGTATAGGTTTTGCTGTGTTTGATGTTTGAAGTTACAAAGCCTTCCTTATTATTTTTCCTGAGGTCCTTATCTCAAAGATTCAGCGTCTGCACCTTTGATATATATTGTTTGAAAGGTTGCTTGTTAGTCCTTGATGTTCTTGTTAGATTCTCTCTCTCTCTCTCTCTCTCTCTCTCTCTCTCCTTTGCTAACTACACAACTTAAATAGGGATGCACATATTGGTGCATCCTATTAGTCGTATAATTGTGCATGCTCATTCCCCTATTTTTACATTTAGATTAACTTTAAGGCCCGGCTTCACAGACAGGGCTTAGATTTAGCCAGTTAGATTCACTTATGATTCTAAGTCAGGAGTAGGCCTTAATTAAATTAGGACATTAAAGTAGCGTTTTTTAAACGTGCCTTGGAAAAAACATGTACTGATGTTCATCTTGAGACAAAACAATGGCACTGACATATTTTAAGATATGTCAGTGCCGGTTGTTTTCAGTGAAGACAGCTCAAACATGCATTTTAGAAGTTATATTAAAAAAATATCCTGGCACTTCAAAGCTTTATAATGGGAGCGAATGGTACCCTAACCCAAAAAAAGGAAAAACATCCATCCATCATAAAAGTGGTGGTTTCACGGCTCCAGGTGGTTAATAAAGACCCTCTGAAGCGAAGCGATGCATTTTGGAAAGAAAAATATCCATATTTATAACTTTATAAACTAGAATCACTGGCTTTCGGAACATTTTTCATGCTGTAATTTGCATTATAATGTAATACTTAAATTCACAGGTTTAAAATAATGAATTGTAGTTTTTAGTGTTTTATTCATAATTTATTTAGACAACATATTATAATATTACTATTATTTCATTTATGTACATTTTTAAATGACAATACTTAAATATAAAAATACAGTATTATTAAAAAGTTTGAGGTCAGTAAGATTTGTTTTTAAATAAATTAATAATTTTATTCTTTTAAATTGATCAAAAGTTAAAGACATTTATAATGCTACAAAATATTTATTTAGCAAATATATGCTATTCACTTTCTATTCATCAAAGAATCCTGAAAAAAAATGCATCATGGTTTTCACAAAAATATTAAAGGAACACTCCACCGTTTTTTTAAATAGGGCTTATTCACCGTCTTTCCTACATTTAGATAGGTGGGCAAACGCATTTTTGTCTCAGTGCATGCATTGTTTTAGTTTGGAAGCACCACCGCTAGCTTAGCTTAGCATAATGAATGGAATCCTTTGTTGCCAGCTAGCATGTCATAAGTAAAAGTGATAAAAAATAATAAAAAACGAATTACTTCTTGTGGCCTGCGTATTCACAACGAGTACAAATAGCAATGCAGATTAAGACTAGGCGATTTCCTAGGCAGATATTGACTTGGGACTATATTAGGGGGAAGCACAGGCGAAGCACTGCTACTTGGGCGCAGAGATATCACACTCACCACCAGTTCGTGTTGACTCTCATCCTCACGTCCTCAGGCTGTTGAGTGATCGCAACCTCCTCCTCCTGTCGTTCTACTTCCAAAGCACGGAGCTCCTCTTCTGAAAACTCTGGTTCATAGAGGTATGGTTCTGGATCTTTACTGTCTGAGAAGTCACCCTCCTCGTCTCTCACAAAATCAGCCATGTTCATCGCCATTCACTATGTCTACTGTAGGAAAAATAGCCGGCCAAGAATACTGAATAGTAATTCACGCTGGTATGTTGACGGAAGTTGGGGGGATTTCAGGTGTTGTGTGATATCTCTGCGCCCAAGTAGCAGTGCTTCGCCTGTGCTTCCCCTCAATATAGTCCCAAGTCAATATCTGCCTAGGAAATTGCCTAGTCTTAATCTGCATTGCTATTTGTACTCGTTGTGAATACGCAGGCCACAAGAAGTAATTAGTTTTTTTTTTTTTTTATCACTTTTACTCATGACATGCTAGCTGGCAACAAAGGATTCCATTCATTATGCTAAGCTAAGCTAGCGGTGGCGCTGCCAAACTAAAACAATGCATGCACTTAGACAAAAATGCGTTTGCATCTAAATAATATATCTGAATAAGCCCTATTTAAAAAAACGGTGGAGTGTTCCTTTAAGAACTGTTTGCAACATAGATAGTAATAAGAAATGTTTATTGCGCACCTAATCAGCATATTAGAATGATTTCTTGTCATCACAGGAATACATAAAATTTTAAAATATATTTACATAGAAAACAGTTATTTTAAATGTTACATTTTTGCTCAAATAAATGCAGCTGTGGTGGGGAAAAAACATTTAAAAAATGTTTTAACATTCCCATACTTTTGCATGGTATTGTGTAAGAAAGTAGTATAAGAAATAATAAGTATAAGAAAAAATAAAGAATACTTTAATTCTCAGTAAAGTAAATTAATAAATAAATAATAATAATAACACAGTAGCACAATGTATCACTAAATTGTGTTAAATTAAATTAAATATTGTATGGAATTGTCTAGCACAAACATAAAATGTTTTTCATATAAAGTACATGAGCACTATCTTGTGTCCCTCAAGTGAACAATATTCCTTATCTGTTATTGTATTTTTCTGACAGAAAGACCAAACAGTTAGTTGACAAGGGGCGGTGTAAATAATTCATGTTTCTCAGAAGAGACAAAAGTTTTATTGCTTTTCCCTGTCATGCAGAGATTTTTTGTGTCTTGTTTTGTTTTCCAAATCCTCCCACACTACAGATAGGCCTAGATATACAGATTGTAAATGTTATGTCAAAATACCAAGCTTTTATGGGTTACTTTTGCAAGATGTTTTTGAACATTGTCGTTAATGTAAATTATGCCGTCGACAGAATCCGTGATCAGTAAGCATCACACTGAATTCTAATTTGCTGATCATGTGACAGCTTTACATTTATTCTTTATAAGCATTTCTAACATCTATTTCACATGCGTCTTCTATTCCCGTGTTAAAATTAACAGCAGAGCAGTGAAAGTTCAGAGAACTGAATCATATATATGGATCATATATGTAAATGCATATACAGTATGTGCGCCCTCAGACGATGATGTAAATAGAATCTATTGCTCTATTGTTTTTGTTACAGAGCCAACAAACAGCAAGTGTTTTGGTGGACAGGGGATCCAGCTGGGTTTGCTCAGTTTCCAGTGAATATTGGCGAAATTGGATTCAAAGTGACAATTGAAGGGGGAGCTGGGGGCCGGCAGTTGGGTCATTAATGACCTATCCATAGTAGGTATCTCCCCTATTTGACAGAAAGGAGGAGGAGAAGGTACGGTATGTATTTACAGGTCTGTCGTGGAGAAACCACAGGGCACTTCTCAGGAGATGACACTGTCAGTCAATGTCATCCAAACTCATTTACTGTGTCATTTACTGTGGTCTCCAGGAGAGCTAAGACTGAGCTCCCAGTTGTGGTCAGGCTAGAAGATATCCTCAAGCTGATAAGATGTGTCAGGATGATGCTTTATTTTGGGGTTTTAAGCACAGTGTGAAACCATGTTCATGTTGTCAAGGACAGAACTTTTCTGGAGTTGCCTGTTTTCCCTTTTAGTTGACGTGATGTGGATGGAATTAGGGATGTCCAATATATTGATACTGTATAAAAGCTGGTTTTATACTTGTGCACTCCCATTCAAAAGTAAGAGTTTTTAAAAGAAATTATTCATTTTTCTTCAGCAAGGATGCATTAAATTAATCAAAAGTGACAGTAAAGACATTTGCAATGTTACAAAAGTTTTCTATTACAAATAAAGGCTCTTTTTTTTTTCAACTTTCTAATCGTCAAAGAATCCTGAAAAAATATACTGTATATCACGGTTTCCACAAAAATATCAAGCACTGTTTTCAACATAGATAATAATAAACAATGTTTCTTGCGCACCAAATCAGCATATTACAATGATTTCTGAAGAATCATGTGACACTGAAGACTGGAGTAATGATGCTGAAAATTCAGCTTTGGCATCACAGGAATAAATTAAATAATTAAACATATTTAAATAGGTATTTTATATAGAAATTTTGCAATATTGCTGTTTTTACTTGTATTTTTGATTTTCAGCCTTCTTTCAAAAACATTGAAAAATCTACCCAAAACTTTGAATGGTAGTGCATGAATTGTCAGATAGGCTATTGGATATTTAAGTGTGCATTTGGCTTATTTCTAAATTTAGATTACCTTTGGATGGATGGATGGATGGATGGATGGATGGATGGATGGATGGATGGATGGATAGATAGATAATTTGTGTGTCACTGGAGTATTGTGCTTGAGTAGAACACATTTTGAATTATTACATAAAATAATACAAAATATATCAGCCACAAGCCTTTGGAAGAATCTAGGTTCATCTTTTATATAGATTTCTTTTCAGAAGATTAATGCCAGTTAATGCATTCAGTCACGTGCTATAGTGAGCACTAAAGCAATTCCAGCCCTGCTGCTTTACTATGCTGCCATAGTGAGTGTATTTATGAGGCAATGATCAGGAATGAAATGATTGTATGTTGATGTTTTAAGTAACATACCAGTCTGTTTTTTTTTTGTGTGTTTTTTTTTGCAGTTGCATCCATATTGCTTTGTAACATATACCAAGTAGAGGTGGTAATGTTGCACTGATACTGACTGAATTAGAAGCATTTTGAAGCATTTGATATATGATGAAAGCCCTAGCATCCCGCACTCGATTTGGATGGCCTCAGGAATGCTTTTGGTGGATAAACTAATCACTCTACCCCTGCTCATGACAGCCAGCACTTTAATTACACAATAGAGCACAAATGTACACAGCACTTCACCTTTCCCAAATGTTATGCAATATGATAGCATTTACAATGTGATATCTATCGGTCTGACTGAAAATGAAATCTATCTATCTATCTATCCAAACTTCCATTATTTGAATTCTTTGATTTTCAATTCATTTTAATTCTACTTCCTTATACATTAAAATTATAATTGCTATTCTCTGTTGTGTTTGCTACCTCAATTCAAAGTAAGGAATTCAACTATTTGAAAACATTCGATTTGGTGGCTTCAGAAATTACACACTGCAGCTTTAAGTAATAAAGTGCTTTCAGAATTGAAGTATTCACTCAGCCTCTCTCAAGCTTTTTAGTTGTTTATGCATATCATAATGAAGAGTTCCTTCAAAACACGTGTCTAAGAACTGTGCGCTAGAACTGTCTTTTATCTGGAAACTTGCATTGCAGATTAGAACACACTGGCATTTTTACTTCCTTGATTAAGTTATAAAAAAAAAAAAATCCCAGGATTTGTAAAAGAACTGGATCCTTGAAAAAAGAATGGATTTTCAGAATTAAAGCTATGCCATTAAAAAGCACCTGTTTGTTGTGAGGAACAATGGAATATTTATTTAAAAAGCCACTCAGACATCATAAAAGGGATGCCCCAGTTTAAACAACTCAACTGAATATGATACAATTATAACACCAGTACAATCATTATATTCTGAAGGCAGAAGTCATGGCGGAAACAGATCATTGATTAGCTTTAAGTTAATTTAATTTAAAAGCATGGATTACAATTCTGTTCAGATTTAAAAGGTGATTGCTTATTTATAGCTGATAAATTGAGCACAGCGCATCAAGAGATGTTGAATCAAAACCGACGACAATACAAACTTTACCTGAATTTCTCAATTGACCAGTGGATTATTTTTTTTTTATTGACAAGGAGACACAAGTATGAAGTGTGAATTCCTTCTGAAATGTGCTCACACCAGAGGGAGTTTTCACATCTAGAGTTCATAGTCTGAGACTAACTGCTAGAGCCAGGAAACAGGAGTGCAATTAGCACTTAAAAAATTTTTATTAGGCCTATAAGGAATGCTAATTATAGAACTCTTGAAGTGGAAATTTCCAAATGAAAATCATTTGCCAGCTTTAAGTGGGTCAATTAGGAAAAAAAAAGATTGTAAGACTGCTCCAGTCAAGAAATTGCTTTTCAGAGTGAGCTTCTGACTGTGTGTAATATTTATACACAGGGCTAACAGTACCTTTCTGACCTTTTCGTTCTGTTTCAGCCAGTCCTGTGAAGAACAATAGAAGAGAGCTGCAATCCAAAGCCCCATAACTAGCTGAAAGTATTACAGTCTAACCTGCAGTCCTGATTGTTCTAAAAATGGCATGATTTATCTGTAAAACACCTGCTATAATATTACACTGCACACCAGTGACATAGCATTCCAGGAGTACAGATATTTTTTTTATAACAGCACTGCAATGTTTCACTGTTTATCAATCAGCTTTTCTGTGTTTGAGACATTTCAGACATGATGCTGCTTTGCTTCATTTTAAACCACTTTTGTTAGGGAAAAAGTATCAAATTCTGTCTAAAATGTAAGCTACTCAATATAGTTACACTATATGGTAACACTTTATTTTGATAGTCCACTTTAGACATTCTACTAACTATAAGTAACTTTGCAACTACATATCAACTAACTGTCATTAGAGTATTAGTAGAGTGTATGCTTAATATCTGCTAACACTTTATTTTGATGGTCCCCAACAGAAATCTTTCTGACTATAAGTAACTTGGCAACTAGTCAAGTCAAGTCAAGTATATTTGTATAGCACTTTTCACAATACAGATTGTATCAAAGCAGCTTCACAGTATTAAATTAAAATAATACAACAAGGTTTGTTTCTAGTGGAATTTATTGATTGATAAAATCAAATTAAATATCCCCAAAATATCCCCAACTGAGCAAGCCAAAGGCAACAGTGGCAAGGAACCGAAAAACTCCATCAAGTGACCTAATGGTGTCCTAAAACTCCATCATGTGACCTAATGGAGAAAAAAAAACCTTGGGAGAACCCAGGCTCAGTCGGGGGCCAGTTCTCCTCTGGCGTTTATGAACTAGAGGCCGGATTGTAGTTTGAACTGTAAGATTAAAAATATTATATGAATGCCTGGCTGAAGAGATGCGACTTTAATCTAGTTTTAAACTGGGAGAGCGAGTCTGAGCAACGAACAGTATCAGGAAGGCTATTCCAGAGTTTTGGGGCTAAATGTGAAAATGCTCTCCCTCCTTTGGTGGATGTGGATATCCTAGGTATGACCAAAAGCCTTGAATTTAGTGATCTTAAAGAGCGCGATGGATTATAGGGCGATAGAAGATCCGTTAAATAGACTGGAGCTAAGCCGTTTAGGGCTTTATAAGTCAGTAGCAATACCTTGTAATTAATACAGAACTTTATAGGTAACCAATGCAGTGATGATAAAATCGGTGTTATATGATCATATTTTCTTGATCTAGTAAGCACTCTAGCGGCGGCATTTTGGACTAACTGTAGCTTGTTTATTGAGGTTGCAGGACAACCAGCTAATAAAGCATTACAGTAATCTAGTCTCGAGGTCATGAATGTATGAACTAACTTTTCTGCATCAGAAACTGATAGCATATTACGTAGCTTAGCAATGTTTCTAAGGTGGAAAAAGGCTGTTTTTGTAACATACGAAATATGATTTTCGAAAGACAGGTTGCAATTGAGTATAACACCCAGGTCTTTTACTGTAGAGGATAAAGTAACAGGACATCCTACGATGTTAAAGTTGTATTGTGAAAGGTTTTGTGGGCGTTTTTTTTAACCGATAAGTAATACCTGGATTTAATAAAAGAAAATTATGCGTCATCCAATCTTTTATATCTTTAACACACTCTGTCAATTTGGATAAATTAGCGTTTTCATCTGGCCGTGATGAAATATATATTTGAGTGTCATCAGCATAACAATGGAAACTAATTCCATGTTTCCTTATAATATTTCCAAGTGGCATCATATATACTGAGAATAACAGAGGGCCTAACACAGATCCCTGCGGCACTCCATAGTTTACTGGAGTTATGATCGATTTTTCTCCATTTAAATAGACAAAATGGTAGCGGTCAGATAAGTATGATTTGAACCAGCTTAATGCTTGTCCTTGAACACCAGTATAATGTTGTAGTCGATCTAAGAGTATTGTCAATTTACAAGTCAATTTATTCTACTAACCCGAACCCTAACACCTAACCATAACCTAACAGTCTATAGACAGTCTACTACAGTCTACTAATACTCTAATGACAGTCAGTAGTTGACTTATTTAGTTACTTAGTAAAATGTCTAAAGTGGACTATCGAAATAAAGTGGAATTTAAATCAGTGCAAATTATACAGTAACTTTCACAGGGTATTTTGAAAAAAAAAAACTTCTGAAGGCCGTTTTTGTATCATGTTGAGGTGTGTCTTGCACAACACAAGGACTTTTTGGGGGACTTTATACGTATACAAAAATTGAAGTGAAATGTAAATCTTAAACACTTCTCGTGACCTGTTTTTCTGTTATAGAGAAAAGTTCCACTTTCCTCGTATTTCAAAGAAATGGTACTGAGCTGTGTTACATCTACTGTATATGGAAAAGAGATACTTTTTGTCTGCATTCTTTGTATCCACATGCCAACACTTAATAATAATTTAATAATAACACAATAATTTATACATCATTGCTCTGGGGGAAAACAAACAACTGAAGACTTCAGATGCAAAAGCCTCTAAGTGCCATCTGAAATGTTCTTCTAGAATGATCATTTTGATCAAGCTTGCATGTTTATGTTCAGTTATTTCATTTTAATGGCAATGAAAATTACCTATTAATTGTTATTAAAGTGAAATTACTGAACTTTAATATACGAGCTTGATAAAAATGCTAATTTTAAAAGAAAATTTCAGATGGCACTTTTGCATCTGAAGTCTGCATACCCTATAAACTGGAGTTGAAAAGTGTGGCGCTAAAATAAGATGATAGGACTTACTGTCTCTGGGGGATGTATACATGTGCTTTAATATTCATGAGTGCATATTTATGTCTGCATGTTTAAATAACACAGAGCCTCCAGCCTCCATCCTGATCCTGCCTGCCATGCATCTGCCACTAGCCAGGGTCTTTCCCCTTGTTTTATCACTTTGTTTACTTCTATGATTTTGAATAATTCATGAAGTTGAAAAGCTGGGGGGCAATGACATGGGGATGCGGAGAGTAGCCAGCAAATGACATAAAGCTGATATATTGAAAAAGGTTTTCTTGTAGAATGACAACTATTCAGCCAACTGTTAAGGCTCTTGAGTTGCTAATTTCCATTAATCTACCAAACAGCTAACATAATCTGACTGGTGCACTATACATTACACCTATACATGTCTTTCCTGAATAACCAAAACATCAAACCAAGTGGCACAAAACACTTTTCAAAATTTTTTTGGTCATAATTACATTTGTTGTGTTTCAAATGTTAAAAGTAGATACTGCTCAAAATTAATACTAAAAAGGTTCTGAGAAAAGGAAAAGCGTCAGGGTTCTGTCACGTCAGTCGGGTATATTTTTGTTTGGTGACTGAGCCCTGATACTCCTACTGTCTCGTCATTGTGAGCGTGCGGTTTTGAGTTCTCTCGGGCCGTTCACTCTCCCGTCCCCGTGAGTTGTTTTGTGTGCGGAGCGTGGTGTTCCAGTAGCACCTCACTGCAGTACACGAGATCCAGGGGGCGGAGTTGGATCCAGATCTAAGGGGTGGAGATGGGTAGGTTTAGGGGTGGGTTTAGGGATCAGAGGGTGGAGATGGGTAGGTTTAGGGGTGGGTTTAGGGATCAGGGGGTGGAGATGGGTAGGTTTAGGGGTGGGTTTAGGGATCAGGGGGTGGAGATGGGTAGGTTTAGGGGTGGGTTTAGGGATCAGGGGGTGGAGATGGGTAGGTTTAGGGGTGGGTTTAGGGATCAGGGGGTGGAGATGGGTAGGTTTAGGTATATGTAAGGTGGGAGGAGTTGGATCTGGATCCAACTCTTCCCCCTGGATTTTGTGTTCTGCAGTGAGGACCAGTTCTGGGGTCTCATTTATAAAACTGTGCGTAAGAACCTTACTAAAAGTGTACGTGCGCCCGAAAGCCAAAAATGCCGTATGCAAAAAAATATTCAGACTTATAAAACCATTCGTACGCCAGAACCTGCGCAGAATTCACTTTATAAATCCCAGTCAGCGGAAGATTGTGCGCACATGCGTCTCCCCCCCGAAATAACCATATATGGAGTTTACAACGCCTAGTTTTACTATGCAGATCCTCATCTGCATATCATTTGCATATGATTATTCATCCACGTGATAACGTTTAACGGTACAAGACACATTACATTAATAAAAATCATGTAGTTGCCTATCCTTGCCTTGTTTTTGAATACATAAATCAAATAGTGTCAAATACATTTCAGAGAAAGTTTTTCTCAATCTTTTCCACTGGCCAAATTGTATTTTTAATTGATTTATATTTTTAATGGAAACAGATGGGCCTTGGGCATTATTTGCACGAAACTATTTTCTCAGACAATCTGGTATTATCATGATAAGCAATTATCTCTGTGGTTAAAACATTAAAACAGCACGCCACAGGAAAAGTGTTCAAAAACATCGCATCCACAACAAATATTTCTAATGTCTGAATAGGCTATAAAAAAATGTGTAACTCTCACTAATGATTTCATGTTTAAGTGTGTAACTCCATTAATTTGAATGGCATATTTAATCTAAATGTTTATACCAGAAGTAAAACATAGTTTAAATCATTATTTTATTTATTTAAACTGTTATTTGCGTCAGTTTCACTAAACGGCCCAACACGCTCGCTGGCGCGGACATTTAAGAAGGGATGGATATTTGCTTCAAGTGATAGGCTTGGTGAGTGAAATTATATTTTGTATTATCTTTATGTATATGTTTAATTTTCTTTAGATTTTCTGTCTAAAAGTGACCAAAAAGACGCATGGGTCAGAGTTTGCGTGCAGGTGCGCAAATTTTCCCATCAAGTTTGTTTTTATAAATCACAACTTGTGCGTCGGAAGTGGCGTACGCCTCTTTCAGGGCCTGTTTTATGCGTACGCAACGGTTATAAATGAGGCCCCTGGTGTTCGGATCCCAGCACTTCGGTCTAGTTTGGTTTCGGTTCTGTGTTAGGGTGAGAGCTCTCTTTGGCTGTGTGTTTGTGCCATATTTTGTTTGAGTGCATGGCTTGTGATTGTTTTCACTGGCCATGTGCTCTTGTTTTTGTCATGTTTGGTGTGAGAACATGGCTTGTCCAACCTGATCTAAAAAATGCTGGGTTGTTTTAACCCAATTTTGGGTCATATTTGGACAAACTCAAACATTGGGTTAAAAATGTCATTTAAAAATGTAACCCAATGGCTGGGTTTGTCCATATTTGACCGAAATTTGGGTTAAAACAACCCAGCATTTTTTTTTGAATGTATACATATTTCACGAGGTGGCTAATTCGTACGAATTCATATAACCTCACTCGTACGAAGATTTTTGCTAAATCTCAGTTCACCAATTCAAATGAATTCGTACGAATGACCCACCCCTGACCCCGCCCATAAACCTACCCATCACTGGGGTTTAGACAAATCATACGAATTCACCCGTACGAATTTGTACAAACTGGTCGTGAGATAGCATTGGCTTGTCATGTTTGTTTCTATGTGCCATGTGCTTTCCTCTCTGTTGTCTAACCCCTCCCTTCTTGTTATCTGATTATTGGTTAATTTGCCCCACCTGTCCTCCCTCGTTACTTGCTTTGTTTGCTCTCTCTATTTATTCTCCTTGTGTTTGCAGTCCTGTGCCAGATTGTTGTTGTATGTGCATCATATTTATCTGCCTTGCCTTGCCTTGCCTTGCCTTGCCTTGCCTTGCCTTGCCTTGCCTTGCCTTGCCTTGCCTTGCCTTGCCTTGCCTTTGCTTAGCTAGCTTAGCTTAGCTTAGCTTAGCTTAGTCCAGCCAATCATGGTTTCCCCCACATGGTGTTTTTTTTTTTTTCTGATGAATAAAAAGCCCATATCTGCAATCCTGACAAAAAGGGCTAGTTGTTTGTCGAACTTGGTTTGATATTTTGCATCGAATGCAGTGACATTCAGACATTTTAAACTGTTATTTATGATTCCAAATACTGTTTTCTGAGATGAAATCTGTTTGAGTCTGTATGTTGTTCAATGTGTGTGTGTGTGTGTGTGTGTGTGTGTGTGTGTGTGTGTGTGTGTGTGTGTGTGTGTGTGTAAAATGACCACATTGTTGTGATGATACATTTTTTTGCTCTTATTTAAAAAGAAAAATAAGATTGGAACACTAAACTGTTGTGGCAACTTAAGTACATTTGCCTACTTTTGCACTGTTGCAATATCACTGACCTCATGTATGAAGGTGTCCTGTGATAGACAGTCCGTTGCTCTTCCTCTTATCAAAGCCATATGGAATATCAGATTTGCATTTAGATGTATTTTTTCACACCCTTTCTTTTTTCCTTTCTGACTCAGGCGACAAAACTCGCCTTTGACATAATACAAGGATCTCTGTGGTTAGGAGACAGGAGCAAGCTACCCAAAGCCCTTTAATAAATGGCTGTTGTTGTTCATGCTGACAGCACAGCACCTGGTTGGCATGGAGCTGCCTTTTCTGTATTTAAAATGAGCTACTATTTTATATTGACTTCACGCTCTTCCTGCAGGGAAGTTATTCAAGAGCTGATGTAGCTGTAATCATTTAGATGCATTATTCATTTATTTTATTTTTTAAATAATTCCAGCCATAATGTGTCAGGAGCGATTCACTTCTAAATATCGTAATTCTAATATAACGCTAATAATAGAAGTAAGTGATTTTTGGTGCTTGCATCTCAAATCACTCTGAAAAATGTATCTAGCTTTGTGTTAAGTGCTCACTGTGTCAAGTGAAAATGAGATCCCAAATGAACTTTAATGGCTAATTTTGCCTTTGGGAGCAGAATCATACACATTTTGAGATAGCATTATTCTAAAGCGAAAGCCAATTATAACAGCTTTTTATCTTAAAGACCTCAAATGCTAAAGCAATTTTGGGCTACTAGTAATTATGCAGAGCAAGCTGAAATAGCTGTTTAGTTATTTATACACCTGCACTGCCGTTATTCGTATAAAGGAGGTAAAACCACCATGTTCTAAGAGAGGAATTATATGATGCTCTGTAGCTAATAATAGCAGTCTAATAAAGTCTGTGTAAGTACCAATTAAAAAGTGAAAACAAAGTATTTTCAGAGTAATGCTGAAATCCATTTTTTTTTTCACGCTTGACTTAAACCACTGAAGTCAATTAATTTTAAATGCAATGAATGCAGTCCTTTGAATGAAAACTGATGATGACATCATTGAGACAGCTGGTCTAGATTTTGCTTTGCTTTGTTGACATAATTCAATCATGAAAACACAATACTTTGATCAAATTGATGTACTTGAGCTCATAATCAGAGCAACCATAATCGTAGTAAAATATGTGGTGTATGTTGATTTGAATCGCAATAAACAGGCATGTAAACACTAGTCGTCTACTCTGACCAAAGTGTGCCTGTGCTTGTGACGTACACAGATGACGTGTCAGGCTCCTGCAGTGATATGCAGATTCGTAAACATGTTTGTAAAGAAGGCATCACATTTTTTGGGAAAGAAACTGAGTTCATGTTGACAACTTTGCACTGCATGAATATAATGCAGTACATTATTGGTTGAAACATAAAAATGAAGACATTTTAGACGTGTCACCGAGATTGGATTCAAACAGTAGCCAGTAACACACCTAATGAATGTGAGTTTATCATTTGTGCTGTGCATTGGGGTATGTGGATAATGGCGGTAAAAAACAACCATAATTCTTCGAAAATAATCAGAGTAATGAAAATTGCATGTAAATGGGAGTGAAGAGGTTTGCTAATGTCATGTAAACATCTTACTGTGATTAAGTCCTTACTCTGATTGAATAATCACAGTAATTACATTAATTGTGTAAATATATTGCATTTTGGTTATTTCACAATGCAAAACCTTTTGTGCAAAACAAGTGATTTACTAAACAGGGCGCATTAGTGTGAAAGCACAACACCAAAAAGGCGTTGATGGGAGTGGAAAGTTCTGCAAATTAAAGAACACAGACGCAGTCGGATCATTTCCATAATGACCAACGCAATTTACCAAGAGCAGCGCAAATTAGCATCTGGTTTAAGACATGCATATTTGGGCGTTAAAGGGATAGTTCACCTAAAAATGAAAATTAGCCCATTATTTACTCACCCTGAAGCCATCCTAGGTGTATATGACATTCTTCCTTCAGATGTTATATTAAAAAATGTCCTTGCTCTTCCAAGCTTTATGATGGGAGTGAATGGGCACTATTTTTTGAAGTCCATACAAGTGCATCATATCCATCATAAAAGTGTCCCAAACGGATCCGAGGGGTTAATAAAGGCCTTCGAAAGCAAAGCGTTGGTGTAAGAAAAATATCCATATTTAAAACTTTATGGACTAAAATAACTAGCTTCCGGCAGACGGCCGTACGCATTGATTTACGGCATAAACCATTGAACTTGACGCACAACGTAATGACGAACGCGGTTGCCCAGCCCTGTTTGTTTGAACCGCGAGAGGCATACATCATACATACGTGTTACTCTTTTGCCGTAAGTCGACTTGCGTACGGCCGTCTGCCGGAAGCTAGTTATTTTAGTCGATAAAGTTTTAAATATGGAAATTTTTCTTACAAGAACGCATCGCATCGCTTCGCTTCAGAGGGCCTTTATTAACCCCTCTGAGCCGTTTGGGACACTTATACTGTATGATGGATATGATGCACTTGTATGGACTTCAAAAAAATAGTGCCCATTCACTCCCATTATAAAGCCAGGACATTTTTTTATATAAGTCCGAATGTATTAGCATAATAATGTCATATACACCTAGAATGGCTTCAGGGTGAGTAAATCATGGGCAAATCTTTTCATTTTTCATTATTGGGTGAACTATCCCTTTAAATAACAGAGCAAATTCCAGCAAACCTACTAGGCAAACCTTAGTAAATCACCTTGCATGATTCATTTAAATACTCTCCTCCCATAAATTTTGCATCTGAAATGGAAACTCCTTCAAATGCATATGCAATAAGATCAGCCTAAAAAATAACCCTGTCCCGCCTTTTTAGCACAATTTTTTCACTGCGTGTCTTTAGTAAATCCTGACAGTATTTTTTTAACACTAAAAGAGGGTTTGCGCTGGCGCAAGCAGATAGTAAATCCTAGCTATAGTGCATATTATGAACCACTTACTTTGCATTCTAGAAGAAATAAAGAATAACTGTTTTGTGAACTTTTTCTTTAATACATCATAAGAAAAAAAGATGTTCTGAATTTAAAGTGCAAAGATACATTAAATTATTTTATTGATGCTGACTTAACGCTCACCCTTCTTGTTCATCTCATATTTATTCTGTATGTCAGTGTGTGAGACTTTGGTCAGGAGATGGATGCACCAAGTGAAATAGCTCACGCTGATGGATCAATGCAAACATTTCTGTTGACAAGGATAAATGTGAACATAAAACCCACACATTACAATGAATCACTTCTGATTTCTGAGCAGTGTAGTCTTCCTACTGTGAAAGTTTGGTTTCTGGGTGATATTTGTTTCAATAAAGATTAGCAAAAATTTCAGAAGAGATGATCCGTGATCTGCATGTTAAAACGCCCCTGTGATGATAGCAATACAGTAGACAGACAGGGATCAATGTTGACTGTTATTTAGGATGATAAGCTTCTGTCAGCATCGTGAACAAATACTTTTTTGGTCCAATGAATCACTTCCTGCCCTTTTTATGTCTTTTCATTTTAGTATGCAGACACCTCAAATAGTCACTTAGATACAACTTTGTCTTGTATTAAGAGTAAATTTGTTGTAAAATAAATGTTTGTTATCTAATTGAATATGTTGTTTGTTATACATTATTGTACTTTACCATTAAAAAATGTGGGTTCAGTGTGATTTTAATTTTTTATTAATTTTTTTAAATAATTTGATTCAGCAAGGATGCATTAAAATGATCAAAGGTTATAAATACATCAATAAAATTACAAAACATTATTTAAAAAAAATGCTGCTCTTTAAGAACTTTAAGAACCACAACTGTCAATATTTATAAGAAATGTTTTTTGCGCAAATCATCAGCATATTAGAATGATTTCTGAAGGATCATGTGACTCTGAAGACTGAATGATGCTAAAAAATTCAGCTTTGCCATCACATTTTATTACAAATTATATTTCAAAATATATTTAAATATAAAAGAGTAAAATTTGTATTACTTTATTACTGTTATGCTGTATTTTCAAATAAATGAGCATCATTTTTATAAGAGTCATTTGTTCACGCATCAGACAAATGTGTTCAACCACTGCAATGCATGCCAGTCTATTTTTGTAGTATCATTAATTTAATATTTGCATGCCCCTAAGTGTCACATAAAAATGAGCAAACTGTGTTTTGGTCGTTTTATATGTCACTCACACGCCCCCTCATACTGTATTTGAACTGATGGTTCTTGGCTAGAAAATACACCAGATTTAATGCCGAATATCTTTGCCTGCTTGTCTCAGACTGTGTTGGGTGAGCACAGACAGAATATAGTGCTGTGAGTTTATGAGAGCTGCCAGAGTGCAATAATAATTCCCAGTACTGTGAGTGTTTTAGAATATCGTCAGCCATACTTGTCTGGCCTCATACTGACTTAGTCCAACAGGGCACATCACATCCTCAGTCAGCTATGAGAAAGTATTTGCACCCAGTGGAGCAGTCAATCACATCAGAACAGGCCTACTGACACCAGAGCCACCATAACTCTCCTCAGAACAAGAGGCTTTTGCTCCGGTCCTGCAGTCACGCTCGTCCCGGACTCCACTAAGATTCAGAGCATGTTCCCTCTCTTCATCACTCTCTTGGCTAATGAGTCGAGGAGCTCTTGTTGTGCAATCGGGAACCCTAGCTATACCTTCACTCCGGTACCACTCATCCCGCTGAACGCTGACCCTCCCATCCACCCACCTCTCGCTTCTCTCGGGCTGAAAGACAGCCAAGTCTTTTCATTACAAAAAGTGGTCTGAGTCTCCTCTCCTAGACCGACTCACTCAGTCATTTCTGTCCGCTGCAGAGCCATTACGATGATTGAGGTTAATTGTGTAAATATTTCAGGTGGCCCATCACAATGCATTTTGTCATTGCAGCGCCAAAATAGAAAGTTACATGGAGCTTGTTTGTTTACTCAGCAATAAAATAAGATGAGCAGAAATCTAGAAATAGGTGTCTATTTCAAATAAATGCTGTTCTTTGAAAAACGTATTCTTGAACTTTCTATTCAACAAAGAATCCTGGAAAACTGTATCACGGTTTTCACAAAACTATTACGTTTTCAACATTGATAATAATAATAAGAAATGTTTCTTGAGCACCAAATCAAAATATTAGAATGATTTGTGAAGGATCATGTGACACTGAAGACTGGTGTAATGATGCTGAAAATTCAGCTTTGCCATCACAGGAATAAATTACAGTTTAAAATGCAGAAATTTTTTTTTTGTAATAATATTTAACAATATTATTGTTTTTACTGTATTTTTTTATCAAATAAATGCAGTCTCGGTGCGTATAAGAGACTTTATTCAAAAACATGAATACAAATCTTACTAACCCCAACCTTAGTTGGGTAATTATTTCAGACATATAGCTATAATTTTTTTTTTTTTCAATTGTATCAATTGATTTTATTTACACTAACTAGTGAAAATAGTAGCATGTTCTTGGTGATATGCTATTTACACAAAGTAAAAAATAGTGATAGATTTTATTTACACTATGTAAAATATAGCAGTATTTTCTTTGTAATGTGTAAATAGTAGTTATATGCTATTTATACTAAGTGCATGCACCTAAGTGTTGTTGTATATTAAACGGTATGCAATAATAACACAGAGTGTAAATGATTTATATTTATTAAAATTATGAAATGGATGCCGCCTTATTTGGACAATAAAGCCCTCCCTACACCTACCCCTAACCGATAAACACTTCATTATTAAACACACGTTAGACACTTTATTTCCACTTTTTGAAAATATTTTTCATTTTTATTGAAAATAAATGTCTTTCTGATCTGATAATGTGATGGGAAAAGTAAGTTTTCGGACAAAAGGCGGATTCGAACTGTGGACGATTAAGGTTAGGGTTGAACTTTCAGACACACGCCTTACCTACACTACTGCGACAATTGACAATTCAGCGTTTTCTGTCATTTTGTCTGGCCCAAACCATACGTTAGTGGGTGGAGTTGGTGTAAATAGCCTCTGCCAACATGGCGGGCTATTTGCACTTAGTGTAAATAGACACTCCGTAAAAGGCAATTCTGGAAAAGAACCAGTTTGTAAGAGTAATTTGTTCACGAATCAAACATTGTGGTTTGCTGTGTTTGTTATTGAACAGCACTGTGAAGCTCATAGTGGCACTGCCCTGAATCTCAATTCATGCGCAAATGCTTCCGTTGCTTGGAAGTGACGGTCGAAATTTCTTTGGTACAACTACAAGCTGAATGCCACGTTACTGAATCATTTTCCAAGTCTGCAATAAGTTTTTGCTCGCTGGGAACAATTCCAGCGCAAGCTTCATCAGTGTGGCCGATTCATCACATTCCTGCTGTTCTCTTCAACAGAAACATAGATTACAACCTACAGCCTGCACATAAAGGAACCAGGTCAAGGACCAACATGATGGATGGGGTACATTTAAAACATAGTTTACAGCCACCCACTTCAAAAGCTTTTTCAATGATAAACAAATCTTGAAGTCCCTTGACAGATGTTCACTGCTTCTTAATTGATTAGCTGTTTCTCTCACCCAAACGGAGGAGGGCTAAATTAAAAGAGTGGTTGTGTTTTCCTAACTGACACAGGCACTTTGTCAGTGAAAGGTTATTGGCTCCTCTCCCATCCTCATGACCTGCCAGCGCTAACCGACAGGGAGCCTCTGTATCCAACTTCTAATAATTCCTCCTTGGCAGTTTTAAGCAGGATCAGTGACCGAGGAGCTTGTTCAGTGGGGGCAGCTGGGAGAGCAAAGTCATTTAGATTCTCATCACACACCAGATTTACCTCCCCCTGAGCAACAACACGGATAACCGCTGCTTGTTTGTGCTGTTTGGGTAAATGGCATAGCCTATCTTTTGTCACATGCTTCAGAGAATGAAGAGACACATTTCAGAGCACCTTTTTATTGACGTTCATTTGTTGCTGGTGACAAAAAACAACGTTTTTTTTTACTTTGTGAAAGAGTGTGGGCTAATGATATGAACACCGAAAACCATTTTTTCTAAGATATTTTCTAATGAAATGTCTATTCCAATGTACAAATATGAATTTAAATATTTTTAATGTTGTAATTATGTTGTAATATTTATATTACATAAGCTATTTTAATATTTACAATTTTCAAGTTTCTTCAGCAAATCATGATAATGGAATGATTTTTGAAGGATCATGTGACACTGAAGACTGGAGAATTGCTGCTGAAAATTCAGCTTTAGATGTTAATATTTCAAATATCAAAAATACATTTTATTTTTAAATTGCAATCATATGTCAGTTACATGTGGAGTTTAACAAACAAAGAGTCTTTAATGAATAAATCCAAAACGGAACACTCAGGAGATCACAGGGAGAAATACAGCATAGTATAGGCCTAACCACTTAAACTACAGAGTGATGAACACAGAACAAAGGATACTGAGGGCTTATATAGCCTACACAGAACTACATAATTAACAAGACTAGTAATTTAATCAGGAACCATGGAAACCAACCATCCAGGGGTGCGTTTCCCGAAAGCATCGTTAGCCAACTATGGTCGCAAGTTCCGTAGCCTAGTTATCAGCATAGTTCAACGATTTGGTGTTTCCCGAAACCATCGTTCCAACGAACGTTCGCAAACAGCATCGCAAACTTGTGTGGTTGGAACGACAGCTCTCGAGCTGTGGTTAGAAGCATTGTTTCTAGTTTACATGAGATGTAGACTGAATAAATCCTTATCTTTAGCAAAATAAGCAAGCTGACATTCAGTACAACCCGTGTTATTTATTTAGAATACATACAAATGTAATTTACGTCTTTTAATTTGTCAAGAGATTTAAAGCATCGTTTTTGAAGACTGCGCATGTGCGAACGTGCTCTGTAAGAACGAGCCAAATATTGAGTCTGGTAATAAAGCAAAATAACTGAGAAAATTTAGAAATGGTCTTCAGATGCCATGTCTGTTACTTATATGACAAAATCTAGCGTTAATTCGATCTCAAACAGATTAATTAAAATAAGTTATTAGTCCACCACGTGCCAGACGTCGTAAACCAACGTGGTTGAATGATACTTTGCGACATACGGTTTCGGGAAACAGTCGTGACCATAGATATCATATATAAACGCTAGATGTCTTATGGCGCAGTCACTTCCGGCATCATCGTTCGGCCATCTTGTGACAGTGCTCTGTGCATTAAGGTGAATGATCAGCACGCACACAAATCCTCTTATCTCGCTGAAATCTTGACGGATTTACAAACGGTTTGGTTTCTTACAAACGTTATTAACGTGGCTATAATTCCGAATGCTTGAACATGTATGTTATAATTTTTCATATGTATGCAGTGTATGTATGCAGTGTCATAACTACATCTCTGACGTTTATAACAAACCAAACCGTTTGAAAATCGGTAGAAAAATGAGCAAGTTATGGTTATTTAAAAGTACATGCACCATTGAAGTAGTGAGCGAGTACACTGTCGCAAGATGGCCGCCACGTGCGGACGTCGACCTCCATTGGCCAGCAGTGCGCACGAGACATCTAGCCTTTATATATGATATCTATGGTCGTGACTAGCTAGTTGATTTCTCCATCGATGCATCGTACAATGGTAGTTAAGCAGCGAGCTATAAGTCATTTCAACTTAAATTACAATTAACTGAATTAAAAATGAGTTGAATCTTGTATAACATGAAAATTGTGATTAGTTAAAGCAATGTAAAACCATATGTTGTCATAACTTATTGATCATATAATTTTTTTGCAGAGGCATTCATTTATGTTTATGTGTGTGTGATTTGTGTGAGACTCTTTTGGGTTTTTGCCAGCTGGATGTTATGCTTAAGTGTTTCTCAGGTGAGCGACAGCTTTGGCAGTCCCATATGGCTCTGTTCAGTCTGATTCTGTGAGGAGTGCAAAAGAGCTGTGAATTTTGCGGTACTTCTTGGCAGCTGTTCCTCTCATGTGGGAGTTGTCATTGAAATTCCATGCAGGTGATTAGGAAATGATATCAATGTTTGCTAGTGTTTTTGTTTCATTTATTTATTGCTTTTTTTATTATTTTTTATTTTGTTAGGCCTATTTCCTAGAAGGATTTACAGCTTTAAATTAAATTCCACCTGTAGCAAATTAGCTCAAAAGGGAAATATGTTGGCTATAATTAATTACAATTATAAATATTTGGATTAGCTTCAGAATTGTCTGTAGCAGAATTAATATGGCAATTTAATTCTTCCTGATAATAATAATAACTTTTTCCTACTCTAGTACTAGCAGTTTAATAGCATGTAGCAAGATCAAACGTTTAAGTGACTTTGATTTGTCAGCCGCAAACACAGAGGCAATCAAGCGTGGATATAATGGATTTAATAAATGAAACTATAGGTACTTAGTTTACAACTAAACTAAGCAAAGATTATATATAGAATAAAGAAAAGTAAAGAAAGAGTTGGAGAAGAGCAAAGCATGGCAAGATTTACAATTAGTTAACCACAGCCTATATGAGAACCACCAAAGAATCACCTTTAACAAGGGGCAAAATGCATCTAAAGGCTGCAAAACAGTTATTGCATTAACTTCGATTGATGAGCAAGTCCAGATGCGGTAGAGTCCGGAGATTCTTGATGATTTCGCTAGGAGTTCGCTGAAGCTTTCTTTGAGTTCTTCTGGATGGTTCACATTGAATCCAACGAAGTTAACCTGAAGGTAAGTTGCCGGAAAAAGTCAGGAAGCATGGTGTCTCAAAAAGATTGAGTGAAGACATTTCTATGTAGGAAACTCTTAAAGAGTTGTTGATGAGGTGGCCAATCAGAAGTCTCTTTTCTAACCCTTTGAAGGGAAGTTGCTTTGCGACTCTTTGGGGCCGAGCCAGTGATCAAGTTTGAACAAAGGCCCTGTTTACACCTGGTATTAAGATGCGTTTTGGTCAATTGGATCACAAGTGGACGACGCTAAATACAGGTGTAAATGGGGTCTAAAATGTTATGAGCCTGTCCACTTTGGACCACTTCAAGAGGTACACTTTTAAGAAAAATGGTTCTAAACAGTACCAAATTAAGGTTCTTCGGCTTGTAACAATAGCAGAACACTTTTTGGGGCTAAACAGAACCCTTTTCATAAGGTTCCATAAAGAAACATGCTTTGAAAGTGCTATAGGACCTTAATGGTGTTATAAATAACCTTTTCAACAATATTTATTTTCATTAAAATTAGTATTAGTATCTTCATATTATTAATATTACTATTATTTTTTATAAATTATTTATTAATATTGTTTTTTTTTAGCCATCTATCTACCTGGTCTTATATCTTGTTGCCTCTATTTTTGTTTTACATTAACAAAACCAGCATGTTGTGTCAATTAGGTACTTTCATTTTTTATTGACATGGGAGATAGTCGCAAAAATGACAGTGGCCTCTTACAACTGAGGTTAGCTGAATACTTTAATAAATAACAATTGACACTGAACACGCAATAGATGTAAAGTAGACCAAGTTCCAGTGAAATATCTTCACAATCCCCTATGATGTCTTTACGTCCTTCATTATGTGTGTATTCTGAGTGGCAGTTTCTCTCTGCAGATGATGAGGTTATGATACGTGACAGCATCTGAAATACACAATTGAGTTTAGAGTTATAGTGTCTCTTCCGTTTGATTATGTAAATACAATTGTTAATGAAGACCAAAATGACCAAAAATGGACAGTATGAGCCCTACCATGTTAAAAGGAAAAAGTGATTTTTTGTTTAGACAAAGTCATCATTTAAAGGTATCAAACAATATGGATCATAATTTATTGACATTTTAAGAAAGAAATCATTTACCAGTTGAGAGTATGTTGACAGTCTGTGTAGTAACTGTAGTTGTAGCTGAGCTCCAGAAAATCAGTAATGAGGTGGCTTTGACAGTTACAGATTTTGAAAACAAAAAGGCAGGGAGAACCATAAACTCTAACACAAAGAACTCTAAAGGACCATCAACTCTAACACAAAGAACCATTTCAGCATATAAAGGGTTCTTCAGGACGATACGGTACTAGAACTGTTATACGTGTAAAGAACCATCTTTTTTTAGAGTGTAGTCGATTGCTTTCGTAGTGTAAAACGCTCATGTGAATGCGTTTGAACAGTCACAAAAGACCACTGACCTAATACAAAAAAATATATATAAGAAGCTCACCAGCTCACTAGGATTTAAACTTTGTCGGCAGGAGACCCAAGATCGGTTTGAAGACAAAAAACGTACCAAGCACAATGTTCTCTCACCATTCCTGATTTCTAACACGCAACTCAGCAGTCGGCGAGTTCGGCAGAAACGAAAGCTAATGCTTTCCGTATGTTTTTCCGTTGTCCCAAATTGAGCAAGCTAATTTTGTCCATAAGATTGAAAGATCTGAAAAAACACATACATTTACAGACCCTCACCTTGAAATCAGGACAGAAATGGTTGAAAGTGGACAAAAGAGATGGTTTAAAACACCAGTTGTAAACGGGTATGTGTCTGCCACGTCTACCTGTTATCCGATCGACTAAAATGCATCTTAATACCAGGTGTAAACAGAACCAAAAGGGAAAGGGGAAAGGTTTTTTATGATGCCTCAAGCACAATCGACCACCATTTTGACCACACCATCAATACTTTTACATCCTTCTGCATTTAGCTAATATATTCAAAGGTAATTGGACTTTCAGGTCATCTGGCCTAGTCAAATACAGTGGAAAAGAATGGCCGGCCACCTTTGCAGATCTCACCAGGGAGACGTCTGGCATAATTACACCCACCTGCCTCAACGCGCCACCCACAAACCCCTCCAAGTTGGCAGAAGAAAAAGCAGAATCCAAGGTCAAATAATACACAGCATTGTGGAAAGCTAGCTGATGAAAAGAAAAGGGCTCAGCATGGGGGCTCTGACTCACTCTGACAGAATAGAAAATTGCATGTAATATGCCTCCAATCTGAGCTTACTAGTGGTGAATCATGTTAGAAGTTTTGTTCTTTGTCCCTCACAGCATCAATTAAGTGACTTTAAGAAATTAAGGAAAGAGACATTTAATAGAGAGTTGATAGGGCCAGCTGCGCTGCATTTTTAAATAATGGCTAGCAAGGTCTTGCTGCTAAATGGCAAATAAAAAAAAAACCACCATTGAAGGTAAAAAAAGACCTGACCAATTTGATTCTGTGGATATTGCTGCAGTAATTTTCAAATGATAAAACGGGCATCTGTTTGGTTTGAAACGGCCTGCTTAATATCAGATCGTCTGCAATTGAACAACTGTGGGGATTTAGACATTTTTATTTGTGCATATGCGTATGCATATGTTAGATTTAAAGATCACAGTTCTCTCAATCCACAGATGGTCCAGCTTAAATTTAACCTGTTTCACATAGCATGCATATTTATTTTGCCGGTCATATTAACAAGTCACAGCTTTCACACTGTGCAACAGTCTGCGTAAGCAGAGAGGTGTTGCGTCGCACTGGGCTCACATGTAGGATGTTTAAATATTCAACACATGTGACTGAATCTAGATGATTTTTAGCAGTTTGGTTTGTGTTCTATGTATAATCATATTATAGATTTAAATGTGGTTTATTGAAGTTCTCAATTGCACATTCCCATTAATCTTACCATAATTATAAAGCCAGTAAGAAATATTAAAGTAATGCTTTTTAATGTTTTGCTTTTTCCTTTAGTGTGTAAGGCATCTATTTGTGCATGTATAATATCTGCAAAGTTGCAAAGCTCAGTCTCCCATAAAGGGATTTATTTTATCAGAGAACGCTGATCTAGATCTGCCTAAAATGCCTCGATCAAAGGCAAGGCTTCAGTGAATTGTAGTGTTGTCGTCATGTCGTGATTACTCTGGGCTTCCGGAAGGCAGGGTTTTGTGAAAACCGGAGCTCAATCAAACTGGAATAGAGGTGTTGCAATAATGTAAAATTATTAAAAAATGTTTTTTGAACATTGAAGCATGTTAACCTTGTACACCCAATAAACAAAATAATGACCTGCAGCCAGCATCATATGGCCTCTTTAAGAAAATATTCAATGCAGCATTACATTTTCAGTTGTGATACAGAAAAATATGGTCACTTTAGTTTAGGGTCCAATTCTCACTATTAACTAGTTGCTTATTAGCATGCATATTACTAGGATATTGACTGATTATTAGTACTTATAAAGCAAATATTAATGCCTTATTTTGCATGACAATATTCTACATCCCTTATTACCACCCAATTCCTAAACTTTACAACTAGCCTACTTTACTAACTATTAATAATCAGTAATTAGGAGTTTATTGAGGCAAAAGTTGTAGTTAATAGATTAAGCCCCCCTGTACTGAATAATTGTATCCCTTAGTTAAAACTCATCTTTGATCACCAAAATGACATATTTAAACATTTTTTCCTTGAAAAAAATATTCATGCCTTAAAATAGCATAATTTAGTATACATGGTTCTATGAATATGCAAATTAGTCCCGCCTCCACTCACTCACACCAGCTCAGAGATCCACTCGTTGATAATCACACGTTCACGTGATTGGTTACAATGTAGTCTGTGACGTCAGAAACACCAATGATTTCAAAACGCGTCTTTGAGACTGTCTTTGGTTCACTGCACTGCATCAATGGTGTTGACTTATGCATTTGTACATGGTTTGTCTTTATTAAAAACAACACATAGACATATCCAAAAACATTAAAAGCTTAATTTTCACCACGGGGGACTTTAATAGTGAGAATTGTACCCTAATCTAAAGTGTGTTAATTTGCAGTTCTGCTTATGTGCTTCTTACATGTGTGGTGTAAAACAGGCCTAAGATGTACTGAGTTCACATAGATATGATGTTCACAAATGCTCCTCTGCCGAGTTCAATAA
The DNA here is from genome assembly GCF_951802725.1 of Rutilus rutilus. NCBI lineage: Eukaryota > Metazoa > Chordata > Actinopteri > Cypriniformes > Leuciscidae > Rutilus > Rutilus rutilus. The sequence continues at coordinate 23,122,985 of NC_140223.1, forward strand.
ATCAAAGTTAAGCTGTCAAGTACATTTTTGAATGTTTCTTCAGTCGCAGCTTGACTTGAAGGTACAGTACCTTCCTCTGAGTACTGTGTGTGTGTGTGTGTGTGTTTCTGTTATTGTGGAAATGAAACAGCCTGAGCCTAACCTCAGAATGACACACTTTTCAGGGTATGCCCTCCACTGAGTGGCGTGTATGCTCATCGCATCACTTCCTGCTCACTAGTTCATGTCAAAGTATTTTGAAGAGGTCCTTTGCCCTTCTGCTGCGTTCAACTGAATATGTTTGGGTGATTCTTAAAATAAGTGCACTTTTGACTAATACACTACCATTCAAAAGTTTGGGGTCTATTTGTTCATGTTCAGAAAGACTTATAGAAGCTTGTTCATGCTTTTATCGCCAGCAGGGTGGACTATTGTAATGGACTCCTCACTGGACTTCCCAAATATGCCATTAGCTGCAGCCCATTCAAGAACGCTGCTGCCAGGATTCTGAGCAAAACCAGAAAATCTCAGGTCTTTACACTGGCTTCCAGCTACATTTAGAATTGATTTTAAAGTAATGTTACTTGTTTATAAATCACTCAATGGCCTATGACCTCAATACATTGCAGATATGCTCATTGAATATAAACCTAACAAATCACTCAGATAAATCAGGATCAAATGCCAAGGTTCACTCAAAACAAGGCTAGTCTGCTTTTAGCTTTTCTGGAACCAGAAGAGACCAGATCAGTTGCCAGCCACATTCAAATCCAGACACAAAACACATCTGTTTAGCAGTGCATTTACTGAATGAGCATTGTGCTACATCCTACTGATTGCACTGTCTCTTATCTGTGTATCCTCTTTTTATTACTTTTTTTAATTTAAATTCATTTAAATTAAAATGAAAAAATAAATTTATTTTGCCTAATACAGTACATTATTCATTGAACACACCTTTAGAAAGTAGAATGCATTAAAGACAACCAATTTCAGATGTTTAACTTTGGTTACGATTATTTATGAAAAGATATAATGTATTATAGCGTACATTATGAATATCTTTATAATGCATTATGCAAGTAACGTGTTGGCAAAGCATTTCTTTTAAAAAAACTACAGTGTCTATATTGTCTGTTTCAGTTTTGTTTTCACTGTGTTCTATTCCTGTTTTGCCTGCTAGTTCTCTAGTTTCCCTAGTTAATCATGAATTCATTTTAGGGGCAGTTAACCGAATTGAACAAACACCTATTTATTAAGCAGTTGTACAGTGTTTATTATGGAAGCTTGTTTCCGCCACTGAATAATAAATAAATAATAATAATTGCGACTTTTTATCTCACAATTGCGAGTTTACATCTCGCAATTCTGACTTTATTTCTCAGAATTGCGAGATATAAAGTCAGAATTGCGTGAAATAAAGTCGCAATTGCGTGTTATAAAGTCAGAATTGCGAGATATAAAGTCAGAATTGCGTGAAATAAAGTCGCAATTGCGTATTATAAAGTCAGAATTGCAAGATATAAAGTCAGAATTGCGTGAAAGAATTTTCTCGCAATTGCGACTTTATATCACGCAATTCTGACTTTATAACACATAATTGCGAGTTTATATCTCGCAATTCTGACATCTTTTCTCAGATATAATATGGAAGCTTGTTTCCGCCACAAAATAAAAAAAATTACATGATAATTGCAACTTTTTATCTCACAATTGCGAGTTTACATCTCGCAATTCTGACTTTATTTCTCAGAATTGCGAGATATAAAGTCAGAATTGCGTGTTATAAAGTCAGAATTCTGACTTTTTTCTCACAATTGCGATTTTATATCACACGATTCTGACTTTATAACACATAATTGCGAGTTTATATCTCGCAATTCTGACATCTTTTCTCAGATATCATATGGAAGCTTGTTTCCGCCACAAAATAAAAAATATTTAATGATAATTGCGACTTTTTATCTCACAACTGCAAGTTTACATCTCGCAATTCTGACTTTATTTCTCAGAATTGCGAGATATAAAGTCAGAATTGCGTGAAATAAAGTCAGAATTGCGTGTTATAAAGTCAGAATTGCGAGATATAAAGTCGCAATTGCGTGTTATAAAGTCAAAATTCTGACTTTTTTTCTCGCAATTGCGACTTTATATCACGCAACTGTGAGTTTATATCTCGCAATTCTGACTTTATAGCATGCAATTCTGACTTTATATCTCCCAAATTGCGACTTTATTTCTCAGAATTGCGACTTTATATATCACAATTGCGACTTTATTTCTCAGAATTGCGACTTCATATCTCGCAATTGCGACTTTATTTATCAGAATTGCGACTTTATTTCTCACAATTCTGACTTCATATCTCGCAATTCTGAGAAAAAAAGTCACATTTCTGACATGATATATCGCAATTGTGAGAAAAAAAGTCAGAATTGTGAAATAAAAAGTCGCAATTATTATTATTTATTTATTATTCAGTGGCGGAAACAAGCTTCCATAGTTTATACAGTATAATAAAAAAAATATTTGGTAACACTTTACAATACGGGTGCACTAATAAGCATTAATTCATGCTTAACTAATGCACAGATAATCATGTGTTAATGTATGACTTAATAACTTATTTTATTAACTAAAAGTGTAAATCAATGTGTTAATTACCACAGTTGGTCAAAGTCATGTACTTCAAGTTGTCTGCTTTAATTAATCATTAACTAATGTTTTGCAAATGCATCATTATGTTATGACTTTACTTGTTGAGGCACATGACTATTAACTAATTGTTAAGTAATATGCCATTTATGGGTTTACATGGCACCAAAATGGCATATTACTTAACAATTAGTTAATAGTCATGTGCCTCAACAAGTAAAGTCATAACATAATGATACATTTGCAAATCATTAGTTAATGATTAATTAAAGCAGACAACTGGAAGTTGAAGTACATGACTTTGACCAGCTGTGGTAATTAACACATTAATTTACACTTTTAGTTAATAAAATAAGTTATTAAGGAATTAATACATTATGACACATTTAATTAATAACAATTCATATATTACTTAATCTATGAATCATTTAGAATCTTTATTAGTTGCTGATGCAGTAATCATTAATTAATGGTTTAGTTCTTCATGAGTCATACATTAACACATGATTATCTGTGCATTAGTTAAGCATGAATTAATGCTTATTTGTGCACCCGTATTGTAAAGTGTTACCAATTAATACCAAATATTTTCACTCAGGCATAAGCACAGCCCAAAAACCATGCTAAAAAGCCAATAATTTCATATGAAATGTATATACCATTTAATGATGATGCATTAAGCTCTCAGTCTTTGTTTAGCTGTTTGCTGTAAATGGCTCTTGTGCAGCTGAGGGCTTTTGAGAGGGCCAAGTGAAGTTAATCAGATGCAGTGTATGTCAACAGCTGGATGATTCCTAATGAGTAACAGCAGGTGCCCTCTATGGAGAGATGGGACACCATAATATCAACAGCTTTTGACTGTTAATCTTGCACTCTAACCTGAATATCACTGTCTGAGTTTAAGGGGGAAAAAAAGATTAAAACATCAAGATGATGGATTGATGTCTATGATTATAATGATGTGAATAATCTGGGGAGAATAATGTTGGTTTTATGTTGGTTTAACGTGTGGAAGCCCATTTCTGCCACATAAGAAAAAAAAGTCATGCAGTCAAAAATAATCATGACATATAAAGTTATAATTATGACACAACAGTTGACATTACGTCCCCTTGGAATTATAAGGTTCTATCTGCGTTCTGAGCAGTTTTGAGATATTGAGCTTTAAAGTTTTTGCATTCCATTCGACTGTGTAGAAAGAACCTTTTTATTTTCTCAATTTGAGATACTAAATCAAATTTATGAAATAAAGTCATTATTAATTGAAACATTTCATCTTATGTCTTGACTTTTTGTCATAATTTCAATTTATGACAAAAACATTTTTTAACAAAACTTTAAAACTAAAAAGACATAATTATGAGATACCATGTCACAATTATGATTTACCAAAGCATGATTGTTTTATTTCCCTCTTTTGTGTCAGGAATGGGCTTAAACATGTTGTAAGTATTAAAAATATTTTTCTCTCTTTTTACTGTGCATTCATCCATCCATTAACTTGTCAGTTTTACTTGTGCATATAATTCTACCAATAGAGTAATGCATTCACGTGCTATTGGAATTATGGTAAACACGAGTTTCCTAGTTAAAAACTGGACATGAATGCCCTCTCAAGTCATATTTAACACTGGGAACTTGGAGACTTTAAACATTGCGGAGGGGCGAACGATTGCTGCTGTGACTGGTAGTTTATTCCTTTTTCGTTTTTTCCACAACAGTAAGTTACATCGCCTTGTATTGTCGTGAAAGTAGCTCATATTTACATATACACTGTAAAAAATTTCTAACCCTCCCAAATCAAAAATTTCAAGTGACCGATAACATCTACATTTTTCAATTGGCCCAAGTGAAATTCTGTAAATTTCAATTGGCCCAAGTGAAAATCTGTACATTTAATTTTATAATTTACAGAATTTCACTTGGGCCAATTGAAAAATTTAGATGTTATCGGTCACTTGAAATTTTTGATTTGGGAGGGTTAGAATTTTTTTACAGTGTATGTACAACCATTTGAGGCACATTGTATGTTTTATACACAGTGAAAATAGCTTGTATTTGACTGAAATTCCAGAATTGCCAGCAAGCTGACTATCAAGATTTCGTGGTGGATGTTTATATGGTTGTCGCTAAATATAATTTTGGCTTTAAATAAGATTTTCCCAATAAATAGGCAAGAGTAAACCTGGTGTCCTCCATGATTTCTGTTCTTTCCGACAACAAAGAACTTGAATGTGACAAGCTCGTAATCACAACTTCAGAAGTGGGAAGTAGGACATCTCCAATAGTACGTGAAGGTAGCATAAGAGACATTTTACACATCCATCAGCTTTTGAACAGTCAGAATATGGGAATTGGCTGAATATGGGAATTGTGTGGAGTGATGAATCTCAATGAAACATGAGTTGCATGGTGATGCTCCAGAGCGGTGTCTTCATAAGTCTGTTGAGAAATATAATAATAAATGCATCTCTACTACAGTGAAGCATGGAGGAAGAGGTATTGTTGTGTGGGGAGTCTTTTTAGCTGCTGGTATTGGTATATTTCACTGTGAAAAGTCATTTAATGCTTTCAAGTACAGTAGAATATTGCAGAATGTCTTACTTCCCACAAGTGAAAAGTTGTTATCTAAACAGAAATGATCAGGTTATTTTTCAACAAGACAATGATCCTGCCCAAACTGCATCAGGCTCATATTTTGGCCTGGTCAGAATCCAGTGAATCCAACTTATAGTGAATATTTGGTCTTATATTATATTCAAACGCATTGGAAGACATTTTTCAACTACTCATGAACTGTTTGAAGCTATTAACATTGAGTGGAACAACACTGACTCTTCTTTCTGTAAAAAGCTGTCTGTAAGTTGGGGAAGGCTATTCCATCCTAAGTTACTTTATCTACAGTATTTGTCCAATTCTTGTTAATTTCCTGATTTGTGATAAAAATCTACTATTTTGCCATTTTTGTCTTGGCACCACTTGTTTTGCCCAGGAGTGTATGCTTACAGGTGTGTGTAAGGATGGATGTTTTTCACCACAAAATTCTATTAACTCAATGCGTAGGATGTGTAGATTTAATACGTTTGTTGTCAGCAGTTCTTCTCATCAGGGTATTTGCACATACCACCTCTGCATATTTTTTATATTATAGACAATTATCTTACTTCATAATTTTGTTTACTTGGAACAGCAATTTGCAGTTTATTATAGCATTATTTGATTTGAGTTGTGTTTGATATTATTTTCCACAAAAAAAAAAAAAAAATATATATATATATATTTATTGTGGTGTCTCATAGAAGTACTCAGGCACTTTTAATAATACACTTTAAAGTTAAAGTTTAAACTGAACAGGTAATGAAATTGTGGGAAAAGAAGTGTGTATATATAAATTAGGTACAAATATAGGTGACATTTCAGACAAATCTATTTTTGTCTGTCTAAAAGACTTTTGTCATGCCATCATTTAAAGTTGAAGTGAATTATTTTCCTATTAAAAAATTCATTTATTGCCTTATTTGCATTTCTTGCCTTTTTATTGACCTTTGTATCTTATTATAATTGTACTTCTTCATAATACTCAGCTTGAATTTGTATTTAAAATCAATTCCAATTTGATTCAGAATAGCACACAACCCCTTACCCTAAGATATATAAATATCTACTTATTTGTATCTACTTATGATCTAAGATGTTCAATGCAGTTGTATGAATGTATTTCTGACATTTTGTCATGAAAAAAGCCAGAGGCCTTCCACCTATTAGCTATTTTATTATATAGATTCTTTGTAAATGTAATCTTATCCAGCATTTTTGGTATGATTCATATCTGCAAGATCACCCAGGATCGCTTTGACCCCTTAAGCGTAAACAACCTACCACACAGTAAAAAGAAACAGTCCCCATTGGGTTTCATCTGTTATCTACGGCGGGACTGAAAAACGCAGCGCTCGCTCCTTTTTTTCTTTGCAGAGACGGTTGTGGTTGTATGCTTTGCTTAGGTGCCTTTGGGCGCCCGTGCTTGATCTTCAGTGGTTTACTGAGAACTTGTTATGAGTGCACTTTGTTCCCGTCTCTCGTTTGCCACATTTTCCCTCGGCTGCCTCGAAACTCGCAGCTACAGCATTGAAGGGCAAATCCTCTTCATGAGATTACAATTAAAAACCATCCTATGTATTATATTACCACTACTTCCCGAGCACTCTCTGAATTTAAATAAAGTTTCTAGGCAATTATTATTCATTGGATTGCAGGACGTTTAAACACCTCATTAGAATGTGCATAAAATCAGTCTTAAGGGAGAGTGTGGAAACAGTGTTATTTTACAGATTATGGAGCTGATTTAGCAATTGTTGCAGGTATTGTGGTTAGACGTGTTGGAGCATTTTGAACAATGCCCGATGATAGCGTGCAGCTATTTCCATAACAATGACACATAAAACATTCCTCCTGAGAAATCAGTCCATTTGTTCATCACTGTCTGAATTGATGCACGTTATGGGAGTGTTTTTCTGAAATAAAGCAATGAAAGTGTCCCTTAACAATCTCTGCAATGCTGCCCTTGGCCATTTGTAGCAACAACTGTGGCTAGAGACATTGACTTATTACTTATGAATTACTAAGAAGCATCCAGCGTTGAAGTGAAGCAGTCCGGCATAAAATAATTTGCATATAAAACATATAACACTTTAACGTTAAAGCGGGGCTCAGTAGTTTCGGGATTTCTTCGCTGTATTCTCGCTTTTTGCTCGCAGGTTTCTCTCTAGAGCTCCCCCCACAGCTTCGGAATAGATATTTGACAACACTGTTGTAAAAACTCGTTGGTGATTCTCAGACACCAGAGGCTAGCAGATCAACGACATCAAAGGAGATGGTATATTCTTTAAAACGTCTTCTTCATTCGCGTTCGAACAGCGTGAGGGAGCGCAATAATGACGGCATTTTAGCAGATTTCCCAAAGTTGCAAGTGCGGATTTTCCGCTCACGGGCATCAGGGGGGTGCGAAACGACCACCATTCAACCCCAACTAAGTAATATAACCATTCCAATGACTCTGAAGCTGTTCAGTTAACGTAAAGAAAGTTACTTAGATCACCTTTAATTAAAATTTTCTTCAGCACATGAAATTCAACCACAGTGTCTTCAGTGGCTCAGATGCCGTTAGTCTATGGAGACTCTTATGTTCGTTGGTACATCCAATTTTTTGGAGCTGACATTGGCTGTGTTTAAGTGAATTTTTTTATGCACTTCCCTTGCTAACTTCCTTCCGTCTCGTTCACTCGGATGTACATCATTGCTTATGTTGCGTGAGTACCTATACTGGCGGAACCTTGATCACTTGGAATCTGGTATAGAAGTATAGCCTATTAAAAGAACCCGAAACAGGGAAGGCAGTTTCCACTAAATAAATGAAGGAGCCTCCTGCATAGGGGACCCCAATTCTGGGGGAGGCAGCTATGACTTCATTAACACAAGGGAACCACCTGCTTATATAACTTCAAAACAGTGGGAGGCAGCTGCGACCTTGAAACTTCAGCATATATGGAGAACGATGCTAGCGGAGGCCTCAGCAGAACGACTCTCCATAGTGAGACTGAGAGGAGGCCAAACTTCACTCAACCTTAAAGACAGCTTATCACAGCAGCTCAGAGAAAGCCAACACACTTGATGTCACTGTCAAGACAGAGCTCAGGTGAGCAATGACCTCAGCAGAACGACTCTCTATAGTGAGAGGAGGCCAACCAAACTCAACCTCAAAGACAGTTTACCAAGGCAACCTCACAGAAGGCTGACACACTTGATGTTACTTGTCTAGCTGGAGTTCAGGTGAGCGGAGGTCTCAGCAGAACGACTCTCTATAGCAAGAGGAGGCCAAACTACACTCAACCCTAAAGCTTATCACAGCGTCCCACAAAGCCAACACACTTGAAATAGGGTCGGATGGTAGGATGTTACTTCCCTCTGAAGCTCGGCTGTTTACCTGCACGCTTACTCTCAATGACCTCCCTAAAATCCTTTTTCACCCTCCTCTGGACACACCTTTTCTGCGTCCTGCTCCTCGGACACACTCCGCCTCTGGGCCTATCTGCGCTCCTCAGACTGAGACGGCCCAGGGCCCCCAGAGGTTTGAGGCACAGATCCGGGATGGCGCCGAATCTATTTCTTAAATGCTGCAGACCGCGCCCTCACCTTCATGAACATCTAGACCACCATCTCAACGGATGTGCCGAGCACAGAGGGTGATACTGGCGCATCAAGGAGAAAGCACTTTTCTTTCTCTCCGATGTCAGCCAGGTTAACTCACAAATGCCTCTCCGTCGTCACCATTGCCTCTTTCGAATAGCCGACAGCAGCAACTGTTTGTTTGAGAGCTAGATCTGTGGTTCGGCGCTCCTGGGGAACGAGACATTGGGCCTCGGCTGCAGCAGGTCCCGAAATGTGTCCCAATTCCCTCAAGAAGTGAGCAGAGCTTCTTCATGGAGAAACCCTAGCAATCCGCACATTCTACCCCCTCGAGAACAAAACGCGCATGATCCTCTCCAAGACAGATGACGCACAAGTCATCTGAAACGCTTGTCAGAGGATACATCCATCATCGCCAGAAATCAAACTTTAAAAATAAACCTGGAGCCAAAAAAGCTGATGACATCTATTACAGGTGCCCTTATATACTCACGGGTGCACCAGTAGTGACGTCACGGACTGTCGTCGGCCAATGGCGTTGACGCATTTAAACACGTGCCACCAGTCACGGTTGGAGGCATTCCCCTAGAGTGTCCTCTAGAGCAGTGGTTCCCAATTCCACTGCTCTGCACATTTTGTATGTCTCCCTTATTTGACACACCTGAACCAGGAGAGACTCCATGAACTGAACTGAGTGTGTCAGATAAAAGAGACATACAAAATGTGCAGAGCAGTGGGTCACGAGGACTGGAATTGGGAACCACTGCTCTAGAGGATGCAGTGCAAGTTCCCATTCGAAATGGAATTATATGATTACTTGCCTTTGATACTAAATCTGAACCAATTATTATTTCCTCATTGTTATTATACTTATCCATTTTACTGGTTATTGTTCATTTTATTACCAAAAAAAGAGTCAGATTACTTGATCATTCGTAATAGGGAATGCAAAGCTTTTGCGAGCAAATGCAAAGTTTCTCGGGGGAACGCAAAACTTTTTCAGAGAAAACGCAAAAGCATATATTATATATTTTTTATAATATTTATAATATTTTTTATTATACATTTTTTTCTCCAATCCCATATTTTTTTTTCCACCACCATTTCCCTTTACGGGCTCCGTTTGAATCGAACAAATTTTGAATGAATCAGTCAAATGAAATATTTAATGACTCACTTGATATATGTTCATGCTTAATATTTCCTTCCTAATACGCTCTATGCATGAGCGCTGCTGACGTATTTCCGGTAGAATCTCAGCCAGCGTCTTTACTTCTGCATAGTGCGTTCTATAGCGAAGTGTATAAGCGGCAAAACTTTCATAAAATTAATTTTCTCCGAAACGGAGACAAAGATTTTAGGAACCAATTCGCTAGTCGGATTTCGCATGATATGAGAGAATACTCACCCTCAAAGTTGTCGAAGTAGGGCCCCTGTTATGGATTTTTGAAAATGACCTTTCATGTAGTGTGTAACATAGCTCTAAGTGAATGAAAACATCCTGCAAATTTTTAAATCTGAAAGTGCACCGTATATAAAGTTATTGTCTTTCAAAAGTAAGAGTCGACTCTGAGTCAATTAAATGAATCGGTTTTCAAACGAGTAATAAGCCGTTTCGTTGTGACGTCAAGACGAAACATTAGTATATTGCGCGCGCAGACACCAGGGAAAACTTGAACGCCCTCAAACCTGCAGCTGATTCCTGTGGATACTGGATAGCATCATGTCGAGAAGACACTGTGCTCTACAATGTGAAGGTAAAGCCTTTTTTTTTTTCACTGCCCAAGGACGAGCATGTGAAGAAACAGTGGTTAAAATTCATCTTTACCAGGATTCCACAGCAGTAGCCTATAATCCTAAACTTTTGCTGTGTTCCCTTTATTTTACTGACAGTTGCTTCCCAAATCTCGGAGTTCAATCCAGTGTTCGCAAACCGCTTGCTCTTCAAAGATGGTGTTCAAAATACTTAGTTTTGAGTTTTATATTGTGTAGGTCTCCTGCTTCTGGCTAACTCACATTATTACTGTCTTACTGAAATACTTCTGCTAATCAGTTGTGGGCCACTAATACTATTACCTAAAACTGTGTATATTAATGCAGATTGTCTGTCATTCTCACTACTTTGAGTAAAGATTAAGCATGGAGCAAGATTTGTTTTACCAACGTTTATGTTACATCAGTCATTCACGGTAGAGCTGGCTAATGTATGCACGGTTATTGATACAGTTTCCACATGTTCACCGCAATAAATTAGAAAAATACTCGGTAAATAAATAAGTATAAGTAAAATAATCGGTTTGTTGATGGACATGCACTTATAAATGCTGATGGTGAGGAATTACAGTTGCAACATCTCATAATGTACCTCAAACTGAATAGTGTATCACTGAGAAACGTCCTGCTCGAGTCGTCCTTGTGATGGAGGTTCGGGTTGAATGAATTCTTCCAATGTTTCATCATCGGACTTGCGCTTGGATTTTTAAAATCGACGTCATTGTTCGTTACTGTGTTTAGTTGTGTAGGAAGCCTCAGGACACGCAGAGCTGACGTTGTTATGGCAATGGAGGTTTGTCTTTTCGACACACGCGCTGTACGTGGTAAACCAATCACAACAGACTGCGCTGTCTGGCCAATCAGAGCAGAGTAGCTCGCGGAAAGGAGGGATTTTGAGAGACTGATTCATCTGATGAATCCTTCGAGAATCAAAAATGTGGTGATGTGCAAATGTACATTATGAGAAAATTAAACCCGTTTTTTTACCTTTGATGCATATAAACCTGTCGTAGGAGTCTCCAAAACAACATTAGGAAACTTTAAAATAGCATTATAGGGGCACTTTAAAGCCCTTCTCTTTCTTAGCCTACTCTTAGGTGTGACAGCTAACTGCCTCACAATATTGTTAACATCATTCACGTTAACCGTTGGAAGTTCTTGTAAACAGCGAGTGTAATTTACCATTATCTCCACCGACTGCAAAAACGGCTTCCGACGCAGCACCGGATGTAACTGGGCGGGCTGAGACAAAACACGGAAGCGATCGTGCATAGAGCTTATTACATAGACTTAGACATCTATTTTGAGTTAGGTCAGTTACCTACTACTAGTACAGTAGACACAATTTCTAGCCTATATATCACTTGTCCTGCTCGAAAAAAAACATAAAAATTACAGATAGTGTCCGAAGTAAAAAATAATTTACATACATATATCCTAACTAATCCTGTCCCACTTACGCTGCAAATCAGGTGATTGTAGGTCAAGGTTTTGACTGTAAGGCAATGATGCCCTCTGTCAGTTGGGAATAGCAATATGTTGATGCATAACTATTCGTTGATGACTTGCTCTGGAGACAGTCATATGCAAATGTATTTGCCCATTTGGCATCACAAGTCATCCAATATCAAAACGAGCTGTTTTTTGAGCTTGAATAAATGCTTTGTTTATAATGAGGACGACGTTTTAAGCTATGAAACTTGCAGGATGTTTTAATGGTACAATGACCTATTATACTATGTCAAAAGATCAAGGCAAATTAGATTTCTCATGTCATGACCCATTTAACTCTTTCACCGCCATTTGACACAACGCTTCCCCGCCATTGATACGTTTTTCAGACCAATCCATGTTTTCACTGTTATGTGGTAGAGGGTGCAATTACGCATCTTCTGAAACAGTACAGAATCTTCAGATTCAAAAACAAGCAATCAAGCAGAAACAAGCGATAGAATAGAAGATTGCTTAAGCACATGTAAGCTAACATGATCATCAATCAACAGCAATAAATCCAAACTGCCTACCTTTATAATTGAATAAAATGTAGAACCTAAGAAGATGTATATATACACTCACCTAAAGGATTATTAGGAACACCATACTAATACTGTGTTTGACCCCCTTTCAGCTTCAGAACTGCCTTAATTCTATGTGGCATTGATTCAACAAGGTGCTGAAAGCATTCTTTAGAAATGTTGGCCCATATTGATAGGATAGCATCTTGCAGTTGATGGAGATTTGTGGGATGCACATCCAGGGCACGAAGCTCCCGTTCCACCACATCCCAAAGATGCTCTATTGGGTTGACTGTGGGGGCCATTTTAGTACAGTGAACTCATTGTCATGTTCAAGAAACCAATTTGAAATGATTCAAGCTTTGTGACATGGTGCATTATCCTGCTGGAAGTAGCCATCAGAGGATGGGTACATGATGGTCATAAAGGGATGGACATGGTCAGAAACAATGCTTAGGTAGGCCGTGGCATTTAAACGATGCCCAATTGGCACTAAGGGGCCTAAAGTGTGCCAAGAAAACATCAACCACACCATTACACCACCACCACCAGCCTGCACAGTGGTAACAAGGCATGATGGATCCATGTTCTCATTCTGTTTACGCCAAATTCTGACTCTACCATCTGAATGTCTCAACAGAAATCGAGACTCATCAGACCAGGCAACATTTTTCTAGTCTTCAACTGTCCAATTTTGGTGAGCTCGTGCAAATTGTAGCCACTTTTTCCTATTTGTAGTGGAGATGAGTGGTACCCGGTGGGGTCTTCTGCTGTTGTAGCCCATCCGCCTCAAGGTTGTTTGTGTTGTGGCTTCACAAATGCTTTGCTGCATACCTCGGTTGTAACGAGTGGTTATTTCAGTCAAAGTTGCTCTTCTATCAGCTTGAATCAGTCGGCCCATTCTCCTCTGACCTCTAGCATCAACAAGGCATTTTCGCCCACAGGACTGCCGCATCCTGGATGTTTTTCCCTTTTCACACCATTCTTTGTAAACCCTAGAAATGGTTGTGCGTGAAAATCCCAGTAATTGAGCAGATTGTGAAATACTCAGACCGGCCCGTCTGGCACCAACAACCATGCCACGCTCAAAATTGCTTAAATGACCTTTCTTTCCCATTCTGACATTCAGTTTGGAGTTCAGGAGATTGTCTTAACCAGGAGCACACCCCTAAATGCATTGAAGCAACTGCCATGTGATTGGTTGATTAGATAATTGCATTAATGCGAAATTGAACAGGTGTTCCTAATAATCGTTTAGGTGAGTGTATATATATATATATATATATATATATATATATATATATATATATATATATATATATTGTGTGTAAAAGCAGAGGCTCTGTTCTTTCTTTTGATATATGTTCATATATTCATACAACAAAATAGCGTTACATGTAGTACTCTGGTTGTGTGTAGTGTGACTGAACATTTTTGTGAGGATATGGTTTTTTGTCCCTCTGCCCTTCAAAATGGCAGAAATGTAAAAATATCACTTTATTGTGAAATAATTTCAAGGCTACGTCTGCACACAAGTGTGGGTTTCGGCTGCTGTGTGATTGATGCTTTGTGCCCATTACAGTTCAGAGAAGATTAGAAGTTAGTCATGGTCTACTGTTACAGCACCAAGGGCATGTACTGTAGTAGGACAAAATCCTTTTTAAGTCTTTTCCACTCCACAAAGATTATTTTCCTTTTTTCAGGAAAATGTCCTTGTGCTTATTCAGGGAATCTGCTGTAAATGTTATTAAAAACAGATGCAGCAGCTAAAGGGTGAGAGCTTTAAATATTCCATTAGGATAATGATAGAACGGCATATGAATTCTGTGTGTGTCCTATGCTATATGAGCCTGTTCACGTTAAGATGCATAAGGCATGTTGGAAATGAAAGCCATTTCAATGCTAATGTGACACAAAGTCTGGTGCGGAGGTAAAAATGCCATCTGTATGGCTGCATCAATATGCCTCTCAGTTTCAGCCTTGATGAAAGGGCGGAAATTCTTAAGGGTCCATCTGTTCAATAAGAGCAATTAGTTTATCTAAACTGACGTCACCTGGCTGACTTTTACCTGGCCTGATTAGATCTGGGAGGTCAGGAAGGTTGATGAAGATGAAGCAGTGAGACACACACACACACACACATTTTGTGAAATTACATTTTATATGAATGTCTAAAGGAAAAGTATATATTTTAGCTCCTTTTCATCAATTACCATTTTGCCTAGTTTATTTTAAATGACCCTGCTGTGTGACAATATATGTATGCAATATCTCAGGTAGGGATGCACTGATATTAACAGCCTTCTAGCCTTCTTTCTAACATTCTAAGATATCTAACAGTGTATTTGAATTATTCATGTTTTTAAAGATTAACATTATATTATGGCAATAAATAATTAACATTGATCAGGACATATCCAATGTCAAACGGTGCAAAAAATAAATAAATAAAAGCCTATTATCGATATGGTACCAATATATTGTGCATCCCTGATTTCCGGTTAATATGAGGTTATAACATACTGCATATATATATCATATCATATCATATCTATCTTTTAGATTGAGTATCAACGTCCTGAAGAATCTCATATATCATCTATTTATTAGTAAAATGTATTACTATGTTGTCACATTCATGCCTTGTATAGTTTTATTATCTTGTTCTGTTTAATTTTATTGTCACTGTCTTTTACCTTCATTGAGTTCTCATTTGTTTCCACGGTTTCTTATGAATGCACATTAGTGTAGGTTTTACGCATGCGCAGTAAGGTGCATTTAGCGTTTTCAATTCTCATCCACACTGAAACGTCGGGAAACAGCTGAAAACGCTAGTGTGGACAGAGAGCATTTTTTAAACCAAAACGACGTTTTCAAATGTATCCAGATTAATGTAGACGTAGCCCAAGTTCCCTGAGTTCTTTAATGTTTGTAGTGATTATTGCTCTTGTTGTTTATTTAAAGTTGCTATATTGTTTATTCTACATCATGCATCACATTTTTGGGATTCGTACTGCACAGCCCTGTGACATTCTAATGACTCATAAAACTGTACATTGTGTTGTGCATGGTTTTAAGTTTAAACTGTGACCTCTGGAATTTTGGAAATTTGCTTTATGTATGTAAAATTACGATTGGATTCATCACAAATACATGTTATGGTTTAAAATACATGTTGTACCTCGACCAGTCTCTGTACAGAATATGTATTTTCATGCTTTGGTAAGTATACCCTGCCACAGTTCTTCTCATCTTAGACATGTTTGAACTGTACATACAAATGTGTTAGGGCAAGAGTCAGCTGCACTGAAATTCAGCTACCATGAGAGAGGCACGTAGCAATATTTAAAAGACAGATTGCCTGCAGCTTCAAATGACACAAGGGAATGAACAGCAAGGCCTTTTGCTGTTTGCTGCGCTCCAAGGGGCCTCAAAGCAATGATCAAGCAGAGGGAACAAAAATATGATTAAAGAGTGATGCAAGACAGATGCAGGCACCCTGTCTTCAAAAAAAAAAAAAAAAAAGGCAATAAAATGTAGGAAAGAAAGCTTATTAAAAAAAACGTTTTTGCCACATTAATCCTGAGGTTTGGATTTGATATGTTATGCTAGTTATGGTAGATTCAGTAAAGCAATGAATGCCTTCTCACATTGCTTTGTAAACGGTGAACAAATAATTCAGGCTGTTTTAGTCTCCCAGGCATGTGCTGGATTTGTTTTCCTCTGAATATCTTAAGAGCAAGTTTATATTCTCTTTATATTCTCAAACAATCTTTTGTCACCACTTCTGAGAAGATGAAAAAAGACACCAGCTTGCATCATGAATTTTATTCATTGTATTTTCACAACAGCAGTCAAACCTTGGGGACCGGCCCCTCTCAATAGCATCCACTCAAGTGAATAGCAGTCACAGAGTCTGACCGATGTCAAGAGAGTTTATGAAAGTAAAAAAAATGCTTCATTATGCCTCTTGTTCCCTTGTTCTAGGATGGCAGAAATAGAACCTATTTGCTTCTGTGGAAAGTTCAGTGAACATAATCAATTCATAATGGAACTCGATTATTCATTTTTTTGTCCATGGAATGAGGCACCAAAACATGAACACACACACACGCGCGCGCACAAAAGACGTAGGCAGTCGCATACAACTGTACACGTTTCAATGTAGCGCAAATGTGCACCGTATACTGCAGCGATGTGCATGGAAATAAAATTCTGTTTCATTCAGACGTTAATCTGTCACAGTTCTCCAGGCAAGACACAATGACCTCAGCACCAAGCCTGCAGGAAATCACAGTGGGGGCGCAATGGAATTCATTTATAATTCATATCAGGCGCACAGCATTTTATTCTCCACGGCAGAGGCTTATAGAACAAACCTAAAGCGAAATCTGATATATTTCATTAAACCTCACATATGGCTCATTAATTATACTTGTGTTAAGCTTACTGATGTGTATCTCTTTGTAAGAATCCTTTGGGGCCAAAATAATGTAACTCATAGTTAATAAGGGCTTAAAGGGATAGTTCACCCTAAATTGAAAAATCATTTGTCCACCCTCATGTCGTTCCAAACTTTCTTTCATTGTATGGAACACACACACAAAAAAGGTATTTTGAGGGATGTTTCGGCTGTTAATGAACGTCAGTCAGCTCCAATGTCTTTTGGACCCCAATGACTGTTAAAACATTCCTCAAAATGTCTTTTGTGCTCTGGATAAGAAAGAAAGTCATGGCAGTTTGAAGCAGTGTTGTTAATGTTAACTAAAACCATTAAATATAAATATACTAAATATGATATGGTTTAAAAACCATTCTAAAATGGTTTTCATTAATTGAAATAAAAGCTTAAATGAAACACAATTTTATGTTAGATTAAAAACAAACTAAAATTTGAAATGTTGCATTGGCAACCAACTGAAATAAGCTGAAGTACTAAAATTGCTCAAATAAAAAAACTAAAATTCAAGATGTTAATAAATACTAGAATAGGACATAAATAATACTAAAATAACATTGGTTTGGGATAAACATGAGGGAGAATAAATGAGAGAATTTTCATCTAAGCTTAGTTGATTCGCCCAAAAAGTGTAAACAGTATGGCTGTGGGACTATTAAACTGATCTTTTTGTTTGAACATCCCAAGCAGTGCAGCATAGCAACACAGACTCAACCAATGGCGTGAGTTTGGGGGCGTTACTGTCGGTTTTCCAGACCAATGACAGATGAGGGGAGAGTTTGTTTAAAGTTACACACTCCTTCTTTATGTAACACTAATCACTGGTATTAAATTATGGATCAAACTCCAACAATGAGGAATTTTTATTTAGCCTACACTGAATGACGCTAACCGATAGATTTTTTTGTATCTCATTGAATAACTCTGCAGAAACAGACCCCCGGTGGGATTCCTGCCACTAGCACTGCAGTGACATTGTCTGAATATGCTGCTGATCCCAGTTTGGCAATGTGCAAAAGAGTATTACACCAGCGCTTAATCCAGACACATCTGGAGCATGCTGGCGGCGTGCTAATCAGCTCTGGGAGGATTAGCATCAGGCTAGCGTCATTCCGCAAGGCAAGCCTTGTCTAGTCCAGCTGAAAGCTTCCTTTCCATTCTGAAGGAATCTAGCGGGATGGGGACTGTCACTACTCGTTTGACTTTGATGTATGCTAAGTCTGTTTGCCATGTCATATTTTCTTGATCTTGAAGCTTTGGAAGAAAAACATGTTTGTTATTCTGCTTCTTCATTACAGAGTATTACGTTTCTCATCTATCAGGGCCATAACCACCACTCAATATTCAGATTTAGTCAACCGATGACTTGATTCGTTTCAGTTGATAACATTCGGTCCACCCTTATCTTCAATATGTGTTTAAATCAATGTCATCTGTTATGCTAATAGATTACATACATTGATATCAGCTCTGTAAACGGTCTAAATGGTCCCTACAAAAAACGTCACTGTATAGTAATAAAATGCTCATGTTGTTATTGTGGTAGACATGTCATTATCATCTGCAGTACATGTCAGATTAGTTCATAAGCAATTACATCTGTTGTTTATTAGGCCTCTTGTTGACTTGTAGTTGAAGTATGTAATTAAGCACTCAAGTTTCCTCCCAAAGGAGGAAGGAGAACTTATTTAGCTTCTGACTAGAGATGTTTTTGAAATTTAAATCTACAGTTGTCAAACGTAATCTTTATAATTATTCACCACGTTGTCAACACTGTTGAACTTTGTTCTCCTTTACAGATCGCCGTTAAAACATGACGATCTCAAAGCGCACCAGTGAAGAACAGCATCATATGGTATAATTTCGACCTCAATATGTGAGGAAATAAACGTATCAAAATATCTCCTGGACATGGTAGTAGCGTTGAATCTTGAGCAAGATGACCACTCCTGTGCTCTAGTTCTGGGCTTATCATCTTGGAAGATACTCCTGTGGCAAGCCAGAATGGTTGCTGGCTCTGAGTGCCTGGTCCACAGTACTGATGTAACCATCAATCAGCCGTTTCATATCTGGGGTGAAGGGGTCAAAGGTGGGATGTCGCGCACCTGAGCGCTTGAAATGACCATCCTTGTTGCACTCAGCACAGAGAAGACTCTCTTCACTGACACTGGTATTGAGGAAGGAAGTGATGGTTCGTAATGTGGGCACCAATGCCTCCTGCAACTCCTCATAATGCACCACCAGAAGTGTCTTTCCATAACGCAGCCAGTCCAGAACGTGAGAAGCCCACCAGGAGGCATAACTACCCACAAATTCTGGCCACTCTGGAAAGAGGAGAAAGTAGGATGGTAAGAATGACATAAATGATTTGCACTAAATCTTGAGTTTACATATTATGAAAGTATGTGTCCAATACAGTAAAGTATGTGTCTCATTTTTGTGTCTCCGAGTCATGGACCTCTTATAATGTGTTAATAATACCTTTGCTCTTCCAGTGCTGATCAGAAGCGTAACCAAGGTGCCCGGCGCACTTGCGGTTGAACTCAGCCATGAGTGAGCGGTACGGGTTTCTTATCAACAGTATTGCTGAGTCATACATCTCTATATCCCGCTGGCTGCTCTCATGTGTCTTCACGCAGATGGTTCGTCCACTCTTCCAGTAATCTTTCTCACCCTTGAAGCCTGCACAGTTGGGAGGAGAAGAGGATTAGAATATACAGCCAACTGCATGTGGCGACCACTCAGTGCCGGCTCTGAATCCAAACGTATACATTCCAAAAACTGCATCCAAAAATGGTGTTAGTCCAGGCATGAGCACCACGGCCCCCCTCAGGCAAATGTGTCAGGCTCTGTGATGGACTGCGACTTTCAAGGCAGGTCAAGTTCTTTAATAATAGAACAAAAATATGCTCAATAAAGTTTGGCATTTGAAAGAGAACAGAAAGTCAGCTGTGCCCAGATGCACAATATCAAGCGATCGCAAATAAATGACGTATATTTATGGATTTGAAAAGATGAAAAATGTCAAGAAACTTCACATAAACTCTATAAAAGAGTCTCTGCTGTATGAATCTACAGCCCCATGTAAAAAAAAAAAGAGTAATATTTACCTGAATTTGCAGTCCAAATTGAACATGATAAGATAATAAGGCTGTGTACCACAAAATAATGGCAAGAACAGACATCTTTCTGTTGAGTTATTCTTGTTATTTCACTAAATAACTTGCATGTAGTTAGATTCATGAAGAAATGACTCTTAAGAGCCAGTCCTTGTAATAAATCATTCCAAAATCTCACATATCCTGGAGTTACTGCTTGAATCAGACTGAATGAACTTACTGAATCAGTTGCAGTAGTTATACTGGAAATATTCCCAAATGAATTAAGTAGAATACAGTTTGAATGGAATGGAAAATGGCTGATTTAATTTAAGAACTTGTAATTCTGAATTGAGTCAGGAAATCCATATTGATACCCATTCCTAATGACAATGGCAGTTGTGCTTAGTAATGCAGCTATGCCAAGATGTTGTGGTGGCAGATTAAAATGCCCATTTTCTATTAGAGACATCAATGTTTTTTATTTTCTGTTCATGTGCATGAGAGAAAAATATATCATGATATTATGATAAATTCGTCTCATCCACTGTCTGAGCAATAATATTTTTCAGAGTGGCTCAATATGTGGGAAAGATTGCCTCCAGCAATGATGAATGCAGTCTTTTAAAATGGTAATATATATTATCACTGATATAGCAGTGATAGTGTTACCTCTATTGTAGAGGGTGCCATCAAAGTAGTAACTGCCTGTGTAGTAGCCTGTGGCAAGCTCGATCAGATGCCTCACCCAGGTGTTCCCAGCCCCAGGAAAACTGGACAAAGCCACCAGTGAACTTGACTTCTCAGGTAGAAACTTCTTCTCTGTGCATCTGGAATCTGGACCAAAAACTGACACTTACAAAAGGTAACTATAAGCAAAAACCTGATATTTTCATCCAGAATTAAATGAGTTTAAGGACTACAATTGTAATTTTTAACATTATGCTGTGCTTTTTTTTCTGGTTGTGTAGCACCTACAGCTCTGCATAGCCCTTCAGAAGGATCCGGATGCTACTTTAGGTAAGAATGACTAAAGTTTATTTTTGACAACAACTGTTTACAATTTTCTTTCTTGTCTTGACATATTTTCTATTGCAACAGGAAGCAGTGGAAGGACAGCCTGAACAAAAAAAACAAGCTGCTATTATCTCTTGCTATAGCTAGTTGGTGGCAGGTGGTATTAGAAAGTCCCTCCAGTTTTTCGCGATTCCGCGATCGCTGAATACAACGCAAAATCAACAAAATGTCGAAATTTTTTGCGACCCTTCATAATTCCTAATTTAACTGCAAAATAATCACAATAATGAAAAAGACCTCACAAAACATTCAATTATAATCACCCAATTGAAATATCTCTAGTTTAATTACAGTTTCAATGCATTTTTACGTGGATACAGATGTTGCGGGAAAAGGGGAAACTCCTTTTCCTCGATTTACTGAAGCCTATAATGTAAAACCAGAGCCCGTCTACGGAGAGCCTGCCCACTCCCTATTAAGTCCTATTGTACCGAAATTTGGTTGTAGTTCCACCAGAGTTCCACTGGGGGCGATCGCCCATAAGTGCAGAATGTATGGGAGTCAATGGGGCTAGACGGCTAAATTTGTCTCTTTCACCCGATTGCCGTTGAGAAATCTCAGATTCGATAGTAGGTTTTGCAAGTTCAACATGGGTTATAGGTCAAAAGTTGAATGAACGAGTGCTTATGTCCTTTCGATTTCTTACAGGTTGAGTTGTTGTTGCCCATAACACGCTAGCATTCTGCTAATGAACGCTGATTGGTCAGTGAAGGACTGATTACGACCAGAGATACCGCTTGATGGCATCGTGGCATCCAAAGCGGGACCAGAAACAAACAAAACAAAAACTCTTCTAGCAACTGTGTTTACCTGTGTCAGCTGTGTTGTCGATGCCTCAAGAGAAAAGAAAGTGCAGAGTGCGAAAGCACCAAAGTGACTGAAGGATTGCCGTAAAGCAGTATCTCTGGTCGTATGATGTGTATGACGTCATTGACACTTTAAAAGACTTTTTAAAGCAAATAAGTGACTTAATTTCTTTGCATCTCCTTTCGAATACAATATTCAAATTACTAGACAAAAAATTATATCCTGAGAAAAGTGGATTTTGATGGGTATACTGCCATAGACCTCCATTCAATCTGCACTCGTCCTGTGAGCGCCCTCATATGGAATCAAAGTGTTACTGCAACCATTTCAGAAGCCGGAAGTGTACTGAGAGTGAAACTTCTCGCCTTATTAGACATTCTCTGGTAAAACACATTTTGCAGCTGCACAGCTAGCGCAGTGAGTGTCTGGCTGTGAGCTAGCATCACGCCATTACACGTCAGAGCCCGTCAAGGGGGCGCAGCCTTAGCCTATATTATTATTTTACTGTCTATGATATTAGTCCCCGAAAAACGCAGTTTTAGCAGGTTTAACGACTGAAGCGACAACTTGCCAGGTTACTATAGTGCGGCCGGCTACGCAATACTCGTTCCCTACTCTCAGTGAACTGAGGTTACGATAGTTCCCTTTCGAACGGTCACTTCGTATTGCGTAGCTATAGCCTACGCAGTGGGGACGCCATGCAAAACGCTGCACTATAAGTAACTGGTTGCCTTCTGCAGCTCAGGACCCCTCAACTGAGGATTTACACAAAGTTCTACAGTATAAATTACTACACCTGCTGTTAATATTTACATAGGTCAGGTAGAAAAATTGCCCATAGGTTGTTTTAAAGTTAATTTGATGAGAATTTGATTAGACCAAAATAATCAAGCTTTATGCATTTTGTTTGTGATTTGTGTCTTGTATGACTATTGTGCATCTGACATACTATTATGGTAAATGTGATGTCCTAATTATAAAAATTTTCCAAAATCACAAAATCAGTCATTTTGATTGCAAAAATCACACACAAAAATCGTGAAATCCTGGATGGACTGATTAGATAAACATTTGGTAAATTATAGTATACTACAGTTAAAAAGTTTGGCCTCAGTAAGATTTTTTATTTTATTTCAATTACAGAGATAATTATTAAGACCAATGAGATAGTATTAGTCTTACCTTGAACAGGTGTCTGATAGACCTGGAGGAAGAGATGATGGGAACTCTGGTTAGGCCAACTGCTGTTTTCCACAGCACAAAGCTCCTCCTTCACTGGCTCGTGAAGAGTGAAGCGAGGGGTGGCATAGCCACAGAAACAGTCGGGCTTCCTGACCAGGGCCAGTGGAAACTCCTGATAATAGAGTAAATATGTGTATGAATCTCACCAAGAGCCAACCCCTATGTCTCTCCATCCGTACTTCAAATTACAACTATTTTGAGTTATCCGAAAACGTTCTCAAGCACTGCAATTAGCTTCTCAGCTAAAGACGAAGATAAATCAATTTACCATGTTGCTGGAGTGGAACAAAGTATGACCATCTGATAGAGAGGGCCAAATTATAACACAATCAAGAGGATTGATTACAGAGTGAATTTGTGCTCTTTAGGGACACATTAAAGGTTAAAAAATCAGATTGTGTTTAGAAGACTGTGGGAAAAAATCTGTACACCTAGAAGAACAACAACTAAAGCGGACCATATCCAATCTGAATTAATCTATATTAACCTGATCCATGCAGGTCTCGATGCACCATTGGGAGGTGAGGTTGGGCTGGACGGCGTGGGCCAGGGATGCTGCTGTCGTTTTGTCAGGATTTTTGAAGCATCCCCGGTAGCGCACGTTCCTGTCTAAAGGCAGAGAAGAATGGACAACATTGCTGATTGACAGGAGAAAAATAGTGTAGGAACAAGACTTTGTGCCAACACTCAATTCGTTGCTCTAAGGTCTGGAATGCTGCAGTGAATGCGTAATTAGGTATAAGATGTAAAAAGAAAAAAACCCTTATAGACCTTCAAAGAAATTTCAAATAGTTCAAGGAATGAGGCTGTATGGGTAATGAGTGAACAGCAAAGAAGCCACATTTCACAGAAAAAGGAAACTACGCGATCTATTTTCCAAACCCTTTTCAGGCACAGCTGTATGTTTCTTTTAGAAGGTGCTTTTGAATCTAAGGAGATGAATGCTTTAAAACGACATTGACATTTTATTTTGATAGCAAATAGCTATCAGGATAGCAGATGTACACAACATAAATATGAATGATAATATGTTTAATTGATATGCACTACCATTTCAAAGTTTTAGGTCCATAAGATTTTTTGTTTGTTTTTGATATAATAATGTTATGCTCACCAAGGCTGGATTTGTTTGATTACATACAGTAAAAACAGTAATACTGTGCAATGTTATTACAATTTAAAATAACTTTTCTGTTTGAATAAAAACTGTCCTTTATTCCTGTGATGGTAAAGCTGAATTTTCAGCATTATTACTCCAGTCTTCAGTGTCACATGATCCTTCGGAAATCATTTGGAGGTCAAGAAACATTTCTTATTATTATCAATGTTGAAAAATTGTGATGTATAATAATAAATTCTTTTCAGGATTCATTGATGAATAGAAAGTTCAAAAGAACTTTTTATTTGAAATATAATTATTATATATATAAAATAATTTAATGCATCCTTGTGGAATAAAAGTATTAATTTCCTTATGTAGTGTAGTGTAGTGTAGTGTATATTTTTTATCATTTATATAGCATCTTTCCAAAGTTCATAGTCACTTAGTCTTTATTGGCTCAAAACAAACACAATATATGTCTGCATAAATACGTAATCATAATAAGTGTTTTCTTTATAAATGACCCACCAGCAAATTTCCAGCCAGCGTTGACAGTGAAATCAGTGGAGAAACTGATTAAAAACATGGACAAACACAGAATGTGAGTGGATACTGTGATTTAAGGCCTTCATGACACTTTGTCACCTTTGCAGAGTAAACAAGCACTCTGCAAACGAAACCCCAGGGCTTTTGTTTGCCTCTGCAACTAAATGAAGAGGCCCTGCGGACCGCGGTTTGCGTTTGAGGGATCACATGTTTCTTTGTGAGGGCCGTAAATGAGACACAGCTGCATGAAAAGATCAAACAAATCACTATTAAAACAGATTTTACCACAGTGGAGAACTGCAGCTCTCGGGTGAGTCTCTGAACTTCTTACTAAGATAAGAGGTAGAGTGTTCAACTTTACCAAAACCAAGGCAGACCCCATGCAGTCACTGATACAGGTGTGGAAAAGTGATTCTGATTTTGCAGAATATTATGCATAGAATATTCTTCACATAAATATGCTATGCACTACAGGCTATACTGCTCGTTTAGAATCATATTCAACAATAATTAAAAAAAGAGATGATAAAATTCTTTCATAGTTTGGGAGTATGCTTCAAAATGATATTTTATGAATATAAAAAAATAAAAAAGGCCTTTAAAATTAAAATGGGGGACTGCAATTTGAATTTTATTTTAACTTGAGGGACCAACAGTATAATTATTTGAAGTACACTACCTACTTAGTTAATATTTAGTTTTAGGATGCATTAAACTGATTGAACGTGACAGTAAAGACATTTATGACGTTACAAAATATTTATATTTCAAATAAATGCAGTTCTTACAAACTTTCTATTTATCAAAGAACCCTGAAAAGAATGTATATTGTATGTAATGTACAAAAATATTAAGCAGCACAACTGTTTTAAACATTGATGATAATGTTTCTTGAACACCAAACAGGCATATAGAATGATTTCTGATTTCTGAAGGTCATGTGATTTCTGTTCATGTGATACTGAGGATCGGAGCAATGATTATTGTTATTGCTGCTCTCCCTGCTCTTATCCATGCTAGGCTGCATGGATATATATATATATATATATATATATATATATATATATATATATATATATAAAATGGAAAAGTTATTTTTAAACTATACTAATATTTCACTTTCACAATAGTACTGTTTTTACTGCATTTTTTAAGGTTATGTTTCTCAATTCAGCATAGTATTTTAACTTAAACTGTTTGTCACAGTAACAAAATTTCAGTCTGTACCAATACCAGTAAAATTGTATGGTTCTCTGTTCCAATTTCGGTATCAGAGCAAAAAAAATTGAATTAAGTACTTGTGTATGTTTGATGCTTGAAAAAATTAGTTGGTCTTATTTTGTCTCATCTATTGGTTATCACTGTCAATCATCGCAATTACGATTCAATTGTGCATTTAAATACGGTTGTCAATCCAGAAACTTTGTAGTGTTCTTTGCAGCATGAAAAACTAAACTTGTATTTAAAAGCTGTCTTAACTGTACAATGCACATCTTATTTAAATAGTGATGCACAAATCCCTCTTAACAAGATATTAACTTGTACAATGGATAGTATTTTCAATTTAAGCCACAAAACATATGGTCCGTGGTTAATAGCTGTGTCTGTGAGTGCTGTTCTGGGCCGAATCCAGTTGGCCTGAAACTGCAGAGGGACATTGGGTCTGGACTCCGAGGTCCAACAGCATGTGGAAGAGACTGATGGAGGAACCTGTTTCAAACATATGGCCACATCAAAGCTTCAGTGCCAGACTGGATTACCTGCAGAAGCAGCGCTGGGTAGGAACTGCAGATATGTGCATTCATATTTACATTTATTCATTTGGCAGATACTTTCATCCAAAGCAATTAGGTTATATACTTTCCTAGGAATTGAACCCATGACCTTCATTGTCAAGACTATGCTCTTCCAGTTAAGCTGCATTTTTGCACACACTAACTGCAGTGCTAGAGAGCAGCATATTCGATTTTAAAACTTTAAGAGTTATGCGTTTTTGCATGTTTGTATGAGTAATATTTAATATTCCTTAAGTGATTTTGTATGCTTCCCAATGCACTGGTAAAGCTATGCATGACAGAGTGGGAAGTCCTGTCCTGAGAATAAGTAAACTTATTTCAAGCACTTACATCTCCGCTGGCCAGGAAGAACCTCCTCCACCTTGTAAACGGACAGACGGGACACACCTCCACAGATGGCGCCCTTCTCGCCTTTGCAGTCCAAGTTACACTCCTCTTCTTTCATCCGAGCGCTTGTGATGCGGTTGCCACAGTAACATTCAGTCCCATATTCAAGGCCAGCGAACTGGTATCCGCTGTGTTAAACAAAACATAAAAAATCTAATTATACTCACAAAAAATAAGCCACCCTGGTTGGATAGCATGAATATTTACAGCCAAAACTCTTTCATTTCTTAATACAAGACGATATTACATTTTTCACAACAAAAGAAATGTTAATGCAATATATATAATGTGTGCATGTGTGTGTGACATACTACCAGTTTAATTTTGGAATAATGTTTTTTTATATATGTTTCTAAAAGAAGTATAATTATGCTCCAATGACTGCATTTAATTGATCAAAAATACAGTAAAAACAGTAATATTGTGAAATATTATTATGATTATTTTACAAGAACTATTTTAAAATGTAATGTGATGCAAAGCTGAATTTTCAGCATCTGTACTCCAGTCTTTAGTGTCACATGATCGTTCAGAAATCATTCTGATACGATAATTTCATACACACAAAACATTTCTCAATATTATCAATGCTGAAAACATTATTATTATTTTTTTGCTTATTTTTGTGGAAACTGATAAGTTTCAGGTAAGTTTTTTTTTTATAAATTCTTTTACCAAGGATGCATTATAGTCAATTTATCAAAAGTTACAGTAAGAACATTTATAGTCTTACAAAAGATTTATCACTCTAGTCTTCCAGAAAAGCCTTGCACAAGTAACTCACACTAAAACCCTTGAACGCAGCCCGGACCCAGTAGGGATTCTGCTAAAGTCCACCTGCATCTCTCTGTCCATCCCTGCCTGTGAGCCCAGCGGTTTACCAGCTGGTGATTGGCCAGCTTGCTGAGCCAAACATCTGTCTCACCCTTTCCATACCCTGTGGTGCTAGACTCAGCCACTTTGTAGTGGCAGCCCTTCTCAGGGTGCCATTGCGTACCACCTGCCCAGCTCTCTCACAGTAACGAGCTTGTCCAGGACGCTGCATACATCTCCATCTCAACTTTTAGATGGAACGAAAATCATTTTTGTTCAATCACATTGACATAAGAATCTTTATTGTCATAGCACATCAGGTATACAATGAAATTGAAATTGCAATGCATCTGCGGCCAGTGCATAATAAATGCATAGCATATAATAAATGCAGTGCATAATAAATGAGACAGCAAGTGTCATGGTTCTGTTAACCACAACGATCATCCTTAATCTCAACGCTTTTGTCCTTATGGCCCTCTTGCCTTTTTTTTTTTTTTTTTGGAGGTTGCAAAAAGGCGCAGCACGATTCCATTCAAGCATGTTGGTGTAGGGCTCAACAGGTATTAGCTTGAGCCCCTCTGCAAATTGTTTCCCTGATCCTCTGCTTTAAACGTGGCATTGGCACTGCCATGGCAACCTCGCCAGGGACATTCCCACTGTTAATCTGCACTCTGAATTAATCGCTCAGTCTGAGCAGACATGTACCTGCAGACACAGAGCAGGGGAAGATTTTCTACATTTCACCTATCTGCAAGAGGATACTGGGCTGGGATGTCAGATCCTTTTCCATCTGAGCAAACATAGAATGTATTCTTAGATATAAGTAACTTATGGCAGGTTCCATAAATATGATGTCTTGCAAGGTTACAAAATGTTGTAACCTTTACAAAGATGGGTGCACCCTGCTCTCACAGACATTACAAGCTATCAGTTTGTTTCATGCTATGCGGAGCTAGACAGACGTCAATCACCGAGCACCGCAACCGAACCTTTTATTATGCTGCGTTCACGCCATAACTACTGTAATTTGGAAGAGATGGAAACCTGTGACGTTATATTCGGAGCGGTTCGTGAATCAAATTTATGTTTTAATGGCAACACTATCAACAGCGAAATGAAACTGCAGCAGTCAGGTGGTACAGGTCAGTGCTCTTTAAGTTGTTTATGTTCATTATTATTGTAATGTTATTTGCTTTGAGTTTTACGCCATCTCTCGACTCGTGATGCTTTGCAAACTGTGCTGGCTTTAGAAGATGCTCTGAAGGGAGGGTGGGATCTCATGCTCTCATAGCTAACTTGCTATTGCTAGCCGCTCCGAAAATGACCTACCCTACCTTTAAGCAGCATAACTTAACATTGATAATAAAAATAAATGTTTCTTTAGCACCAAATCTGAAGGATCTTTCTGAAGGATCATGTGACCCTGAAGACTGGAGTATGATGCTGAAAATTCTGAAAGAAATTACATTTTAAAATATAAATCAAATAGAAAACAGTTGTTTAATATTTCACAATAGGCCTTTTCAGAATGTTTGTAAACAATAGGCACAGAGTAACTTCTGGGTGGCAGAACGCGAGCGGCTTCCACTGACTAACTGAAGAGATCCAGCCGGCGACTGCAACAGTTACAGTGCTATGCATAAGTTTAGACACCCATGCTAAAGTTGACTAAAAAGAGGAATAAAAAATCATCTTTTGGAAATTGAACTTAATGCCTTAATTTAAAAAATTAGGAAAAATCCAACCTTTAAGGACACCAATTTTCTTTGTGAATGAATAATGTATCATAAATAAATAAATGTTCTTCCTTAAAATACAGGGTGCATAAGTTTGGACACTCCTATGTTAAATTCCCATAGAGGCAGGCAGATTTTTATTTTTAAGTATTTTTTTAAGTATTTTTATTTATTTTTTGTTTAGGATACTATGCATCCTGATAAAGTTCCCTTGGCCTTTGGAATTAAAATAACCCCACATCATCACATAGCCTTCACCATACCTAGAGATTGGCATGGGGTACTTTCCATAAGATCATCTCTCAATGCAAATCAAACTAGCTTTTAGGCTAACTGAAATAAAACCATACCAATCTCTAGGTATGGTGAAGTGTTTTTCAACCGCGCAAAGGTCAATATAACAGCTGGAGAACAATTGTCACATAACATTTACCTCAGGAAAGCCATTTAATGACCATGATAGGCTATATAGCACGTTATTTTGGCTAGAAAAAAAGAGCTATAGAGAGTATTTTGCTAATTATGTGTAGGCCTACTATATTACATATTTATTATATTTTTTACTTATATCATTAAGCACAGTTGTTATTATGATAAAAAAAATGCATTATATTTAATTACATTTTTTATTTTTATTACATTTTTACTGTCGATGGTGGGCCTCCCTTCCAAGCAATTTACTAGCGTTGCCATAGGAACGTTTCGGCTTTTGCCACCCGGAAGAACGTCTATTACTGTTGTGACGTCATGGTGAATTGTCGTATACTACATGTTTTTACTGTATTTTTGATCAAATAAATGCAGTCTTGGTGAGCAGAAGAGACTTCTTTCAAAAGCATTAAAAAATCTTACTGACCCCAAACTTTTAAGCTTATTTTAGGCTTTGCAACCTTAATGATTTTATTTTTTTTATGTCCTTTATTTTTCGTTTTCAATTTTTACAAATGTTTACTAAATTATGAAAATGATAAATTCACAAATTTAGTTTTAAACATTGTGATAACAAGACTACAAAGCATAGCAAAAAAATTGAAAATAAAAGAACTCAAATAATATTTCATTTATAAATATAAATTACATATTATATGATACTAATTCTGAGGCTGACGATCTGTACCTCCTTTTCACTAATCATTTGTTGAAATAGAAATAGAAAAAAAATTTTTTCAAGTTTGTTTGTTCTTTGTACAAATTCCATAGACATTATATCTAGCTGTAATGCAAGACCATAATATTGCACAGGTCAGGATGATTGAGGTAAAACAAAAACCGGAATTTTGCACTACCTTAAAGTTGTCAACACTGTTAATTATGATTTCTTCTCCATAGGAAGTCACTATGTCAGTGTGAACAAAGAAAATCATCTCTAGCTCATGGTTAGGTTTCATGGTTAGGTTCTAATGGACTATTTGGATTCCCCCTGAACATTGCAAATGTCACCCAAGTAATTAAATAAGCTCTGAAACGTTGGGGGCAATTACAGGAGGTCAGTCTTCCTCACACTTTTTCTCTGGTGGTCAATTATCTATCGGCCTAAGAACTAGAGACAGTGTATACTCCATCACGGCAGATAGATGTTTCTCCTCCAGCATTAGCGGAAGTCAGGTCCAGAGTCGCGGTCCATTAATTGGGCCTGATCCCATTCCCAGCATGAGCTCCGCCAGCTGGCACACGGATTCACACTGCATGTTCTTTTCCCTAAACACTGTTTCATTATTTCGTGATTTAAGATGAGCACAAAGGAGACTCAAGGCAACAGATGTCCATCTGCTTTTCAGTGGCTCCATGTTTACAACAAAAGATGTCTGTATTTAACTATATTGTGTATTAATCACATACCTTTCCATGCAGGTGTCCTGACACAAGGTGCTGGTCATTTTCCGGAAGTCATAGAACACCATCCCTTTGAGTGCACGGTCCTTGGCGTCATCCAGAAAGCAGCCGATGTAAGTGCCTGAGCGAAGAATAACAATCGCATCACAAATTCAGAACGTGACCTTTTTCTGCACAAACAGATGGGAAGATTCTGCAGCACAGCTTGGAATCGAGATAATTGAGAAAATAATCCAATTATCATAAACAACCAATTTGTCATCCTGAAAAGCACACAGCTCATTTAGCACAGACTTTCACCTTTGTGTCGGATTTTTCTTTTCGGAAGGACTTTCTCCACTCTAGACGCTTCCTGTTCGGACATGAGGCTGTGGAACCAGCGGCGTCTCAGATATCGGATCTCCTGGTTTCGTGAGGTCAGCCATTGTGGTCCAGCATTGTCTTCGGACAAACCGCTTTGGTATCCCACCCCCTTGCCGTTGAGCCGTGCGCTCATTATCCCATAACTTGTCCGGAGGGCAGGCGCCTCCAGGGACCTGGGAGGAGACGGCAAAGACGGTAATGGAAAGTAACTGCTCGTCCCACGCTGTGACACCACCAATCCATGTCTCTGCAGAAGAAGGACACTTCCAGCCATAATGTAGGCGACACCGAGGAAGAAGAAGAGTAGCTGAGTCCGTCGTAAAAAACGCTGAAGCCTGTAGAAGGGCTTTGCCATGTTGCCCTACTTCCAAGTTAGTGAAGAAAAATGTATTCTACAGTTTCATGCTGCCATTGTTCCAACCAAAAAAAAAGGTAGAGATCTATTCCAGGTGCTTCATTCTCTAGAAAGCTCTACCACTGATACCTTATTCACATTCTGTTTAAAAGCTCTTTGAGCGCAAAATTCCTCCGGCAAAATGTCCCGCCGTTTACCTGTGAGAGGATTAAGTGAAAACTTGAGTGTGGCGTTACATCCCCTTGATGACAGAAGTACTTGTGGCAGAATGTACTCTGAGCTCTTACGCCTCAAAGACTTCGGGGAACCTGGTGGGAAAATAGAAAGCAGTTAGACACAAGTCGAAGCACATCTTTCACTTTTTTTATTCGCAGAGATAGACCGGCGTGCTAGAGACAAGAAAGAAATATAGAGTGTGTAGCAGTTATTCTGGTAGTATGTCTCCATTAAGAGGAGAGAGAAGGGCTCGCTGGCTGGAGAAACATTACCTGTTTGTGCTCCTGTCTGTCTTTATGAGTACACAACAAAATTTGAAGAGTGTAAGAGGGTACATACAGTCTCCTACTGGGTGCAAAATATGGGGGGCTTGGGCTCTGACAACCCAAAGGCAGTACACACAAATAGTTGCAGATTTTTGTGTGTGTGTATATATAACAAAGTGAAGTACGTGGAAATGTTATATCGTTTTTTACAGTATTTCAGCTAGAAAGAATGCATAAATTGTGACCCTGGACCACAAAACCAGTCACATGGGTCAATTTTTTGAAATTGAGATTTATACATCATCTGAAAGCTGGTTTGTTATGATATGACAATATTTGGCCGAGATACAACTATTTGAAAATTTGGAATCTGAGGGTGCAAAAGTTGTCCATTTACGTTCGCGATTGTGCTGCATTCACTCACAAAAATAAATGTTTTATATATTTACGGTAGGAAATTTACTAAATATCTTCATGGAACATGATCTTTACTTAATAGCTTAATGATTTTTGGCATAAAAGAAAAATCGATCATTTTGACCCATACATTGTATTGTTGGCTACTGCCACAAATAAACCATATGTGACTGGTTTTGTGATCCAGGGTCACAATTGATCAAAATTGACAGCAAAGACTTTTAGAATGTTACAAATAATGTTATTTCTATTTCTAATAAATGCTGTTCTTTTGTGCTTTCTAATAATCAAACAACCCTGAAAAAAATGTATTACAGTTTCAAATATTAAGCAGCACAACTGTTTTCAAAAATATTTTTTTTTCTTGATATGATTTGTGAAGGATATGTGACACTGGAGACTGGAGTAATGATGATGAAAATTCGTCTGTGCCTTCACAGGAATAAATTACATTTCGAAATATATTTAAAATGGAAAAGTAGTTATTTTAATTGTACAGTATGTTTTTATTGTATGTTTGATCAAATCAATGCAGCCAGGTTTAAAAAAAAATTTAACTTTGGGGAAAAAAAAGTATAATAAAAAAATAAAATAATAATAAATGTACAGTATATATATATATATATAAATCTGCCAGGGGAAATTAAATACTCTTTCCATTCCTGATTTAAATTTTTCAAATCTAATGGTTTTTGACATGTAACATGCACATTAGCTGACTGAGTGAAATGAAATCTGGTTTAGTACTGCTTATCTAATCTAGTTTCTGGAATTTGCAGCACTTTTCCACCTCCATTCGCTTTAGACATTCTTGAAACTTTCAGCCCATTATTTCTGCTCCACTGAGAATCCTTTTGTGTGGCAAAAACAAACCTTGTAACAAGTCTTACTGAACACCGGGCTGGGCAGTCCCTTGCTTCCATTCATTCTTGCCAATCAAGCAAGTCTAGCTATACAGAGTCCACTGTGTGCCCCACATACTCTACCAGAATATTTTATCTGAAATATTTTTGGGTCCACAGAAGATGAAAACACGGGCTGAGCCTTAATTGCATAATCACCAGACTACACATGAATATGAATGTTAATTTGGTTTAACGCATGGGAATCTAAGGCCAGACGAAGAGTAAAAACAGAATATCTAACCAATTTAATTCAAGATGGTCTTCAAGTCAATTGAACGTATTTACTTTCTTAATACATGTTTCTGTGCTTAAACAATCCAAAAGGATTTCTGTAATTAAAATGTTGTTTGCTTTTCCTCCTTTTCAGCTGACATAACTTAGGATAATGCAACCAATAGCCAAATAGCTGTTTTCTTTAACTCTTTTTCAATCTCATTTTACAGCTTCATACTTTGGGGCAAAAATGTCATTATTCTTAGACAGATCTTAATCAGAGATAACTGGGCTTGTTGCAGCTCTTCATACAAGCACAGCTTTGCTCATTGAACCCATTATTTTATTTTTTTTGTCAGTGAGCCCCCGACTCATTCTTTTTAGGCCTAGTGCTGGAAAAATGCCTAGATTTGCATAAATGCTTGAGATGCAGGGGCGGATGTCCTAGCCAGCACCAGAGGAAACCATAACTATGCGGCGGCTGAGAATGTCAATCAGCCTGAGGGCTCATTATTCTTCTAGCTATGAACAGTGAGTGACTGGCGTCTGGTAGTTTTCCCCCCTCTGCCAGCACACAGAACAACTTCTAACAAATCTCTCCTTTACAACACAGAGGCTGCATCACACTGCATCTGCCATTCTACATCGTAATTGTGTGGGGGAAAGTATTTAAAAAAACTGATTTTAACATGCAAGGACATGTTCTAATAAACCATGTCATATTCAGCTATACTCTATGAATCTGCTTTTCATTTGAATTATTTGCAGCAACATGTTCTCAAAAAAAAAAAGTCTTTATACATAATTCATAGCTTTTGAATAATATATACAATTATGAAAAGCTGCATACATGTATATGAACAAGATTTACAGAACTTACAGCTGTTCACAAGACGTTCTTGTTGTGTTCTTGTGTTAATTAAAACTGAAAATGTTTTATGCATTTTGGCTGTTCATTTACACGTCAGTGGCGTTTTGGGGGCGATTTTTTTTTTCACGTTTTTGCAAAAAGTCTTTCAAAAAGTGCCCATTTTTTAAAGTGATACGGAGTTATCGCCAGTGTGTAAACTACAAAAACGCAAATTTGAAAAAAAGGTGTCGTCATGCGCATGCGTTTTAAGTGTTCAGCCTGAGTTTAGTGTTTCTTTACAAAGTGAACTGTCTAGGCATGTCATCTTAAAAATGTTGCACTCATGGCATGAGATGCTAAAAAACAACTTTACTTCTATATTTTTTTATTTTAGTTTTTTTTTATAATATTTTTTTTAAAAGTCTATACTTTTTTTTCCCTCAGCAAATATTGATATGGACCCAATGCAAATCATTTTAATTTATGCAATCAGTTCCATTACAATTACAATGATTGACAACTCAAGTATAAATACATATACATAAATACATACTAAGATGAGTTAATGAAAATATAAATATAGACATTGAAAGAGATTTAAAAAACATGTACGTAGGGCTTTGTGTTTAGCTATAGGTATATAAGCTCTTAGTGGGCATTTAATGTCAAAGCCTACTGACATCAATTGTTATTTCGGTTCCTCTTTCATCTCTGTAGAAAGAAAACAAACACTTATTGCATTTTTTAACATTAGGCATAATGAAATAAAACTAGCTAGCTACAGTATTTTCCCCAAACAGAGTATTTATGTTAAGTATTTTTGCTCAGCAGTTTTTGCTTCAAAATGAAAATACCTCTAACAGGTGCTTACTGCTTTAAAGTGAAGGCATGAATCCTACTCCACTATAGATCTATTCAGTTAACTTCATCACTTTTGAAAATGAACCTGAAATGAGGCCACGGTACGTTTATGAGAGATGAGTTTCTGCATTTGGCAGAAGTACCAAGCTTTTTTTTTCTTTTTTTTTTGGAATATTATTCACTTTAAACAACTGTAATTAATGGAGCCAAAGGGAGGCGGCTCGATTAATTATAAGGATGGTCCGTTAATGAATTTTATAGCAGTGAGATGCGTGGGACACATAATTCATCTTATTTTATCTTTCCTTTTCGCTCTGTTGTGTGCTTGCTGGTAAATGGCATTGCATTTCACACAGAAACAAATGCATTTATGAATAATAATGCAGAGCCAAGGTCATTTCCATTTCCTTTCAGGGAAGTCTGACGACTCCACGGTGCATTTCAGAGGGCATTAAGTTCGAAATCAAATGTTATTCGCCTTTATTTGATGTATTATTTATTAGACTATTTTGCTGTTGCTCTAGTGACGTATGCCTCAAAACTCTCGAGTTGTAACAGCACTGGGCTGAGTCTTCATGCTGGTGGTTGGACAGCAGCGAGCGGGTGTTGTATGTCCAGACTGGTGCACTCATTTGTCTTCATCTGCTTTCCCAGCGTGTTATCATCTCACTTACAGCAGGGCAGCCACACTTCCATCTCAGAGGCTGATGGACTGACCCTGGAGCTCAGATGCTGCCTGGAAAGCTCTCTTTTCTCTCATATAAGCATATTGCCACCATCTCTGGCCATCTGGATGTTATGCACTCCACTTTAGTATCTCTGAATGAAGCATTTCAGTAAAAAAATGTTTAAGCAAAGAAGGTTTCCATAGTCATAATCTTGCTTCTAAAGAGTGTCACAGTGGGGCGGCAGACATATGACAGGTGGCCCGCTGTTCCCCTGGCCCCCAATCTGTCCTCCTTTAATATATATTCAAGGCTAAATCCAAGAAACGAGGGGAAAATAAACATTTTTATATTATGCTTAACATGTAATGCATTTCTTCTTTCTAATGCCCTGTACAAAAAATGTTAACCTGCAATTGTTACTGTAAGGAGATATTTCTACCTTATCTAACCTTTACATTTAGTGTGGCTAGTGTAACCTAATATATTTAGGTTGATTCAGTGATAATAATACTTTGGTTTAAATGAATTTTGTTTCATTTAAATGTTACCACATGAAGCTAATTTTAGATAACTTTTTATCACTCAATACTGCAGTGCGAATGAAATCTCAAAATTAGTTTGTAGCAATGTGTTTTACATATATTCTGTTATATGTTCTGGGAAATAATCTTGCGGTAACACTTTATTTTACAGTGTCCTTGTTACACGTTACATGTAGTTTCTATAGTAATAACTATAACCAAAACCAAACACTAAACCAAACCTAATCCTAACCCTATAGTAAGTGCATGTAGATAATTAATATTACTCAGTACTTAAATGTATAACTACACAGTAACAGGGACACCTTAAAATAAAGGGTAACACTTTATTTTACAGTGTCCTTGTTACATATGTTACATGTACTTACCATAATTACATGCAACTAACCCTCAACCAAATCCTAATCCTACCCTAACCCTATAGTAAGTACATGTGGTTAATTAATATTACTCAATACTTAAATGTATAACTACACAGTAACAGGGACACCTTAAAATAAAGGGTAACACTTTATTTTACAGTGTCCTTGTTACATATGTTACATGTACTTACCATAATTACATGCAACTAACCCTCAACCAAATCCTAATCCTACCCTAACCCTATAGTAAGTACATGTGGTTAATTAATATTACTCAGTACTTAAATGTATAACTACACAGTAACAGGGACACCTTAAAATAAAGGGTAACACTTTATTTTACAGTGTCCTTGTTACATATGTTACACGTTACATGTAGTTTCTATAGTAATAACTATAACCAAAACCAAACACTAAACCAAACCTAATCCTAACCCTATAGTAAGTGCATGTAGATAATTAATATTACTCAGTACTTAAATGTATAACTACACAGTAACAGGGACACCTTAAAATAAAGGGTAACACTTTGTTTTACAGTGTCCTTGTTACATATGTTACATGTACTTACCATAATTACATGCAACTAACCCTCAACCAAATCCTAATCCTACCCTAACCCTATAGTAAGTACATGTGGTTAATTAATATTACTCAGTACTTAAATGTATAACTACACAGTAACAGGGACACCTTAAAATAAAGGGTAACACTTTATTTTACAGTGTCCTTGTTACACGTTACATGTAGTTTCTATAGTAATAACTATAACCAAAAACCAAACACTAAACCAAACCTAATCCTAACCCTATAGTAAGTGCATGTAGATAATTAATATTACTCAGTACTTAAATGTATAACTACACAGTAACAGGGACACCTTAAAATAAAGGGTAACACTTTATTTTACAGTGTCCTTGTTACATATGTTACATGTACTTACCATAATTACATGCAACTAACCCTCAACCAAATCCTAATCCTACCCTAACCCTATAGTAAGTACATGTGGTTAATTAATATTACTCAATACTTAAATATATAATAAATTACACTGTAACAATGACACCTTAAAATAAAGTGTAACCAAATAATCCAGTCTTGCTCAGCATCACACACCAGGGTTGAATAATCTAATCAAAGAGATTTAAAAAGACATTTCCAGCAGTTCACTGATTGGCAGCCTGTCAGCGAATTCAAAATAATGTATGCAAAGTTCCCAAGAGTAATCGTGATGACTAATTAGGAGTTCACTTATCAAAATTGCATTTTATTTAGCATAATATTAGTTTAAAGAAAATGAAAATAAACCAAACAATATACACCACGCTATTTAGTAGAGTTTATTTCAATCAAATGAATAATACTGCCTATATCTTGGCCAAGATGTGTCCATCTGATTTGAAACGCAAAACCTAAATGACTGAAAAAGCATTCGTAGTACTTCATCAAAATCCTCTGAAGAAAGAGGAACCTCCAGCTGTGAGCTGAACTGCAGGTGATTGTCAATCACTTTATTTACAGCCTACTCAAACTATTGATCATCCACTGCAGGGATTGATTTCACTGCAGTGTCCAAAAGCTCCATATAAAGTGAACTGTTATTTGTTGTTAATTTGGTCCGATTTTGCTTTTGATCCAACTGAGCTTTTGATTAAAACACACAAAGCCTGTTGCAAAGTAACACACACATATATAAGTGTATTGTGAGTCCGTATACTCGTTGTTTTTGTAGATACGTTTCAAACATGTTCAATTTCACTGGTTCACGTCCAGTATTTACTAGACACTTACAGCGGCGGAAGAGAAATGAGATAAATTAGACAATGCATTAAAATTTTGTTAGGAATAGTCTGTCTTTGTTTATTTATGCTTTGTGTTGCTTGAGGCACATTTACATTTGGGGATTTATAGCCCGGCTATAAACAAGGCACTATAACTAAAATTCGCTCAATAAATGCTGGCTGAAAAGATGGCGACTGCTGGCCCCTGGACACCGATTTATTGACCACTAAACTACAACGGATGCGTGCACGAAACGGTGTAGTCGAAGTACTGACACTGGAGCACTTTAACACCCACAGACCACAGACAAGTAAGTGTGATCATTCTGAGGCCTCTTCTGGGAGACAAAGCAAGTTCAGGCACACCGCAACACACAAATGCATATACAGTAGTCCTCGCTGACACAAACTGACAAGACTGCAGCATTATTTCCATGTATTTCGCAGGAATTCATCACCATCAGCTGCAGAGGATGACACTGCATTCCAAGAAATGTAGCCCTTTCTTTCTCGACTGTAATGTCTTCAATTTTTTTCAGCTGCTGCAGTAAGTAAATGTAGTGGTTTCTCACGAATTGAAAGTCTTTCAACTGAGCATACTCTGCTTCTGTACAATGAAATTTAACAAGTTGCATTATCACTATCCTTTCTCCCACTTTTAGTAGTTCCTAAACCAACAGTAAATGTTGTACTGTAGTATATAAGGCCCTTAAAGGGATACCAGGAACACAAAAGAAGATATTTTGAGAAATACGTTTGTTTGTTTTTTGTTCCGGCCTTTCGTTTCTTCTCTGATGAAGTGTTTTCCCGTCCTACATTTTTCCCGCCCCGGGCGCTGATGCAGTTTAGTGCAGGTACGATCGCCATTATTATTACTAGTGCAAGACGGACCTAACGGTGGTGATAACGGCAGTACATCCGCGATGCTGTAATGTTGAGTAATTGCATGTGTGCGTGCATCAAAGAGTAAGTTAATTTCTTATATTATACTGTTTAGCTCTAAGTCTCCTGTGTCTCCAGAGATCCCACCCAGCCTCCCTCTCCCGCCTCTTCTTCCAAAGCCAGCCAGTCCGTCGGCCCCGCCTCCGCTGTTTTCCTTCAGCTCTTCAGCTCCTCCTCTGACTTCACTACTGTATGGATTTGCCTCGGGTCTTCCGGTCACCAGCACCGCCTTGGCAAGAGTAACCGTGGGTCCACCTCCAGCCGCCGAGCCCATTACTTGGCTCATAGACCAGTCAGTTCAACCTGGGCTCCTCCTTCCCTCGGCTCCACCTAGGACCATCGTCCTTACGGCTTCACCGGGCTCCCTCATTCCTCCTACTCCCCCTTGGTCAGACGCTGGTCAGCCTGCGCCACACACTTCCAGGCTTTCAGCTGCTCTTTGTCTTTCCACCCCTTCTGCTCTGTCCCTCCGGCTCCACCTTGGTCCTTAGTCCCACTGGCGTGGTCTCATCGGCTCTGCATGGGTCTCCACCTCCATCGGCTCAGTCTCTGTCAGTCGTCCCCCTAGTTTCGTCAGCCAAGTCTCCACCATGGCTCCTCCCTCTCTTTACTCTGACATGGGCTTTCGTCCGCTGTTGTCTGGGTCCCCATATGGCTTCTCCTGCTCTCCTCTCCTCCCACCGTCATCACCGCCCTGGCTTCTCCCGTTACCTTCTCCTGTTTCCTGCCATTCACCTGCTCCACGTCCTCTTCCAGAGCCCCCACCTTCCCTCCTTAGTTGGACTGTTACAGCGAGAGGGGGGAGGGGGCATAATGTAAAGTGTATATTCTGTTTTGGTTTTGTTTTCACTGTGTTTCCTGTGTTCGTTTTGCCTGAGTTCCCAGTCATCTTTAGTTTCCCTAGTTGTGAATTAGTTCCTTTACCTGTTCTGTTTTACATCACTCTCCCTGTGTACTTAAGCCCTAAGCTCATTCACTTATGTGTCGCCTTTAGTTAAATGATTGTGTGTTTTCTCCTATGTATTATTCCTGTTTTGGGATTTTTATATTAAAGACTGTTCACGTTACCCCCGATCGTCGTGCAATTCATTACAGCCACAGTTTAGCGTGACAAGATGACGAAGAAGAGTATTATAATATCACATATCCAGATGCATGGTGTAGGCAAACACACTTTTTGTATTTTAAAAACTGATTCAAGAGTGTTGATCAATGTAGATGCAAAAAAACAATTATATCAGATATACAAAAAAATATTTCCCCTTTTTAATGAAGTAAAAATAGCAGAACATAATATAGACAAATGTTGTGCAGGGTTTAACTGGTTTCCAAACCTCCTGCAAGTTATTTGACAACCCAAGATCAAAATTATAACACGGTTCAATGACTTTCCAAAATATGCACATAAAAAATAATGGCCATGGCAAAAAAGGTCCGTTCATTCTGTTTAGAATGCTTCTGTCAGTTTTGTGAAACCATGGGAGACGGAAGGGAAATAAGACTCTTTTGCAAACTGTGCTATGGCCAGAAAAATATTTCCAGAAGCATAATCAACCACCCTCCATGCATTCATTATTTACAATAGGTTTTAGCAAGGCTGGAGAACACTGCAGTCACCAGTGGTTGATCAAACCATGGGAAATCTAAAGGGGAAAAAACAGCCTAATCAAAGCAATATAAAGGTATTTACAGTATATGAATTGAGACCTGGTTCAAGACTGAATAATCACTTTATCTGACTGCTTCATTTAGCTTAAAGTAAGTCTCGTTGTAATGATTGTTCAGACACTTGACCTTGTAGCTGGAGATGTAATCACATTCTGAAAAAAAACAAAACACTTTGAAAGGTTTTTTTCTAAAACATGTAAAGTTCTGCCATTACTTTCATAGCCTATGAAACTATATGCATCATATAGGCAGTTAAAAAAATAAATTGGAGCAGGAAGAAAAATTTGCAAAAGGGGCACTATGACATACAGTAAAAGCACACTGATGCAATGCAATCATGAAGGATTATGTATTCATACATTATTCTCTGGCAGATGCCTCTCTGGAGATGAGGCGGCTTGCCCCATAGGCGGTAAATGTATGCGCCTGAAAGGTCAACCATGACAAAATGATCTTGATTAAGCCTGTGAGACATGAATGCTGAAGACTGACTCATTTACAGTCAGGCTGAAAATATTCCTTTTTCATAACCATAAAGAACCGATATAATGATGAAGGATGAGGGAAGGAAACACTAACGAAATCTATAGCATCTGGGAGCACTCAAAAGACACATGTTAGTGCAGTTCATCAGATAATTCAGCTCATATGGACAAATTCTATCACTGGGCACATACACAGAACTCCATTAGACCTAGTGTATAACAGTTATGTGTTGTAGCACAAAACACAAGCCTATCTGGTCTATAAAAAGTTATTGCAATTTTTTATAAAAAGGTTTATTCCAGACACATGGGGA
This sequence comes from Rutilus rutilus, assembly GCF_951802725.1. Classification (NCBI taxonomy): domain Eukaryota; kingdom Metazoa; phylum Chordata; class Actinopteri; order Cypriniformes; family Leuciscidae; genus Rutilus; species Rutilus rutilus. The sequence goes on from NC_140223.1 coordinate 23,165,700, forward strand.
CCCCCCATTTAGACTTTCAGCCAACCCAGAGGAATAAAACGTTATGTATATGCAATATTTTTTTTATTGATCAATGGACCCCTGGTTCTATTATTTGTATACTTGTAAGCTGTTGCGTTCACTTGTGAGGGATTGGTTTTAACCAATTACACTAAAACAGTAATGTCTTTGATTCTAAAACACTATTTCTACTATTTAGACTATAAAGCAGTAGCACTGCATACAAGCAGGCAAAATATTCATGCATTTGAGCACAAATCCTAAAGCAGAAACAGCTAAATCAGTCACTTGGACATTGGTCATACTCATAAACACTTGTTTGCATTCATTTTGACAAAACTGCCCATGACTTGAATAGATATATTGGTGTAGGCTATAAAAGTGATGTTTTTATAATTTACGTAAACTTTGGAATGCATAAGCAATAAAACATGTTAAATTATTAGAACAATACTTTTGTTGTGATAAAAAGCTTTTTTAGGCATAAGAAATTCTCTTACCTTCATCAACTTCCCCCTCGGCAGTGAAGAATACAAATCTTGTAGCATATTGAATGTATTTCAGAGATTTCCTTGGGTTGAATGTCTCTTCATGAACACGAGCATCTCTTTCATCTCTGAGGCGAGCCGCAATCTCGCTTTCTCACTCTGTTTTGCTATTTTGCTCCTCTTGATGTTTGTCACTAATCCTCTTGCATTTTCTTATTTTTCATAGCTGTGAAACCACTATAACAGAGATAATCCTCATCTAAATCCGTTGCCGTGTCCCCTTTGCTTTGCAGTCCCACGTTTCTCTGTGTGAACGCACGTAAGAGCTCAGCTGTTTTTAAGTCGGACAGCGCTGCCCGTGTGCGCATGCGTCAAAGAAGAGAGCGAGACCAGACCACACCAGGAGGACAGAGTTGGGGACCAGAGCATCAGCAGCACTTTCAAGGAATCTGTTACTCAAAAAGACGTACATGTAGGGGGAGACCGGGGAGTGGGTAACACTGGAAGTGAGTTGTAACATAGTCATAGTATGACCAATAAGAAATGAGCAACGGGGTGACATCACTGTCGAACATGAGCACCACCTTCCTGAGGTGGTGACAGTAGTTGTCTCTATGTAAAACACTGAAACTGTAAAAGTAAAAACTAAATTAATTAGTCTCTAATTTTGCTTAGGATTTGATTTGTGATCATCTGAAGCAGCATATATTTTTTTCTGTTGACAAGAGATGGCACAAAATCTCATATCAACACATGAATGGCTATGCTCTTCTTAATTTTGTCATTTAATCAATTAATAGATAAACATCTTCACTATTAAATAAAATCTATAGGCTATTTGAGTGAAATCATTCATTTTGAATTCAGTGTTGACATTATGACATAGAATACATGCTACCTTTTAGATTAATTTATTTTACTGACATTCCACCTTGTTTGACATCAGTCATTCAATTATTGAACTAAATTGTCAAAGCACAATTTTAAATAATACTGATTTAGTACTCTATATTAATGAGACAGTTTAGACCATTAGACCATCAAAATGAGACCATTAATGGCTAAAAATGATATAAAAATATAAAGTATAAATATACTATAATATGCTATAAATAATGATACTATTTCCTTATGGCTTGAGAAAAGTCAGTATATAAAATAACATGCAGCATATTCTACCATATGATCCATACTTCATTCTTTATATCATCTTTTCTGATACAGACACCAGCCCATAATAACAAAGCAGGGCCATAACCACCATAGACATTGAAGAGGAAAGTTAGTCCCCAATCTGGACATTTCATTATAACCTTGTCTAACAGAGTTTTTTTTTTTTTTTTTTTAGAGTTAATGAGGCTCGAAATGTGATGCACTGATATAGATATACTATATAATGAGAAGAAATCACTCTCAGGAGATTTGATTCTTTCCTTTTCATTATGATTATCATATCAGTTCATATCAGATCAAGTTTATGATAAAAATGATCCATTATTGTTAGCATAAGTGTTGATAGCACAATAAGCCTTCTCGTCAGATTTATGGTCTGTTGTTTGAGAGTGTAAGTCACTGTATGCTTCTGAAGAAAGTACCAACATATTTATCAGCTCAAAAAAACACTGCCGCCTGTGTAGTGCCTCTGTAATGCTCACAAGTGTACACAAATCCCTGCACACACACACACACACACACACACACACACACACACACACACACACACACACACACACAAATCCACACAGATGCAAAATTAATAATGAATGAATAAATAAACAGTGGAGAGAGGCAAGAAGAAATAAATTTTATGTTGAAATTAAGATTATGGAAATCACAAATGTGTCTGCGTAACTCACACATGCAGCACATTTACACTTATTTAAATAAATAAATGCTGGCCAAAAAAAGCAGAAGGAAGAAAAGGAAAACAACTGTTGGTGTAACTTAATGACTGTATTCAGATGCAAAACACAAAATGGATGAGGGCCCGTTTACTGCAGATCTGAATACAGCAGCATTTAACATAAACATTTTGCATATTCTCACCAACATTTAGATAGAAAACGAGATCCGGTGACTGGCCAGATGACTAGCGGTTAACATTGGCAGCCTTTTTTGTCTCCCAGCACACATGCAGAGCAATTCAGAGGTCTTGAATTTAAGTCCCCTGAAATGAGAATGAAAGCACTGCATAGGTTTCTGTGCTTGTGCTTCCTTTGTGCTGCGACAGTGCTTGACTGGATGTGGGAAGATAAATTGTATGCAAATTGATTGTGACGCTGATGAATGCAGTCTAATGCATGGAAGGTGGAAGAGGTTGCCAAACAATGTTGAGTAGACTTTTTCTAACACCAGATATGTAAAGTGCATTGTGGCCCCTTGATTGCTAAATAGGTTTGTAAAGCGAACATTATGGCATAACAATGTCTCTGAAGTCATTATGCTGCAATTTGCATTGACTAAATTCATGTAAATTACACATGAGCAGATATATGGCAGATGTACAATAACAAGACTGCAATTATTTTATTATGTTTGCGAGGATAATTGGAGAGAGCCTAGATACTTATTCTCCAACCAAAATGGGGTTAGAGCACCACCGCATTCATTGCTGTTAATTTAATTTTTCGTAATAATTCTTAAGACAAATGATCCCTGCCTCAAATATAAAAGTCAGTTTCACACCAAACAATAAGCATATTAGCATTCGGAGGCCTGTTTGTGATATAATTTACATTTTTATTAAGTTAAGATAAGCATTGCCATAAATCTCTTCATATCCATGATGCCTATCTCAACCCTTTAGTTCAGCACATCATCGATGTTTCACTGTGTATGGAAATAATTATTCCCTGGTATTGTACGGTACAATACACAGGGAATACGTTTTTTGGTTTTGTGTGTTCCTCATGAAATAGACCAGTAAGAGATGCTATGCTTGTGGATTAATGGATTAATTTGAATTAAAATGCTTACCCCCAAAAGAGACCACTGAAAGATTACATGATTTTTCATATTTTATCAAAAGAGGCAATTTGGATAATCGCAAGTTACACAGGAGACAAAGAAACTGACAACTGTATTAACCTTCTTGTTTATCGCTTTTGTCAGAACTTGTCAGACTTGAAAATGTTTATAGTATATTTTTGGATATTTAATCATCAAATGGATCTGTCTGTGACAGTCAGACACTTCCGTCCCTTTTCCACATGTATTGTGCTTTCTTTAGCCTCTTCTATTGGTTCACATCTGAATAAAAGGGACATTGTCCATGTGCAAATCCAAGCCAAACATTAGCATGGCCTTCTGATTATCAAGGTCTTTGCAAATCCATTTAGTTCTGCCATTTCCCTCAGTTCCAGTGCTGAACTGAAAGGAGAGTGAAATATGATTACTGGCGCAGCTTCATTTTCATAATGTTCTCGTCAAGCAACAACTTGAGCCACCAAGGTTGTTGTACTTAAATTTCCTGAAGGCCTGTGTAGTTTCCGTGTTAGTAAGGGTAGGCACAATTACAGGCAATATGCATTTTTATTTTATTCATTTCTTTTTCATTTTACTGCTACTATCCCATGGAATGTATGGCCTCATGGCTTTGACTTTTTAGACTAAATTATATTAGTCAGTATAATATTTTTCGAACTTTCTAAAAACATATTATTTTATTGTTTATCTCCAATTTTTTAGTCCATTCTCTTCCTGTTTTGGATATTGCTTCTTTAAAGGGATACTTCAGGATTTAGCATTAAGCTTTGTATTAGTAGAAAACCTGTAGTATTTTCGAATCACCGTGCTTTCCCCCCTCATATCCCCCTGAGACGAGAGATTTATGTATTTTTTGTCTGGAAAAAATCCTCCGATGACGCAAAAATCATCATTTTGCGTCATCGGAGGATTTTTTGGCCAGAGGCTAAAGACTACAGCCAGTAGGAGGAGCTGTCCCGCATGTTTTCAACCCGCCCATAGGAGGTGGGATCTCACTCACAGAATGTACACAGTGTCAGCCGTCTTTCTTTGGAAGCTAAGCTAGCAGGCTCTTGTTCTGTGGAGAAAGCTGAGTAGTAGGGGTTACCATCCTCTTTTTCCCGGACATGTCCGGCCATCGAGATCGTCCAAAATGTCCGGGATTCGGCGTTTGCTTTCTGCAGTCGCCATTCATTGTTTACATGCACACCTTTAGTTTCAATCTAACTGAATTCATTCCGATTGGTGAATCTGAATGTAGTGTTTACATGAACGCTAAACAAGTGATCGGTTGATGTGCGTTTTAACATTGCTAAGAAAATTCCCGCTCCTCCGTGAGAGATACGAGACCGGTGCGTCTCACAGTGTCGCTCATCAGTAATCACGCCACTGGCCTCGCGTCGTTCTCCCGCGGCCCTCAGCCTCGTCCTGCTCGCCACAGTAAACATAATGAATGACGACTGTAGAACGCAAAAGCCGAATCCCGGACATTTTGGGCGATCTCGAAATCCCAGGCAAACTCGTCACGTAGTCTCACTAGTAGCCTAGCCTTGTTGTTTTCAACTGCGCTCTCTTACCGGTAGGCGTGGCTTAGGGCAGCGAAGCAAGTGCATTCTGGGAGTTGTTGTCTTTCATCCACATAAGCCAAAAATACATTTTCTGGATTTTCTGTCTAGAAAGCTCCAAATTCAAAAATAATTTCATATTTCTTGTACATAAATGACCTGTTTTAAAGGGATAGTTCACCCAAAAATGAAAATTCTGTCAGTAATTACTCACCCTCATGTTGTTCCAACCGCGTAAGACCTTCGTTCATCTTCGGAACACAAATTAAGATATTTTTGATGAAATCTGAGCCTTGTCTCACTCCTCCATAGGCTGCTAGGTGGCCCAAACTTGCTGGCCCAGAAAAGTTATTAAAGAGATCGTTAATATAGTCCAAGTGACTCCAGTGGCTCAATCTTAAGTATATCAAGCGACGAGAATACTTTTTGTGCGCAAAAACAAACAAAAATAACGACTTTATTCCACTATTCATTTCCTTCTCTCTGGGCCTCGTAGTGTTTTTGCGCTGCGCGTCTGTGTTATACGTAATCACGCATTACACACATGACCAGCGTCGGCCAATAGTGAGCCTACGTGGTGAAAACACTACGCAAAAACACTACGCAAACCAACTAGAGGTCGAGAGAGAAGGAAATGAATAGTGGAATAAAGTCGTTATTTTTGTTTGTTTTTGCGCACAAAAAGTATTCTCGTCGCTTGATATACTTAAGATTGAGCCACAGTAGCCACTTGGACTATATTAACGATCTCTTTAATAACTTTTCTGGGCCAGCAAGTTTGGGCCACCTAGCAGCCTATGGAGGGTGAGTCATTACTGACAGAATTTTCATTTTTGGGTGAACTATCCCTTTAAATACACATTCATCTTTCCAGAGGTGAAGTACCCCTTTAAATTTTATGGGTTTTTTTCTGTATGATATTTTTTTGCATTTCATTGTGTTCTACATGTTCATGTTTCACATTTATCAGTTAATATTTTGATAATGATAAATAATATATTATCTAATCCTCTATCCCAATCTAAGTAATTGTATTGATGTATTCTTGAGTTTAATTTGAATTCTTCTCTTCGGTTTACCATTTAATTACAAGATAAGTCTAACACAATTTACCTGCCTTTTTTGGTCTGCCAATGAAAAATATGCGTGTACCTGCAACACCCAACATGAACAATCGATGACTGATTCAATAACTCACTCATGAAGATAGTCACTCATTTCTTTCCTTTGAAAGAATAGGCTGAATGAAATATTCACTCACTCATAAAGACAATCACTTATAGTAATCACTATTACTACTATTCCTCCATAAGATTTTTGTTTGAGTTTGTTGCTGTTATTTTTCTGTTACTTTTTCAACTGTGGACCAACTACTTGCAAAAACGATCAAGGCACATATGTATAGAACCAGATTGGTCTAAATAATAATTCATGCAAAAGATACAATGCACACGAGTAGCCAAATACACATGCATGAAACCTAATTCACGTGCACAAAAAACAATTAACATGCCTGGAAAAACAAATGATATATTCAGAAAAATCAGGCTGTGCATACAGTGTGTGTGTATTAGCATATGGTAATGATGAATGCGCACTGTGCATCTAGCGTAAGCGTAACTCGTTCATCTGGCATTTTATGTACTGATTTCAATTATATTTAGTTTTTTCTATCCAAAATGTTTGTTTTTAGCAGCAAGAGAACTTGTTTGTTGTCTACTACATGGAATAAAACGACATTCACAAATGTTACTAGGCAACCAGTAGTGGAAACGCCCACTAGCGACCTGACTGCCAGCCATTGGCAATATACAGCGACAAAGTCATTGGCGGTGTGAACAGAGCTTGCCTTTAAACATATCTTAACTTTCTTGCATCACTGAACATGTCCAAATCCTGTCGCCAATGGTCACTGTCGCTCGTGTCACTGAAAATCGCCAGCTCTCAATTAAAATGAATGCGATCATAGCTTTGTCGCTGCTTGTCTCTGATGATGTGAATGGGGCTTAAGGCTTTTGAGCGACATGAGAGTAAATAAATGGTGAAAATTTCGCTTTTTGCCCTCAAAGTTTCCATGGTAAATATTTGAATATGATACAAGAGTGACACTCTGGTGATGCAGGATAAAATTCCCTTAAAAAACTTGTGAAAATTCCTCAAAAGAGCATGTTGGGGAAAAAAACCTCAAACACAGAATCACATCTATAGACTCTCAGTTTGATATTTGGATTACATTCTCACTTACTTTCAAGGACACATTTTTAGTTGAGATGCAAGATAATTTACATATACTTTTTTTTTTTTGAAGAACTCTGTTTTATACAGTGTACACCAGTGATATGTTTGTTCTGAACTGAGAGAAATAGACTTCTTCTAATGGAGCTGTATGATGTATGACTGAAAGAGAGTGGCAACGCTCAATTTCACTTGGGTTCGCCATGCATTGATGGCCAGTCTTCAGGAGCCTACTTTCTGTCAGTCAGTGGAGCCCTATCTCTATTCAACACCTTCCAATCACAATAGCCATGAGAGGCAAAGAAAGAGCACAGTCCAAACAACAGACTCAAACCTGTTCAGAAATACTTCAGTCCCAACAGGCATGATTTCTTTCAGAAAAGCTGTTTCAATTAACTGCTATGATGTATTCCATAAGAAAAAAAAAATGCACACATGAGGGAGACGAAACCAAGCTGCCACAGATATGATACATGTATTCATCCAAACCTCTCACAGCCTTGGAGTGCAATTAATCTGGGATTAGGTGGGACAAAGCCCAGAGTCAAATCCCCTTCTCTCTTTAAGAGTCAGGACCCCATCATAACTGAAATTCCCAGCCCATGGCTTTGAAAGTGTCATGTTTAAAAGCTTTTGGTTGGTGGTTATTCACACAGGTGCTTTGACCGATGTGTGATGGGAAAGATGAGTAGAGGGAGTCTGTCTCATATTGATCTGGCACCTTGCATGACTGATCATGGAAGAGAGGTGGCATATGTATGACTACGTGAACGTGACATCACTAGCGGAGCGCCCAGAAGTATAAGTAGATGCCGGTAATACTCGTAATCCACTTCTTTTGTCTGAAGGAGAGATGCAGGTAGGCCCAATGGCATGGCGAGACTCAGTGTCTCGTTCCCCTAATCAGGTAAACATGGTCATAACCTGAGACGTTCCCTTTCAAAGTGGAACTCAACTGCATCTTGGATTGACGCTATGGGAACAAATACCCACTCCGCCATGCCACGGGAATGCTTGCCTCACTAGTTGAGAATATACACATGCATACCTTGACTCAACAGATTATTTAGCTAGAGTCAGAGAGTCAACCCAGGACACATCCATAAAAAGATGTACAAAGATCATCTACTGGTAGTATTCCCTAAGCCATAAATATCCCATAAATATGGAAGATATTTCAGTTTCTATGCCTTTATAGCAAGAGAACTTCCAGAATGTACAACCTTCCTCCCTCACAGGCTCTTCTAGCCCTAAAAGCAGAGCTCTAAGGTAAAGAATGGCTCAGCTGTGACAGCCTCTTTCCGCTTATTACAAGCTCTTAGGGAATGATTACCACAGAGAGAAAAATTTCAACTGGCCATTACCACCATTTCTCGGGGGAGATTCAACCTTGACCCTCATACAAAGGTTGCAGTACAAGAATGGCAAATATTCTTAGATGCAACATATTCTTGATAATACATCAAGACAATAAGGGAAGAGCACTCACACCCTGCTTGCATTCTTCCCAGAAACAAGACAGATTCCCAACACTAACAACACTAACTAACAACGAGGGTTCCTAACTAGGGTTGGGTATTGGTTGGGTTTTATCCGATACCAGTACCTACTCTGTATTTTTTAAACGGTTCCGGTGCTTAAACGGTTCTTGAACCGGTACTTAAGAAAACGAAACCGCACACACTTTATCAAAAAAAGAATACCTGTGTGTGTGTGTGTCCAAACTGGACACAATATTAACTTAAATCTTTAAAGATTTTCTGATTTCTGATTAAATGAAAATTTGCGCTGTTTAAAGGGTGTGGAGGAGAGAGAACAGAGAAGCATGAACAGGGAAGTTTGAATTATGGCCGACACACGACCAAAGAGACGACGTTCCGATGAACAAATTGCAAAGAAGAGGGACAAGGATAAAGATCGGAAAAACCTTCGAAAGGTGGCGAGAACCTCCGACATAGTTGCTCTGTTTTTGCAGAACAGGTAAATCCATTTTTCTTTCTAAACTGACGTTCATGTTCGCCAAACCAACACTAGGATGTAATTAGCTAGATCTATACAGTCAGCGTTAACTTTGGCGAATACAACATGTATGTTTCTAGCAGCGATCAATCTCTATTGTAAATGATAAAGCAAATTCACAGTAGGGCGACAATTTGTGTGAACGATTGTTTTCACCCACTGTTTGTTATGAATTTGAATGTTCATTTATAGGCTATTGACAACTTTGACTAAATTTGTTTACGCCGCCGCCGTTGTTTATGCTTACTGGGAAACGCGAAGCTAACGTTATCTTGCTATTATTGCGTCCTTGTATGGGAGCTATAACGTTAGTTATAACCTCAGGTGGCGAAAAGATTTTAAGATAATGTTTCTCTTTTTCTGCATTCTGTTCTGCAATATATAAAAGCATTTATCTAACTTGGCGACATTACACATTGAATGAAGTATCAGTAAAACTTTACTTTGTTTGTAGTGACTATTTTGACTTTCCTTTATGCCGGAAGGGAGGGGAGGAGGGAGGAGACGGCATGAGGAGGAGGGAGGGTCTAGCTAGCCTCCGTTTTGTTTGACAACAATTCGAATGTCAACAAGAAGTAACGACTCCCGGGATCGCTTAGAGCACCTTTAATAGGCTACTGATGTAGCCTAAAACACTTAAGTTAAGATAAAATTTTTGTCTTCTCATATTATGACTTTTACTTTAAAACAGAGAAATATCTGACACTGAGCAGAAATATTTAACACACACAGTATAGCCTCATATAAATATACTTGATATACTTCATACTTGATATGCAAGATTTGCAGTTGGCATTAAAATACTAGACTTACCATGTCCACCACGACACTGGCAGCTGAACTTGAACTTTCGTCAAGCGTGTCAGAGGTTGCACACGCATTCGTACAGTTTTTTTTAAAACCGATTATGCTCATCAGTGGTTGTATATCAAGCAGGGACATGTTTGTGTGCATTATATTTTGTGATTTCACTGGAACGAATAGAGAGTCTCCGCAACGTATTGAAGCGCGCGTCCGAGTGAAGACAGTGCGGTGTGCGCGAGCCAAAAAAGAAAACACTGTATCAGCGCCACTGATCGCAGCGGCAAGGAGCACTTTGATCACTTGATTTAAAAAACACATTTCAGCGCTAGATCGTCTCTTATTTAACAAACGAACGAAATGAATGCTCTGCTGATTAACTGGAGATGTTTTATTAGGCCCTATTGGAACATTCATGCCGCGAGATGGTATATAGGGGGTGGTAAAAAAAGTCAGGCACCGAAATCAGGCACCGAAAGTTTCGTTCTTATTCGGTCTCGTTACTACCGTTTACGTCGGAACCTGTTCCCTATTGGAAACGTGTTTCGGTACCCAACCCTATTCCTAACATGAATTTTAACCCATTAAACATGGGTTTAAAAGGGGGAGCAAAGGACCCTACTGTAATACACAAGACAGTCACAGAGGGAACTTTGAGAGGGAAGACAAAAAGAGTTGATGCCGTGTATGATGATTAGATTAGATTAGATTAGATTCAACTTTATTGTCATTACACAAGTACAGGTACAAGGCAACGAAATGCAGTTTAGGTCTAACCAGAAGTGCAATAGCAGCAAGTGCAGGATATACAGTGGTTCCATAAGTGCAGAACATGGATATGTACTGAATAAATATAGAGTTGAATACTATTATAAACAAAAATTTACAGATAGATTGTCCTATGAATATAATATACAGATAACTATTACTGTGAACAGAGTTTACAGCTAGATATGTACTGAATATAATAATATACAGATGGCTATTACTATAAACAGAATGTTTACAGATAGATATGTACTGAATATAATATACAGATGGCTGTTACTATAAACAGAATTTTACAGATAGATATGTACTATGAATATATATACAGATGGCTGTTACTATAAACAGAATGTGAGCATAATATACAGATGGCTATTACTATAAACAGAATTTAACAAATAGATATATGTATAAGTTAGGCTAATGAGCAGTATAACAATGGATTTAAAGTAGTGCAAATAAAGTTTGGACAGAAGCTATCCGAGTGAAAGTGCAGTGGAAAGTAATTGCATATTACAGTTAAGGTACGATATTGCAATGTATATATAAACAGTCGGTACTGTAAATAAACAGTCGGCAGTGCAAATTGAGCATATTCCAGTCAAGGTAGTAGTGCAAGATGCATATGTAAACAGTTGTTACTGTAATAACAGTCAGCAGTGCAAATGAACATTATAGTATTGCAAATAACAAAATGGAGGCAGGTGTGAGGAGGGAGAGGAGAGTCAATCAGTATATGAGGGGAGTGGGATCAATGAGGGTTAGAGTTTAATAAAGAGACAGCTCTGGGGAAAAAACTGTTCTTTAGTCTGCTGGTCCTGGTCCGGAGGCACCTGAAACGCCTGCCGGAGGGCAGGAGAGAAAACAGTCTGTGGGCTGGGTGAGAGGAGTCCTTAAGGATGCTGCGAGCTCGATGCAGACAGCGTTTCCTCTGGATGTGCTCGATGGCAGGTAGTGGAGTCCCAGTGATGCGCTGGGCGGTTTTCACCACCCGCTGCAGTGCCTTGCGCTCTGCAACAGAACAGCTCCCATACCACACTGTAGCACAGTTGGTCAGGATGCTTTCTATTGCACAGCGATAGAAGTTCACCAGGATAGTGGAGGAAAGCTGATTCTTCCTCAGTGTCCTCAGGAAGAAGAGGCGCTGGTGAGCCTTCTTGACCAGGCTGGAGGTGTTGGTTGTCCAGGTCATGTCCGCCGAGATGTGGATCCCCAGGAACTTGAAACTGGAGACACGCTCAACAGCCATTCCATTGATGTGGATGGTGTCGTGTGTGCCTCTTGACACTTTCCTGAAGTCCACGATGAGCTCCTTCGTTTTGGTGGTGTTGAGGAGCTGGTTATGTGGTCCGTGACTTGAGGAGATGTCACGGACTGTCGCTAGCCAATGAAATTCAATGTTCACACATGCTTCAGACACTGGTCACGCTGATGGAGTTCCCCATAGCATCAATCCAAGATGCAGTGTTGAGTTTCACTTCAAAAGGGAACTCTTTTTTAAACCCCAAAATAATGACAAAAATCATAAAGAAATAAAGAAAAAATACACAAAGTTTGCAGATGTGTAAAAAATTATTTTATTAGGCCTAAAACATTAAGAAGCTAATGTTTGTCGAACAATTGCCTTTGTTAGTTTTCTGTCTTTGTCTTTCAAGTTAAATGTATGTTGTTGACAGGTTTCTGTGACATTTATATATTATTTATATCATGGGGGTTATCATGCAAATATTTCTCATGCTAGAATATTTTATGTGCATCTTATTAAGTTCTAATTCTGATTATTTGAGTGCATTGCTGTTGGACTCATATAATGATATTGCATAAAATATCATGCTAATTTTATTCGTATTTTATTGACATTTTGACTTTGTATCCAAATTCTATTTATATTATTTTAATTATATATTTACTTATTTTGTGATTTCTCTTCCAGTGTAGTTAATGCGGCAGTGAAGTGTATATTCCGGCTTTAGCACGGCTTTTGAAATCAGGCACTGACTGTAAATTGTTCTAATGATGTGCTCGCCATGCACCCTCCCTCAGGTGCTTCTCCAGTCTCCCTCCTCGCATCCGTTCTGACGGCCCTGTTTTTCCCCCTCTCCTCCTTCTCTTCCTCTCATCTCCTCCTGTGTGCACTTCTGTGTCAGCGGAGTGTGGGCTAACAGTGGAACAGGGCTTTTGATGTACAAAGAGCTATGTTTTCCGCTACAGTAAAGATGGAGGAGCACACCCACTCTTTTACGCACAAACATCAAACACACATCAGCAGATACAGAATAAGAGAGTGGTGCGCCTGAGATTGACAGCTCCACATCAGAAGTGGGAAGTGTCAGAAATCATGGCCACGATTCTATAGCCTGTATCATCTGCATGGACATTTTTTCTCTTTTTTATTCTTCAATTGATGTCAGAAAAGCTTTGAATTTCATAGACAGATGACAGATGATTGGCCCCTAATATTATAATAGCCATTGTCTGCTGTTCAGTGTTAGCACTTTATGTAAGACTGATATGGCCCTTATTCTATTCATAAGTGGGGCAATAAATTCTGAATTCATATGAAAAAGCTTATTAAATGTTCATTCTGATTCATTCTGATCTGTGAAATTGCAGGCTTATCAATGACAGTTTTCATGTTATATTTTACATTTGTTGAAACAATCTGTTAAAGCAGACTGTACTCATAACATAACATTTACATTTTTGAATATATGCTGAAATGTACAATGTGGACATACTGACAGTATCTAAAACACTACTAATGTATGCACAGTGCACAACTTTTGAGCTGTAAAAATTATTTTATTATTATATTGATATGTTTAACCTCTTAATACCACCTCTATCCACCTCTCAACAATATAGGCAGAATAGTGTGCAGTTACAATAATTTGAGATAAAATATATATCAATGTACTGTATAGATCATTATATGAGACACATTTATGATCATTTTATGGTGCATTCGTCATTTATTTAGCCACAGCTGTGGAAATAAAATAAAAGTTAAATGATGCATTTTAACATTTTAAAGCTATAGGCTTGAGTAAAGATGCAATCTTTAGAAATTAGTTTAATGCTACAAGAAATCACCCATAAAAAAATGTTAATTATAATGTCAAATGAGCAAAATGTGTTGAAGGTCATGGCATTAAACATATTTAATCATAGATTAAATACAATTATAAAAGTAATATTTCCTGTCGTTGTTAAACGTAAAAGTTTTCTGTTTCAGGTATGGTACTGTACATGGTGTTCATTGAGTTATTCTGTTTAATGACACTTCTTAGGCGAACTCGCAATGTGATGCAACATGGTTTAAAGCGCATGGGAACAACAGTTTCTCTGTTTTTATTTGTGCTACATCAGATGATGCATTACATCTACATTCTCCTGCAGTTTACTGTCGCTGTCAGGGACTATTTTTCTAGCAGCAGAAATTTACTCTGCTTCATCGTGCCACACAACACCCTTCAGACGTGACTGTATTCACGATACAGCATACCTTATTGCTTAATTAAATCAACTAATTCATTCCATAAAATTAAAGAATTTGTAACATAATTTTTACGTTTTAGATGCTGTCAGTACATAGGCCTACAATTCAGCTTAAGCATAATGTGTTTTTAAACCTGTTCCCAAACACTCCCCCGTCTGCTAATGATTAGACAAACAAAACTCAGATCATTGATTGAGACAATGTTGCACTTTTTTTTTTTTTTACACTGTTTGCTGGGGAATCAACCTACTAAATGGCTTATTTGTGGTTATAAAATGACAAATCGCAGGTGGATTTCAGCAGTGGCGTGTAATCAGAAATAATAAAGTAAGTGCAATGTAGTGTTGTCAAAAATATAGTTTTTATATACACATTGCTGCTGAAATATCTGAAGTGCTTCCAATAAAAATTTACTGCAGAATAGACACATGATACCAGTTGCTCTCTCCTCTCGCTCTCTCATCTCTCCAACAGTGAGTTGACACAGTTTACTTATTCCCGCAGATTTTGTGCCCACACCCAAACTGCACGCACATAATAGTTTGATAGTTAATTTGGACAGAGGATATACATGTCATGCTGCAGCCAGTCAAGATGTTTTTATAAACCTGTAAATCTGTATGTAAAATGTTTTTATGTTCTTATGTCTTCTATGTTTCTTTTTTGGATGACCAAATTCTTCTTTTTATCTGCAAAACAAATTTACCTGCGGGTATGAAATAAAGATACCTTACCTTACCTACCATAAAGGCCACTCCTCAGTACTAAATTGAGTTCTTTTTCACTGTTTATTGTGCTTAAACAGTCAAATACGCACAAAATAATGTCAAAATGCTGGTCTTGGCGAGTATTCATGTAAAAACAGTCAGTTATGTTTTAAGTGAGCCTAAACAGTTGAGAAAGAAAACGCATGTGTAACAATGTAATGGGTCCGTGCGTCAGGTCTTAAAGTAACTAAACCTGCTGCCAAATTATGAGATAATATTAAAAATATCTATATGGCAGTTTTTCCCCATGGAATCAATATCAAAAAGTGAAAATACTGAGTGGCTAGTAACTTTGGAAAACCACTAGCCACAGTGGCTGGTGAGCAAAAAAAGTTAATGTCAAGCCCTGGTAATAAATATGTGATTGGCTACCTGTGCTGTGGCACAGACATAGTTAGTTATTTCTCCTGGACTACAGACAGAGACATGTCCTCCTTACTGTGAACCCCAGAGCTGAAAATAGCCTGTGTGATGGGCCGATGACACCAGGTCTGGACGATGAGCGTAATTGACAGAATTCTAGTGTGATTACTGCTGAAACTGTGACTAATGAATGCTAACACCACTCGTTCCACTCTCCTCTGAGAGCCCAGAGAGGCTTCCTGTCTACCGGTCATACAGATTGACATGTTAGCAAGGAAGCATCTCTTTTTAATTTCCAGTATTGTGTGGTCTGCTTTTGAGCAGATCTGAACCATCAGAACAAGATATTATTATTCTCAATGTTGTCATTGGGCTGTACTTTATTCTTAAAAATGTCATGCCCTTTTGAAAATACCAAGGTCAAAACATTTTGTTCTTAAAAGACCAGGCAAATAAGATTTAATTTACATAGATTGTTACCTTATTTTTTTATTTACCTGTTTCTGTTTTGGATCAAATTGCTCAAGTCACACCAAAACCAATAGAACATAACATTGTCATCTTCCAATCCCATGGCAGCATTATCATTCATTTATCCAGCACAGCAGTAATACTGGAATTGTTTTCCACCCTTGGACATGGACATCAGCAGGCTGGAGTGATTGTTTGTGATTTCATTTAATCTAAATTGAAATAAAATAAAATATATATAAAAACATAAACTTAAAAAAAACTTAAATGAAATCACTTAAACCAAACTAAAACTTAAAATCTAAAAATATAAATAATTTAATGTAAATACTATCCTAGTAATAATACTAAAATAACACACCCACCGTCTTCCATTTGTCAGAAAAACAAATAGCCCAGCCTCAAAATGCCATTTGTAGAGCTAGTGTCAGCTGACAGAATATTATTTATTTTTAAATTGAGCTCAAGATTAAAGTTATAGCTGTGTCTGTGCAATAATGATGACAACAACAGAATTTTTGGTGCATTTTTCATGCAGTTTCATCTTGGTTTTTGACAGGCCTCTTCCTCCAAACAGCTGGATCTTTTGAGGCATGCTTTGACAGGTGCCTGGATCTGGACCTCACCAATGTGAGTCCAGAGGCATTCATAACAAGGGGTTACTCAAAACCTTACACAAACAATCACTCCAGCCTGCTGATGTCCATGTCCAAGGGTGGAAAACAATTCCAGTATTACTGCTGTGCTGGATAAATTAATGATAATGCTGCCATGGGATTGGAAGATGACAATGTTATGTTCTTTTCTCCATATCTCCTATCTCTTGGCTCTTTGTATAACATAAGACGTTAAATATACACTATTGTACATTTATATTAAAGAGGTACTTCACCGCCGGCAAAATGGACTTTCAATAAAACTTGTCAAATACTACCTAGCTTTATTAGGAAATACTTAAAAAAGTAAGTCGACCTGTATTGTCCCCGGGTGCAATAATTCAAAGAGTAAAATGTTTAGCGTTTCCAGTGAAAAGATCCAGTGCGTTAGGATCTTGATGACCATAGTAACTTGATGACCACGAACACAGTGTTTTAGGCCAAACGGAGGTTAACACGGAGAACGAGTAAACCTTCATCTGTTCATTTACATATACTACCGACATTGTAACAATACAAAGCGGGTTGAAAATCTGCGAAGTTACACTTTAAAGGTATAATATGTAAAAAAAAAAAAGTATCAAAATATCCAAAAACCACTTGCACAGTGTTATATATTTCTTTCAATTGTGTACTTCCATTATCCTAAATGTTTCCAAGAATTTGTAAATTGTCCGCTTGTACTGCCATAGTAACCATGGCGACAGACGTGGACAACTGCGTAGTGCGTAACGTCTAGCGGCACACTGTTGTTGTTTTGTTCAAACATTATGGACCATGGCAAGCAGACTTTGGGACAAAAGGAGAACTAAAGCGAGGATCAATAAGCGTGGCGTTTTCGAGATGCCGAGCTCTGCGTCCGCAACTAACTTGGACTTGACAGAGCTTCACGAGTCACGACTTGACAGGGACGCCGCTCTTGCATGTACTTTATTAGACAGGTGAGCAAATGTACATAAAACAAATCAATGTTATATAGCTCGACAAGATGAAATGTTAGAATATGATCAGTATGTTATTCTAATGTTGATCTACCTTACTGCTAGTCTCATATAGGAAAACTAACTAACACAGAATAACATTATAACTTTCAACACACTCAAATGCTGTTTAGTATGATAGTGTAACGTTAGACCAAATGAAACAGCGCTGCGTTACCTCACAAGTTTAATTCGTCAAATAAACTGACCTGTGTGAGTAGTAATTCAGCACTTGCGGGTAGTTCGGTAGAATTAAATGTCCTTATTCCTTGCGGGACTCGCGTGTGGCGCTGATATCTGTCTCTTATTAGCAATCGCGACCTGCATCATACCACAGTCGTGCTATAAAACATGAATGTTTTCACTCATCCATAAACATTATTAGATCCATCAGCATGACAGCAAGTCCCATCATTCCGCTTATCACTGCGTCATCAACCTACGCCTTTGTTATTGTAAGAGGTTAGCATATTGTATAAAAAACATAGCTTTAATTAAAGTGGAATTATTGCAGAAGCTCTACAAAATGTCAATATAATGTATGCATAATGTATTGATTTATATATTGATATAATGTCAGTGTGTGTTTTGATATACTGAAGCCATCTTAGAACATTCATGAAAATCTAGTGTTATTGTCACCACATTGCTTAATTTGTGAAATAAAGGGGTGGGGGGAGGGGGATCATGATTAGTAATGACGTCAGAATATTCTTTGAGATCTTATGTGAGCAACTGTGAGCTCAAATGTTTAACTGAAGTCAAAAATGCTGTTAGTCATTCTTTGACAATGACCTGAAAGGTCTTTATTCATGAAGTATTTGTTTTCAGCAAAAAAAAAAAAAAAAAAAAAGTCATTCTTGTCAGGATTATTCTTCCAAACTCAGCAGTTAGATATTTCTTGCAAAAAGAACATTAGTTCATTTGCATAAAACATTCACTACTGAACTTAAGCACCTCTTTGCTCCCATCCTTGTTTGTATCGTTTTCTGTCTGACAGCACACACTAGAATGCATCCTGGAGTGGATTTTTGCTTCAATTAAAATAATGTCACTCTTCAAGTAGACCACGTCCCTGCATTAGCAGCCCTCCCTTGAACCATGAAATACCCATTTATTACAGAAACATAAATTAAATCCATCTTTCCTCTCTCTTCATACTCTCTCTCTCATTTCCATGAGTACACCTAAAAAAGTGCTTAGTTCTGAACACTCTGTGAGCTTTACTGGTGTAGGGCTTGAGAGTCCAGCCAGGCATTTGATGGCAGTTTAATCATTATTACTGCTCCGATGTCATGGGTTCTCTTGGGAGCAGGGATGAAGAACTCCTTGGGAAGATTTCGACGTAATGAGGCTGACAGTCATGGCAGGGGACCTGTAACTGATTGCTTAATGCATGCAGATGAAATGTTAATGGGAAAGCTGCATGTTGAGACACAGTGGTGGAGAGCTTTGCTTAAGACAGCTAACACCCTCCCAACACATTCCCCAACACCCATTGACAACGACAGCACACAATTAGGGACATTACCAGATGTGTCAACACTTCTCAAGTCTAGAACAGAAAATCCACTGTGCTTTAATTGTTATTTGAGAAATTTTTTAAATCATGTCATGAAGCACTTGCATAGACCAAACTCATTATAGACCAAACAGACACATCTTTTTGTTTTATATTTGTTAAATGACTATATATTTTTTTATTTTGACACCATGGTGGCAATTACATGGAGCGTCAACAAATAAATGAAAATGAAATATTGATTTCATTTGAAATTATTCAATAATTTTAAGAGTTTTATTATCTTTAAAGGTCCCGTTTTTCCTGTGTTTTTGAAGCTTTGATTGTGTTTACAGTGTGCAATATAACATGTGTTCATGTTTCGCGTTTAAAAAAACACAGTATTTTTCACACAATTTACTTATCTATATACCACTGTTTTCACTGTCCTAAAAACGGGCTGATAACTTCCTTGTTCTATGAAGTCCCTCCTTCAGAAATACGTAACGAGTTCTGATTGTGCCAGCGGTTCCTGTGTTGTGATTCGACAGCAGCTTAGCGCACGTTGCCCGGAAAGGTCATGCCTCTTACCATAACGTGGAGATGCATGTGCTCAGTGTTATTATATGAAAATAACAGCGTCTCGACGACATGGCGACAAACACACTCTACAAATGCAACTCTTCCTCTTCTCCGTGGGAGCGCAACGAGACCACGCCCCCTTTTTTTGTGTTTTCCTGTGGGTGGAGGTTAGTCAAAAAACTGTTCTAGTGACATCATTAAAGGAGAACTCCGGTCAATTTTAACACTGAGCTCATTTTTTTGTACATTTGGAGTGCTGTCAGTACAGAGAACAACGACAAAAATCGGTGTTTCCTACACCGTGTTATCCTCTTTTTAAAATTTGTTTTTTAAAGAAATGAATAAAAATGATGCTTATTCAGCCAGCGCACATACCTGTATTTACATCCTGTTTTCGGTCGAAGTCCACAGTAGTCGATTGTCGAGTTCACGCGCGTGATCATAGGTACTAAACCTATGCGCGTGAACTCGACAATCGATTACTGTGGACTTCGACCGAAAACAGGATGTAAATACAGGTATGTGCGCTGGCTGAATAAACATCATTTTTATTCATATCTTTCACTGCAGTCAGATTCAGCTGCGTTCACTCCGAAGGAATCACTCACATGACCTGTGCACTTGTAATGACACATCAAGGATGTTAAGAGGCTAAAAGCAGGTTTAAAACTTGCCCCATTGAAGTCAACAGGGTGCAAATTTTAAAAAGAGGATAACACGGTGTAGGAAACACCGATTTTGTCGTTGTTCTCTGTACTGACAGCACTCCAAATGTACAAAAAAATTAGCTCAATGTTAAAATTGACCGGAGTTCTCATTTAAAGCAGGAAGTAGAGGGATGTAGTCCAAACCGGCCGTTCGCTGTAGGCTTTGAAAGGGGACTTCTGTTAAATAAAATATCTCGCTTGCCATTGAACTTTGAGCTTTATAATTTTACAGGTATTATTTATGCTCTTACAGCAACATTACACACTAACTAAAGTTTGAAAAATGGGATCACGAAGAACAGGACCTTTAACCGTCCACCAAAAAATGGTCCATAGAGGCCATCCACATAGAATGTGTTTTTGTGATTGAAAATGTAGGCCTATTTGCTCATTCCCTTTCTTGTAAGCCACTTTAAAAGTGTGAATGCATGAATATACAGTAAATGTAAATGTGAAAACACAAGATAGAATGAAAAAATAATGTCTTCTAACTTGAGCGCCGTGGCTGCGCGAGTCCCTGCAAAGGACCTGAGGCAAACTGAGACACGTACATCTAGCGCATATTAAACATAATAAAAACAATAGGAAGCAAAGCAGTGGAATGCAAAAACGTGAGACGCAGAGCAGTGGAATGAAAAATAGATCTTGCGTTTTACTTCTTTTATTCAAGATTTTTTAGAACGCAACATCATGCACAAGACCATGCAAAAGTCAAATACGACCTACTCTAGCGCATGTTTACATAGAAAAGCAGCAGAGTGGAATGCAATAAAAAAAAAACAGCATTCTGTGTGGCCTGACTTACAATGTATAAAACAAGCAACAAGAACTTTGTAACAATATATTACAGCCCTAATATTAAAGTGCCTCTATTATGCTCAAGGTTCCAAATTTGTTTTGAAGGTCTCCTATTCAACAGGTTAACAAGCATCAAGGTCAAAAAACGCTTTCTTTTCATCACCACATTTTTCAATGATTCTCAAACGACTCGTCCGAGGATTCAGTATCTCTAAATCCCTCCTGTCCGTGAGCCTACTCTGCTCTGATTGGCCAGATGGCCTAGTCAGTTGTAATTGGTCTACTGCTTACAGCGCCTGTCAAAAAAAAAATGTCGCATTTTCATGACTGAACTTCAGCTCCGGAGGCTTCCTAAAGCTCAGAGATTGCAATCGCAAGGACGACTTGAACAGGACGTTTCTCAGTGATACACTACTCAGTTTGACGTACATTATGAGATGTTGCGGCTGTAATTCCTCACCATCAGCATTAACAAGTGAATGTCCATCAGCAAACTGATGTGTATATTTTAGTGCTGGGAAAAAATGAAGCTTCTGCCATGACCGTCCCAGTTCTCTGACCTGATGAGTGGAGTGAACTGAAGAGAAGAAGCTTCAGAGATTCTGTATGGAGGAATGGTCTCTGATCTCTTGTCAGGTGTTCTCCAAACTCATCAGGCATTATAGGAGAAAACTCAGAGCTGTTATCTTGTCAAAAGAAGATTGCAAAAAGTTGTTCATAAAAGGGTGCCAATAATTGTGGCCAATGTGTTTTGGAGAAAAACATTTATTTCATAATGTTCTTTCTTTTGAGAGACAATAACTTTATTTATCGTGCACTGTCGGCTTCACAACTTTGCAAATCGTTTACATTCACAGACGGCTACATTACACATTGCATGAAAGGTACACTCTAAAAAATGCTCGGTTGTTTCAATCCAAATTTGGGTCAAATATGGACAAACCCAACCGTTAGGTAACTTAAAAATGAAACATTAACTTAAAAAGTTTAAATAACTTTAATAACTTGTAAGAGTGTGATATTTCAAAAAGTATAATAGGTGCACTTTAAAACTGAAGCCATTTGAGTTCATTTTCAGAGAGCGAGTGCTGGTGTGTGCATCAGACTGATGGTCTGCTAGGTCTATAGCGCAACTGACCAATCAGAATCGGGTATTTCTGAGAGCTGTGTAATAATTATAAATAATATAACCTTACACTATTTTCTGTCCCGTTTCAAAACTTAACACTAACACAGAGCTTTTTTTAGAATGTCTATCCAAATGAAAAATACCCGAAAGGAAGATTTTGTCAGAATCAGCAAACTTTCCTCAAAGGATCTACTGCAAGTAAACCCACACACACCCACACTTCCACACAACCCTTCCAGTTAGAGTGCCAGAAGCAAAAAGCAGCTTTGAATAATAGATAAAATTATAGATAAAAGGTGTGACATTTCCCATGCCATTCTTCTCCAGTGTTAATAAAAGGCTCTAATAAGAAGGTGACCTTTTTGGAATAGATTTGTAAATGTCACAAACCAAGACCCTCCGTATGAAATTGGCACCTTAGACAGAGGCACTGAGAAGGAGGGAATGGGCTCCTTTTGTCTCATAATAGAATGTCACATGTGCTTCATTTGCTGATACTCCAATGTTCATTTGAATGTGCAATCAAACATGATTAAAACACATTTTATATTATTGCTTTTACAGAAGCTCTGGTTCAGATGTGAAGGTTCATGTGCAGAGAAGCTGGACATTTCCAGAAGAGCAATCTCTTTTTTATATTTGTACTTCCTACTTTAGTGATGAATGTTTCAGTTGTGTTTTATGGCCTTCGTTGGATATGAACAATTCAATGACTCATATTTCACGTGGATATTTATGACTGGCAAAGACAAAGAAGGTCATGAGGTTTTTCCTGTCCATGGCTAGCATGAAGGATAAAGAGGCATCTACTGCAGACGTGGTGAAGTTTCAGAACAGACTCCTTTCCTCCCTGAAATTTTCATCATAGAATAATAATGCAGTATTTTCTCTGACCTTCCATAAAGGTGAAGAGTGTAATTTCTGCAACACTATCAAGCTTCATGCCCATTCAAACTGAATTGCGCCCCCTACGATTTTTGAGCCATGCAAGTGGAATTTGAAAATTAAATTGCACAGTTAGTGTGTAGGCACAAAAATACAGTTTAAAAGGGGTTTAAAATACTGTGACAAAAACATCCATTCACATGCATACATTTTTGTTAGCATCTTTAAAAATATATAAAATGTAAGTATATACACAAATATATACAATGTATACACAGCATAACATATATACTATACTATATATATATAGTGTTTACTTAAAATTATATAAAAACAAAATAATCATGAGCTGCAGAAAATTGTAATTCTAAAATACATTAATAAAAAAAAACACTACATTCAAAGGTTCCCCCATTTTGGCCATCTTATATGTTATAGGGGAAAGTACAGACACAAAATACAAACTAATGGAAAGTGGGGAAAAAACTGTATACAAATCAAAAGCTATGGGTGATAACTCTGATATAATAAAAATCTTATAAAAAAAACACTTTGGCTTTCAAACTTCAGTATTAATTCAGTCAGTCTTCATTCAAGGTTCAAAGCTCTTCAGGCTGACTCTGCAGAGCAGGACAAGAGAGTATTATGGTGCACTCACTGTGCATTTTACATGACTGGACACAGCATATCGTATTAGATGATGGCTCTTGTGTGAGAGAGATGAAATGTTGCCTGCGGGCTCTGAGCTTGTTTCTATAGTGTCAGATGAGAAGGAAGTTTAGAACCTGTTGTTCTGGGCTGCCATGATCTTGCTCTCCTTTGATTGATGCATGAGCCTGAGAGACTGCTTGTGTGAGTGTGAATGGAGATGGGACAGTTTCTGCTCTCCTGCTGGATAACCAGGTTCTGTCTCTTCCTCCAAATCTCCAAGACATCAAGGTGAACACCTTGTAAACACGTATGTGTGTGTAATCATCTTCCATTTCATCTATCACATGGGAAGCTGACAAAACAGGTACATCCAACAGACTACAGTATATAAGCATATTGGAGGTCCTTATTTTTATTCAAAATGTACTTCGCTCTTAAACAAGGTTGTTTTTGCTGAATTCTGCTGTTGAGTGAAGTGGACCCCATGGGCCCAAAATTATGACAACAGAGTGCCAAAAATGCTACAACATACTTATGTGCCCACAGACACACCTACACAGAATTTTACTTGCATGCAAATTGTCTAATCTGATAAGACTCGTAGTCACAAATGGGCAATAATATTTGATGCTATTTTAGTAGAAGCACTCTCGGGACATATCTCTGAGCTGAGTGATTCACAAGATCCCAAAAAAAGAGAGAGGGAAGAAAGCCACGAGCATGTGTCATTTAAGCCATTTTATCCTAATTTCTTAGTATCCTACTACCTTGACATGTTCTCCATTAAAGGGTTAGTTCACCCAAAAATGAAAATTATGTCATTAAAGGGATACTTCACCTCTGGGAAGATGAATGTGTATTTAAAATATGTCATTTAAGTAGAAGAAATGTGAAGAAATTTTTGAATTTGGAGCTTTCTAGACTGAGAAAAGCCAGAAAATGTATTGTTGGCTTATGTGGATGAAAGACAGCAACTCCCAGAATGCACTTGCTTCGCTGCCTTAGGAGGCCACGCCTACCGGTAAGAGTGCGCAGTTGTAAACAACAAAGCTAGCCTACGTGATGAGTTTGCGAGGGATTTAGAGATCGTCCAAAATGTCCGGGATTCTGCTTTTGCGTTCTACAGTCGCCATTCATTCATCATGTTTACTGTGGCGAGCAGGACGAGGCTGACGGCCGCGGGAGAACAGCGCGAGGCCGGTGGCGTGATTACTGAGACGCGCCGGGTCTCGCATCTCTCACGGAGGAGCGGGAATTTTTCTTAGCAATGGTAAAACGCACATCAAACGATCACTTGTGTAGCGTTCATGTAAACACTACATTCAAATTCACCAATCGGAATGAATTCAGTTAGATTGAAAGGTGTGCATGTATGTAAACAATGAATGGCGACCGCAGAAAGCAAAAGCTGAATCCCGGACATTTTGAACGATCTCGCCCGCCGGACAAGTCCGGGAAAAGGAGGATGGTTACTTACTCAGCTTTCTCCTACTATTCAGCTTTCTCCACAGAACAAGAGCCTGCTAGCTTAGCTTCCAAAGAAAGACTGACTGTGTGTACATTCTGTGAGTGAGATCCCACCCTGTATGGGCGGGCTGAAAACATGCGGAACAACGCCATCTACTGCCTGTAGTCTTTAGCCTCTGTCCAGAAAATCCTCCGATGACGCAAAATGACAATTTTTACGTCATCGGAGGATTTTTTCCAGACAAAAAATACATAAATCTCTTGTCTCAGGGGGATATGAGGGTGGAAAGCATGGTAATTCGAAAATACTACAGGTTTTCTACTAATACAAAGCTTTATGCTAAATCCTGAAGTAACCCTTAAACGACTCACCCTCATGTTGTTCCAAGCCCGTAAAACCTTCGTTCATCTTCGGAACACAGTTTAAGATATTTTAGATTTAGTCCGAGAGCTTTCTGTTCCTCCATTGAAAGTCAATGGACGGCATACTGTTCACGTCCAGAAAGGCAATACAGACATCATCAAAGTAGTCCATGTGACATCAGTGGCTCGATCTTAAGTTTATCAAGTGACGAGAATAATTTTTGTGCGCAAAAAGTAAACAAAAATAACGACTTTATTACACTATTCATTTCCTTCTCTCTGGGTCTCGAGCTATTTCACGTAGTGTAACTGTGTAACGCGTCTGTGTTGTACGTCACACGTAGGCTCACTATTGGCCGACGCTGGTCATGTGTGATGCGTGTGACGTACAACACAGACGATTAATGAATGACCCATTTCCTTTCAACGCTAACATCACAGAAAGTAATGAAAATAACTTGCAGTTCACTAAGTGACGAGTTCACTAAGTGATGGATTCATTTTATTGAATAATCTATCAAACAACTTTTTGAACTACAGTTGCGATAATTGCACCAGTATATGCTTGTGCCGTGATGCTTAGCAGCTGGTGCAATTGTAGCATGCCAGTGTGCATCTTTGTTTTTCCACTGGAGGAGCCGGACTTGTGACTCGGCCGGACAGTGGGAGATCAGCAACTGTGGCAACGGGACATACGTCTCCGTTCCCTCCTCAGGGAACGAGGGTTACCATACATAACCGAGACGTTCCCCTTCGTCAGTCACTATTACGTACGCCATGACTGACGAAATGGGGATATCAACCAACACGCCACTGCTGCTGGCCCTTCCAGCGCTCCGCTTGAGTCTCCTGGCCTGACCGCAGTGTTGGGCAGAAAGTAGGAGCTCTAAGCAGAGAAGGTCAGTTACTGCTGTTCCGCAAGACCCACTCAGTGTGACTTATTGGATAACGCTGGGAAAGCGTGCCCTTGGAGAAGGGGACGCTGCGGAAGCCACATCCTACCCCGTAGGGAGGCACTGTGGCGGTTATACATTTGCACTAGCCAAGCAGAGTAGTACAACTTATGGCAGTCTCTGGGGTGGTTCCAGCCTAGTTATAGAGGGGAAAGAACATCAGCAGAGACGACAGAGCAGACTCTGTCGAGGGAAAGACATGGGCTCATCCACAGAGGAGCTGATCTTGGAGGAATACACATATGGGGTGTACATATGGACCTATACATATGTATACCCGGGGTGGAGCAGCGAGGTGGAACACAGGGACTCGACTCGGCAGGCACTGAGGTGGCCCGATGTGGGGTCTGAGTGTGCTGTGCAACACTACCTGGTTCCAGGGTGGGGCAGAGGGTGTGCGGGAAGGCCTGGTGGCATCCCCGAAATGCACATTGCTGCCCGCTGGCGATAGAGGGGGATGGGAGTGGCAAGGCACGGAAGCGTCGCTAACTGCCATCCGCGCCCTCTTGATACCCAGAGAAAGAGAAGCTGCTTTTACTGAGAATTTGGGTACCGCTGACTGAGACGAGATGGGAAGGATGGGAAGATGAGAAGGCCACCTCGTGAGATGGGAGCATCGAGAAAGCGAACTTTGGCGATGTCTAACACCTCAGCAAGGTTTAGCCATGGGGGGCTCCTGGACCACCAGTGTGAACATCGCCTGAGCGAGGGCCAGCACTGTGACTTAAACCACGGTCAATCATTATGCGCAGCTCAACCCCAACTCAGAACTACCCTCGTGCATTGAGTGTTTTGGCCTTCCACAGACTTGTAGGGTGGCCCTCACATGCAGGGAAGAGGCGGTCTGCAAATAGCAAAGCTGCCCCACCACCAAGAGTAGTGAGAGAGGAAAAACTTTTTCTGCAGATTTTGGCATGTTTGGCTTGCCATATTGGCGCCAATATGCTTCCATACTGCCGAAGTTTTTTATACACATCCAAGCAGGCACGGCGCGGAGCAAGGCAATTACACGTCGCACTGCACCCCCAGAGTAGCCCGGGAAAGTGTGGCTGTCAAGTCTGAATCTGATTCAGCATGAGCACACACACCATTATAGTGGGAACTCACGATCTTCTTCATTTCCAGAGCGTAACAGCCCTCTCTCCGATGTACCGATCAACATCTGATCCTCCCCTGGAGCCCCGAATGAAATGCTTGGTCCCTCCTGAGAAGGACCAGTAATCCCATCCGAAAGCTGCCAGGCATGCGAGACAGTGAACGCGGCCGTCAAACTCGATGGCACACGGCACACTGAGCACTCAAGCCCTCATGAGAAAGGCAAGACGAACAACGTGCCAACGTGGTCATGCGTAGTGAAAGACAAAGATGCGAAGCACCTGCTGCTCATTATATGCTCGCGCCGCGATGCACAGCAGCTGGTGCAATTATCGCCATAATATATTATGCCAATGTGCATTGGCTCGTTTAGTTTACACTCGAAGTAGATTGGTCTCACAAGCAAGATCCCCATTTCCATTTCGTCAGTCATGATGTACGAAATAGTGACTGACGAAGGGGAACACTGTGTTTTCATGCATCTGTCAATTTTGAGATTTTGGGCTTTTCAGAAAGTGTTTTTTCAGACTAGTGGAAAGAAATCACCCAAGTACACTTTTAAGTGTATCTTTTAAAGCTTTTACTTTATCTATTTGCGTCTGTAGATTTAAATTACAATACATATATTTAAAGGCTGGTGTCTCAAAATTAGGTTTTTAAATTCTATAATCTGAAGGTTTTTCAGAGAGGTTTGTTCATATATAATTTGTCTGAGTTTATACAGCATTTTATTCCTTTACTCCTATCTATAGGGTTTTTTTTTTTACCCTATTCATCTGTGGTGTCTTGCCTAAAACATAGATGTTTCTTTATTTCAAGCTATACATCACATTTTTATAGCATCACAAGAACTGGAACATTCATAATCTGATTTATTTTGCCGTGCCACTAAAGATTTGCCTGCACAGCATTTCGGGAAACACTGCATTTTACTTTTGAACCAAATTAACTGCATAGGTCCATCAAAACAGTCTATTTCTACACCTCAATTTATCCAGTTCCAAGTCCCTGAATGTTTAGTGAATATGAACTTCGTAATAATAGTGGGCTGGAACATCAAATGTTCCTTTCTGGAAATAGAATTGGATTTTTATTTCAGTCACAGGTTTTATTTATTTATTTTTTTACATATTGTGTCATCTGCATTAATGATTTCTCACATATTCAAATATCCCACTGAGGTTCAGGACACAAACTAAAATATGACAAATCACTGAATGACTTTCTCTATGATATTTTTTGCAAGGTCGATGGTTGATGTTTGTTTCCTCTCTTGGTTTCAGCTGAGGAGGCCGAGGTCTGTTGATGAGCATATGTGATTACATGAGGCTGGAGATGGAAGATGAAGTGTGAAAATGGAGCGACCTGTGGGAGTCTCACAGCCTGAGAAAATCAATATTACTTTCCTTGAAATCCTTTTTCTCTCAGCATCTGCGAGGTATAGATTCCCATATCTGCCATGGTTGTGGACTCTGCTATGTGTGCCCAGCACTGATGAAATATCTGTGATATTTACCATTGTTTGATCATATATGTGAGGCGAGTAAACTACAGAGCTAAACTAACAGCTCAAACCAGCTTCAGCAAGAGTCACTGAGCCTGACGGCTGGTGTCCAGTCAGTAATGAGTATAGTTTCGGGGAGTTCAATCTCCACATGGCTTTATGCTTTTCAGTCAAATGTGTTTTAAACATATCAGGAATCATTTTTACACAAATACAATCTGACCATTAGTCCCTCAGTCAGTGCACCACCAGGTTTATGTCTGAGCATATTAGTCCAGCCAGATAGAACAAAAATGACACCATGCACATTGTTCAGTCATGGGGTGTTGCGTGTGACTCATTACGCAACTGTGCCTCCATGCAGGCTCTGCCGATAAGAACCGCCCTTGCCTGGATGGAGTAATTGGACCAGAGAAGTCAAATGGCCACACAGACTCCAGGAACAGGGAATTAACTGCATATTGACCGTGTTAAACTTGGCAGGTTCCCAGAGCTGAAAGTTGATGCTGTTTTGCCAGAGTGAGAAACTCACGGAAAGACAAACCTTTATAAATTATGGAGCAGTAAATTCAGACAATAATAAGTACCATACTTTTGTAGTCTGACAAGGTTAGAGAGTTATTTCATCGCAAAATCTATCTCTTGCTCTCACTTGGAGTCAATATAAGATGCTGGCCAGTGAGTGACTGATCTTTGTAAAAAATATTTTAAAAAGCCTTAAATAAAACAAGACCTTAAATATAAAGAATCCTTTATGCATATATTTTTAAACTCCTGCCAGCAAAGCAAGAATGAAAGGAACTCAGAGACTGCCAGCATTATCCTTAGTGTCTGCAGATAGAATGTTTTACGAGACAAAGGATCCATACTCTGCTGGAGAAATTAATGACTTTCTTTGAAAAGAGGGCCTCGTGTTGTTATGGAAACCTCCTCTCAAGAGATGCTAATAAGCTCAAGCCAAAGCAAAAGAACCACTTTTGAATGTGGATCGAAATTTTTTAGCCTGTCTTTAATGCACTATATTTGTAACATGTTGCAGGACATAATTAATGCCACTTGCTCAGGCAATCATCACTGTTATGCAGCCCAAATCTCCTCCTGCACTAACTGTGCTATGGATATGAATGAAGAGAGGTGTGATCCGATTTACATTTTACGTCTGGTGGACAATAGAAACAGGTAAAAAAAAAAGAAAAAAAAATCCCATAGATTTGCTTAATCAGACTATTACAGACACTATTTTTCTACAGCAACCAGATAAAAACCACCAGAACACTGCATAGCAACAAGAGAAAAACACTAAAAACTCAGAACTACTCAGAGCAACTGCATAACTACTCCTTGGCAAACACCCAAAACAGCAACCGCATAGCAACATAATACTAAAGCCTATTCGATCTGTAAAAATACATTTGCATGCCTCTATTCAGTGATAAAACTTGTGCGTTTGAATGATGATTTATTCACGTGGAGGAGCGGCTTCTGTGCTCTACAAACCAGGAAATGCATGTAGTCAGTCAATGTTAAAAATGTTAGTTTAACAATAGTATATTATAATATTATTGATATTATAATAATTAATTATATAAAATGTATTATTTCTTTAAATATTTTATTTAATTAAAAATTAAAAATATAAAAAATATGCACAAAGTAACCTGGCTACTTGTTCAATACAAGCCCTAATTTATATGTATATAATAAATATTTTAAAATGTTACTGTATAGGCTGTTGCTAATGGCCCATTTCAAAAGTTTACAAGATTTAGTCTATTTCTTCCCCTGTAGTCACTAATTGTATCCCTTAAAACTCATCTTTGATCACCAAAATAACATATGTAAACGTTTTTTCTTGTGAAAATTTAGTCGTCATGCCTTAAAGTATAGCTTGAATGTACATATAAACAACATGAAGAACTTGATTTTCACCACAGAGGGTCTTTAAAAGCTCACACTCGCTGTGCTGGAGCGATGATGTAATATTACTATTGTAAACAATTTGCAGCATTTCAGCAATACAAGTGTTTATATTTAAAATGTGAAGCACAATAGTTACTGTACGGTGCTTGGCAGTGATTACAAAGGATGTGGATCTGATGGCAATTAAATGACCAGACAGCTTTAGACGTTCTACGGATGACCATAAAATCATAGACAAGCCCCTGTAAATGTTGAAATTACCTTACATTCCCATAAGAAACCATTACCATTCCAATAGGGCTTATATGATTTTGAAACAGATATGCAATGTGATTGAAGTGGAATCTATTGACCCTCAAAGATGGAAATAGCAGTAAATTCTAGTAATAATGGCATAGTCCCAGCCCAGTTTTGACTATGGGAAAATGGTTCTTATGCATGAGATAGGACCTCAGGTGAGGAGGGGTGTGACCCAATTGCAGACATCATCAGTAATAATGAAGAAGTTTAATATGTGGAACTCCCCTGAGAACTAAGAACCCTTGCATTCCGAATGTACAGTACATTTATAGTTTTTTATTGCAGTTTTGGAAAGATGTCTATCTGACCCATCTGTAGCACTGTAAGTTCCTCCTATTATCCATATACTTGAAATTAGACGTGCTAAGTGAATCATTTTCTGTTAATCAGTGTGGTAAATTACATTATAGCCAAAGGCTGTATAGATGCTTGTTGACTATGGCTGCTGTTTATATTTAGGTTTGAAATTGACACTATTTTTCTCATAAAGCGTGTCGCTCATGGGTCTGCTGGCTCTGGGCTCTCAGATATTAGAGGACAAACATTCAACACGCCGGCTCAGTGCAGAATTTCATGTCTCTCCTGATTTCCTAGTATTGCACACTATACCTGTAACCTTTAACAGCTCCTGAGACTTAATGTCAAGTCCATATGGTATGAATGAACAACCCAAATTCCACTCCTGATAACAGACCAGACAAAGGAAGAAAAACAAGAAAAGGGTAAGAAAAAAAAATACACCAGTGATGTCTTACAAATTCAGATTGTATCTTCAGCAAAATAACATACATGACTTAGTAAAACAAATCAGTTCAATTGCAGATTGCTCCTCCTAAAATGGCACTTTTCTGAGGATTATGCTGAAAAATCCTGTTGCCATGAGACCTATGGTTATTCATGCGGTCTAAGGATTCAAGTTAATTACGCATTAATCGGGTGAAGTTAATTGCACTGACTATGCAATCTGAGAAAATTAATTGTAATCCCTTTCATCTTTTGTTTTGTCAGAAACACTTGGGTGGGCACATTTAGATTTTTCAACATTTTCATGTAAAAACACCTTACAAGGGCAATGAAGATCAGTATAAAATGAATTACTCAAACCATGGTGTGTTCATTAAACATGGTCCATGTGTTCATTTGTTAATTTAAACATAGATAGATAGATAGATAGATAGATAGATAGATAGATAGATAGATAGATAGATAGATAGATAGATAGATAGATAGATAGATAGATAGATAGATAGATAGATAGATAGATAGATAGATAGATAGATAGATAGATAGATAGAACAATAATAATTATTTAGTACTGTTCAGTCAATGCAGCAGTGTTAAACTCTACAGAAAATTGAAAAATTAACCAAATAAGTGCTACATATAGCAGAAAAGATGCCACTCAAAAGCTGTTCATGGCATGTATGTGTGCAAAATGCAAATACAATTAAATCAAGTCATTTAAATAAGGTTAGATTTGACAAATTCAATGCAAAGTAACTTCTTGTACTGTGTGTATCTGTAGTTATAGACATACAAATGTGTACTGTACATGCATTTTTTGTGAGTACAATGGTGTGTACATTTGTCAGTTCCCCTATACTGCATGAAGGTGAATTGCAGATCTAGCAGACTAGTGGTCAGAATCACAGCCCAGGGCTGATTGATGCATCTCTAAATGAGCCCCAACAATAACTAAGTGTCTGTGTCAGTGCCTGCTTGCTTAACCCTCTTTATCCTTAAAACCAAGCATCCAAGAGCACACCCTCTCAGATTGAAAGTGCTCAGGCGCTTTTGTGCTCATAGTATCGACGAGTATTTTCTGAGCTATCCATCAACAGAAAAACAAAACAAAAAACATCTGCTCTCCTTGCATCTTACATCATGAAGTGATATTATCTCAGTGTAACGCTTTATGTCTGTTCCAGCTGTGCTCCAAATTACAAGGTTTATTTCGCAGGCTGTCTGTCCATTGCGTCATTCATTTTTATTGCTGTGTGAGGTTAAAAGGGAAGATAAAGGATTAGTTCACCAAAAATTGAAATTTATGTCATCATTTACTCACTCTGATGTTGTTCCAAATCTGTATGCGTTTCTTTCTTATGTAAAACACAAAAGGACACATTTTAAATCCTATTAGCCTATGCTTTTTTACATTTTCAAGATTCTTTAGTATGTAATGTTGCTGTTTGAGCATTGAAAAAGTGAAGTTACTAAGTCCACTCTAAAGGGAGTTATTCTGTCTATCAGTAAGCTCAGTTTCTGAAACACCTCAATTGTAGATTTGAGTTTTCTTCCAGGAATGCAAAACATCACAATATTCCTAATTTAAATAATTCCTGCCCAAGGCATATGCAGATAATAATAATAAATAATAATAAATAAAAAAAGTAATGAAAAAAATGTGACGTCATTGCCATAGAAACCAATGCAGATATTCCGGAAAACGAAAGCGGGACACACAAATCAGATCCGAACAGTTGCGATACACAGTGTGAACAGTCAATAATTTAGATCAGATTCCAATCAGATACACAAATAATCGGATTTGGACTGACAATGTGAACATAGCCGTAGAGACCGGAACTAAACAGAGTGTTACTGATAGTCTGGGAAGAGAGGTGCTGCAATAATGTAAAATGTGAAATAAATGTGTTTTTTAAACATGGTTTGTAAAACTGTTCACCTGTTTCCATGCAATTACAATGAATAAAGACAAAAAGGACACCAATGAACCAATCATGTGCTATATTCCAGCTAAATGGAATTGACTATTTTGGGGTGAACTATTCCTTTAAAAGGTATTTTTATGCCCTTTTTTTTTTACTTTTACCCCATTCTTACTGTTCACATGGTGAAATAACTCTTTAATCGTGTTTAACTGTAGTTACTGTAGGATTGGTTACCATCCACTGAGCTGTGATGTTTGCAAATCTTAAGTGCTTCAGATGTCAGTGTGCAAAATTCAGTGGAGAACCCAAGAGACAATGATGCAACGCAGAGGACAACTAAGAGGCAAGGATGTCTGCTTGATGTTTTCTCACTCTTTTGATTGACAGTGTGTGTGTGTAGTCATGTTAGCACAGATGCAGTACTCTTTTCCAAGTCAACACAAGTGTGTGTTTGACTTGGTAATCATCAAGCAGTGCACCAGGGGAGTATGTGTGCACAGATGACATGGCCTAGATTTCCTCCAAAACATCCTGGGGCAACCAGATGAGCAAATGAACCACGTGGCATCACCTCAAACAGCTGACCCATAACTCCTGCGCATCCTTCACATGTGGCCAAAACATCTTGATCCCTCTCTGCTGACCAAGATCTGACAGCTGTTGTTTTCTTGGCATTATGGGATTGCTTTCTGTGTGGACCTTCCTTTGTTCATACACATCAGTCCCTATGTCTTTCAAAGATATCTGGATCACACTGTGCTGGTGTTCAAGTTGTCAGTCTGATTTTTACTCAATGAATGTGCATTATGCATAAGAATATGCACTATGGTGAAATATGACAGATATAAAATGTGTTTTCTAATGTCATGTACAGCATCTTTTAAAACAACAGCAGACAATTCCATTCCCAGGGAACACATACCTGTATACTGGCAAAAAGTAGACTAGTGGTAGGTTGCTTTAGAGCAGTGGTTCTCAAAGTGTATAAAGGCATATTAATATTAGCGGAACAAACTCTCGCGCCCATAGATATATGTGTAGCTATATCTATGTTTCGTGCCAATGGGTAGCAGGCTAGTGTGGGCAATAAATAAATTGTGCAATGCAAAACAGGCTCATTGCAGCCACTAATGCAGGGATAAATAGACCTGTTTTGCCAAATGGATTTATCTTTTCTTTTTTAACAGATTGCAAAGTGGCACTTTTATTGCTTTTCTATTTTTGAACTTTTTTTCTATTTTTGAAATTTTGACACAGCTGCTCTTTTATTTTCTCTATTTTTGAATTTCATGCAAATTATGACACAGCTGCACTGTGTATTTTTTTACTTTCTGTTATTTGATGTAGATAGTTAGTTTGTATTTAGATATAACTTGTTACTATACTGATACTACTTGTTAATTCAATAAATTAGAAAATTGTATTTCTTTAGCATGTTGAGGCAGGTGGGGCTTGGAAATTCCCCCTTGTCCAAAGTGGGGAATTACCGTAAAAGTTTGAGAACCACTGCTTTAGAGTATTTAAAAGCATCTGCCAAATGGGTTAGGAAATAGCTTAAAAAAGGACTCATTGTAATTTTTTTACTTAATAGTAAAGCAGTTTCTTTCATAATTATAGATATGCAAATCAATCAGCTGATCAATTTGGCCAGACCGGCAAGCACTTCTACAAATTAGATAAAAAGAAAAAGAAAAAAATGTTGCCACTTGTTTTAGTTTTTTTTGCCATTACCTTAATATTAAATTTTTTATATATATATATTTTGTATTTTTAAAATATCCAGTACAATAGACCAGTTGTGAGGTTCTGGTCAGTCCTGGCACCGCCAGGACACTCAACTTGGGCAGGCTCTTATAATTCTCAGGGGTGCTTATGGTTGAAATTGCATTCTGGGGGAGGGCGGGGTTCACCCCCCAAAATTTTTTTAATCATAATTCTTAGAGGGGGTCGCTGGGAGGTGCGTTCTGTATGCTAGTCCTTTCTGCAGCAGAGTGAGAACAGTGTTGCAAGCATGTTGAGTCACTTTTAGCATCCAGGGCTAAATCCATTAAATGTAGGAGTTGTGGACAGATATATTGTCTTTGGTTTGTCTTTTATTAAAAGTTTGTGAGATTTTTGTGAGAGGTTGCAGGTTCAAATCCCATGCAGACAAGCCCCCAATTATCTTTGTAAAAAAAGAAAAAAAAGAAGAAAAAGTTTGGTCCTGTAAAGGACTTTTTATTTTTAGAGACAGTACAGAAACCAGGGCTCTCAAGTGTCACGCATTGAGCGTGACAGTCACTCATTTCGGTGTTTTGTCACGCACTCCCGCCACACATTGTATTTAATATATTTAATATGCCGAAGCGCCCAAAATTTCTCTGCCTGCGCCGCTCTCACTATGGAACCGGCAGGAATCCATGGCTGCGTTCAGCCCCGACAAAACGTTGCACAACGTTTTTTAAACAGAAACGGTGATGCGTTGAACACACTGTTCTGATGACGCAAGAGTTGCAACTATGGCAGCTGAGAAGGCCATTCTTTGTGTTCTTTGTGAAGAATTTTCGGAGCCTGATGAAATCGGTATAAATATGTGTTTAATACTACAAAATATGCCCGATGTTACAGTTACTGCACTTGCCGCCCAGAACAAAAGAGAACATCCCAATCGAGTGAAGGGATTTGTGGAAACTGAAATGGAAGCACACATCTTACCTAATTCAGAATAAAACACATCTATTTAGCCTCACATACTGACTTTATTTGTAGTTCATACTGTTTTAATACCCTGTATTTTCTTTCTCATTTTTAGGAAAAGCACTTAATTACCATTGTTTATTTCTATACCAAATGTCATACACTTGCAATGAAGCTAAAAATATAAACAACTACATCATTATGTTGATATCCTATATTTTTACAATAAAACTTACGACAAACATGTCTTCTAATATCCTCAGCTGCATCGAACACATTTGTAAATTACTTTCCTTGAACCCATTGTGCGAGTTCACTTTAATGCGAGTGCTTTATACATGTTGCTGCTGATTGGACTGCAGTTCTGACACACCCACCAAACAAGAGAAAACGTATCTCAAACCCCGTTGCACACCGGTGCACGCCGTTTCCAGGAAACATGACGTTCAACCCGGAAACCGTAGCAAAACGTTGCGCACCGTTTTGAACTTGAACGTGCCCCATGGAATCCTGGAATTCTTAGTCGAGCCTGCCACTTATCAGCCAATCAAAAAAAGAAAGGGGCTACACAATAGCCAATCAGAAAATAGCACTATTGTATCTGGGTAAGATTTAACGCAACAACCAAATGAAAAAAAAAAAAAAAAGCATATCCTGGAATTGTTCACTTGATTCTGCTACAGCGTCGTCTTCCGAAGTTTCGTTCACAGAGAAAACCACTCCGAGCTCCGAGCATCACTTAGAGCACAGAGTAAGTCATGATCTCCTGTTTTAATGTAACAACAAATTCACAATTTGACACAAACAGTGACAACTTGACTGCTGTTAGAGAATGTTTCGCAGATAATTAGCATCAGTTTTTCATGAGTGTCTGTTACTTAGCCAACAGTTTTACAGCCTGTTCACTGACAACACCTGCTCAGAACAAGTAGTCTAGGCCTAGTCATATTTTCGTTATCACACGATGACTGACATATTCTCTCTCCAAATAGGCTTAATAATTTTATTAGCACTAAATAAATTAAAGTGTATTGCATAGTCGATGTTATAGGTCACTTTTAAAATCATGTCATATTTTATAATTATATCCTGGCCATGGATGCATTAATCATTGCATCAGTCTTTCAAAGATGTCAGGTAAAAAGCAATTAAGCATCCTCTCATTCGCCCTGAGAGGAAAGTCCCCTAAAAAGGCCAGGTTAGAGGATGCTGGCCCAGAGAAGGTGGCTAAAAGGGTAGGCCCATTAGGGGAGGAGACAGAGGAGACAGTGCAGGTGGAAGGCAACAAGTCCAAAAAGGCAACAAACACTTACAATAAACAACACCAGTCACTCTTGCCTGTCTTCAAAACTTGAGAGCCCTGCAGAAACATTTTGTGACATTGAAAGCTGTCAATAATATTTCAGTTTTGTAAAAGTATTAGAACTAAAAGACAAATGAAGCATTACAATTTAAATTTTCATGTTTTTTCTTCCATAACACCATCTGGTAGCCTGGGTGCCAGCCCGA
Source organism: Rutilus rutilus (assembly GCF_951802725.1). NCBI lineage: Eukaryota > Metazoa > Chordata > Actinopteri > Cypriniformes > Leuciscidae > Rutilus > Rutilus rutilus. The sequence continues at coordinate 23,203,988 of NC_140223.1, forward strand.
ACCCCGCCCACAACATTTTTTGGTCGGGAAGTTCGGTCTGGACTCGCTCCGTTGAGGAGCTATTATGCCCGAACAAAAATTGTTCGGACCAATCAAATTGTCAGGGCGGGCTTTATACGATGATGGACAGATGAGCAACGGTAACGTAATCATCCACGTCACCAAAGAGCGCTTGATTTGAATTAGTTTACAACAAAGACGACTGCTGCTGGAGAATTGAGATTTCACGAGTTCACATTTACAAATAAGTCAGATAGAATAAATGCCGCTGCGTAGCCTATATAAGATTTTACACAAATAAGTCGATAGAATAAATGCGTATATGACGTGCTGTCCGAGGAGAGGGCTGTGGGCTCGGTAGCCATACTCCCCCGTATTCCTGGTTGTGAGAGAACAAGACAAGAGTGAGGATTCGGGGTGGTGGAGGGATGCTGAAAAACTGTCAAGGAGTGTTAGGTAAGTTGACAGAGTGAATATGCTTCCTCATGCTGATAGATAGGGTAACGTTAGACATGGTATTGTTTGATGACAAGTTGATATTGGATTGATTATTTGTACGTGCTCCTCCCGAACTTTGTTTATGAAACATCATGTGTAGCCTAGATTCCGCCATCGCGTCTGTTATAGAAGATATCGACAGCGCATTCATTTTAAAAGAGGAACAGAGAGCCGCGACATTTTGTTGGTTGAAAATATGAATGAAGAACATGCGTCATTTACTCCGTTGCTCTGATTGGTTGTAGGTCTATCCAATTGAGTGCAGAGGTTTTTTTTTTCCTGCTTCGGTTGAGACACACCCCATAATCAAATCTCTATGGAGAAGTATCAGACTCACATTCTTTCTGACTAGAATCTGAGTATGACGACGTCAGGCTACCATCTGGACTAATGACTTGTAATTCTACTGTGTGGCTCCAATATGCAAAGAGATCATTTACATTTTGCTTACAAAAGACTAATTCAGCCCTAGCTCTCATTCCCCAACAGTACACATTTTATCAAAACAAATGCACTTTTGCAAGCGTATTTATGAGATTTTCCAAAGTGCTACTTTCATTGGTTCACCTTTCAGGCTGTTCATTAATATCTGAGCAGTTGGAAGTCCGGAAGTGTTCTCAGCTACAGCTGGGCTTTAATCAAAACTAAATGTATTTTCAAACTATCATTTATGTTATGTTAAGAGGAATACCAAAAGTTATGAATAATTCAGGTGTTTTGACTCTAATGGCAAATTGGCTATAATCAGCATAGACAACGTTTTAACAGGCTTTCCCCTTGATGAATAAAAGATGTGGGGCAGGGCTGAGACATTGCTGGCTTATAGCTCTCATGGACCTCGATCTGTTTATGTTGTTGAAATGTGTTTTTAAGCCCTGATGATACTGGAGCTGGTGAGAGTATAAAGATATAGAGAGACATAAAGATGAACGCGCAGTGACCTCAGCATTGCTGAATGAACTCGAGTCCACAGAGCACCTACCAGTACAGACTGAACATATACACACAACTAATCAGTGGCTCCAGTGGCAAAGCATGTACACTATATATACCATACTGAAAGAATGGCAAAAAGTAGAATAATTCAAACGAGCAGTATAACCCATAGTGAATATAAGCAGTTCAAGATGGTTTATGATTTCAATTATTTACCTACTGTGCTTCACATTACCCAGAGATTGCACTTTCATTGAGTTTTTATGTTTTAAGAATCAACTTTGTCTCAGATGTTACTCCTAAGATACCTTAAATAAAACAACACACAATGGAGACAAGCAGAGGTAAAGAACTACAACATTAATGTGGATTACATATTTAGATCATCAGTGGATTTCATACTCAGATAATCTGGCATTGGAAGAATGTAAGAGCCAGTTCATATTATAATCATTAGTTCAAAGTCATTCATTTTAAAATACAAAATACCTTTATTTATTTACTATAATATATATAGTATATATAAACACTTTTAGAACCCAGACATAAATCAATTTATGCAGGATAAATTGTCTTTGGTTAGCTTTTATTGAAAGTTTGGAGATTTTTTTTTTTTTTAAGAAGACAGAAATGAGACAAGTAGAAGTAAAGTTATATAATTTTATAGTATAATTTTGAAAAGAAATTAAAGGGTTAGTTCACCTGAAACTGAAAATTCTGTCATTAATTACTCACCCTAATGTCGTTCCAAACCTGCAAGACTTTCGTTCACAAATGAAGATATTTTTTATTTAAATCTGTGCAATTTCTGTCCCTCTACTGACAGTTACGCAACCACTTTGATGCTTCAAAAAGTTAATAAAGAGATCGTTCTATAATGAATGATACCTTAATGCTTTTTAGACTTTTTAGCATAAAACTAATTCATAAGAATTGAGTGGTTTAGTCCAAAGAGACACGATTGCGCTTTTTTTGACAATGAATTTTGCACCTTGTCATTATAAAGAATTTGATGAGAAATGTTTGAATTCATATTTAGGCTTTAAAATCTACAGAAATCTTAAGCCATGTTCAGGTTGCATGCAAAAATCAGATTTTTTGCATATCCAGGTTATGTCCAGATGGGTTTTTGAAAGTCTGGACAGCAAAAAGAACATGCAATCTGATTTTTCAGATTTGGAGGTGGTTTGAAATGCAATTCCAATCAGATTTCTACAGATGCGTCTCAGTCTGGACGCTTTGGCTGCTCAAATCAGATTTCAAACCGTCTTTTGCGTCACTCTCAGCTCGACAGAGCGCTTATTTGTAGAGCGAGATGATGCACAACATTTTTTCTGCAGCCATTTTGAAAGCCACGTCACATACGTGGATACGCCTACGTCGTTACCAAAGCAACCCATGCAGATAGGTTGGTTATATCTGGACACACAAATCTTATTTGATCACTTGCAATTAGTGCGGACAGTCTGCCTGAAAAGATCTGATTTGAGAAAAAATCCGATTTGCCTGCAGTCTGAACACAGCCTTAGTCTAGTTTGTGATCTCATCTGAAGGTGATGTAACATTGCTTGGGTCTTTTTCTCAGGAGAAAATTTGGAGAAGCAAGAGAGACTCTCACATTACTGTCGAGAAGAAACATCTCTGATCTTTCCTATACAGTTATGGCTATCTTTATAAATTCTGTCAGTAGGTTTCTTTAGGACTAGCAGGTTGTGTCTCATTTTCATTTGATCTGTTCCTCCAGCATTCACCCATGAACATGTCCTGCAGCTATATGTTGGTTTTCTCATAGCGACTCCCACCAACTTGTTTATCTTCCCTTAAATTCCTCTCGCACACTAATGTCGCATTGGCTCCTCTGTATTTACTTGATTTTGGCGGCGACTGTTAAACAAGGTTACATGAATACACATGAACTCATGTGCATGCAGTCAGTGAATCACCACCAGTGTAAATCTGGTCGTGTTCTTCTAGTCGACCTGTCCTTATTATAGGAGCTGTAAGCCCTGGAGATGATGCAGATTTTTGCTTCAGTGTCACTGAATATAGCATTGTCGCTGTGATTGGTATAGCGAGCCTCACACAGCAGTGATCAAGAGCAGAGAACCCGGTAGCCCTGTCTCATTTTTTCGCTCCTCTGAAAAGCGAGACTCACTTCACATAGCCTCTAATTAGCGAGGATGAAAAGCCGCATTAGCAATGTTAATGAAGTTTGTGTTTGAAAGAGCATCCGGTGAAGGACTGCAGTCCTGTCTGAAGGGCTTTACCTCACGGACCAGCCAGGATCTTTGATTTTATTCAAAAGAGCTGGGAGACCGAACTGCATTTTCAAGTTTACCAAAGAGCTGCAGAAGTCTGCAGTTTATTCAGATTGGGAAGAAAAACAAAAATCCAATTTGTTCAGAATAACCTGATTTATTTGTGTGTGTGCTGGAGTGAATTTCAAAAGGAAAACCTATTTTAAATGGCTATTTGCAGAACAAAGCTCTCATGCATAGTTGAAACCTTTTGCAATACAGCAAATGTACTTTTTTTTTACCCATTATATTTTCACACAAATGGAGAAAATAGATTTTTGAGATCCAAATTTCTGATATAATCACTTTGCATAATACATCTGAGAACCGTTACAAAAATAGTCAAGGTTGTATAGAGGTTAAAGCCACTTCAAAAATCATTGTACATTGAACAAACCCATAACTATATTTACATTTACATTTACATTTATTCATTTAGCTGACGCTTTTATCCAAAGCGACTTACAATTGCTATATATGTCAGAGGTCGCACGCCTCTGGAGCAACTAGGGGTTAAGTGTCTTGCTCAGGGACACATTGGTGTCTCACAGTGGATTCGAACCCGGGTCTCTCACACCAAAGGCATGTGTCTTATCCATTGCGCCACACCACCCCCTATATGCCGGATGAATTGCAAACATCAAAACAACCTGATGAACCTGATGAAAAAAAGGTTTTGTTTAGAATCCTTCAGCACAGGAGAAATTTATTCACTCTGGATTTGTTTGTTTATGATAAAAACTGACTGATTGTACATTATCATGCTTATATTACAAGGCTACTCCACAAGTAAATACATTTTTGATTCTACATTTTAATTTTACCTGTACATTATCTCCAAAAACACGGCAGGTAAGCAACTTTCACATTGAAGATAAAAATAATCTGTTATTTAAACTGTGATTAAATTATTCATAGAAAGCGATCAAAGAACGCTCCCTTTACAATCGCTGGAGCTGTCAATCAAACAGCGCGAGTTTATCAGTTCAATTCAATTCAAATTTATTTGTATAGCGCTTTTCACAATACATATTGTTTCAAAGCAGCTTTACAGAAAGTGCATTTCAGAAATGTACATAGAAAAATAAAGTTAGTTAAAGGGATAGTTCACCCAAAAATGAAAATTCTATCATTGTTTACTCTCCCTCAAGTTGTTCCAAACCTGTATGAGTTTCTTTGTTCTGTACAATGTTTGTAACCTAACAGATCTCAGTCCCCATTGACTACCATAGTATATTTTTTTCCTACTATGGAAGTCAATGGGGACTGAGATCTGTTGATTACAAACATTCTTCCAAATATCTTCCTTTGTGTTCAGCAGAACAAAGAAACTCATACAGGTTTGGAACAACTTGAGGGTGAGTAAATGATGACAGAATTTTCATTTTTGGGTGAACTATCCCTTTAAGGCTGATATGGCCAGCAGCCATATCACCCTGTAGCCCAAGACTGGTTGCCCACTGAAGCTAAGCAGGGCTGAGCCTGGTTAGTACCTGGATGGGAGACCTCCTGGGAAAACTAGGTTGCTGCTGGAAGAGGTGTTAGCGAGGCCAGCAGGGGGGCGCTCACCCTGTGGTCTGTGTGGGTCCTAATGCCCCAGTATAGTGACGGGGACACTATACTGCCAAAAGAGCACCGTCCTTCGGATGAGACGTTAAACCGAGGTCCTGACTCTCTGTGGTCATTAAAAATCCCAGGATGTCCTTCGAAAAAGAGTAGGGGTGTAACCCCGGCATCCTGGCCAAATCTGCCCCATGGCCTCCTAATCATCCCCATACACTGATTGGCTTCATCACTGTCTCCTCTCCACCAGTAAGCTGGTGTGTGGTGGGCGTTCTGGCGCAATATGGCTGCCGTCGCATCATCCAAGTGGATGCTGCACATTGGTGGTGGTTGAGGAGATTCCCCCCTTCCATATGTAAAGCGCTTTGAGGTCTCAGAAAAAGCGCTATATAAATGTAACGAATTATTAATTATTTAATTATGTATTAATTTAGGGCATAACATATCGCTGGCGTTGAGTCGTCTCTTCACAGGCGTTGAGTCGTCTCTTCGCGGGTGTTGGGGCATCTGAAGTCTCCATGAGAGGCTGGATACAAACTGGAGCTGACTAGCGTCCCGAGATAACAACAGAAAAGCAGATGGGAAATAATTAGCATAGCTGCTGTTCATAATATTAATGCATTTGATCTGATTTAACTGTAGTATAAAAGGTAAGTATTATATGAATGCTTGGTTAAAGAGATGCGTCTTTAATCTAGTTTTAAACTGGGACAGCGAGTCTGAGCCTCAAACAATATCAGGAAGGCCATTCCAGAGTTTAGGAGCTAAATGTAAAAACGCCCTCCCCTCTTTAGTGGACTTAGATATCCTAGGAATGACCAGAAGCCTCGAAGTTAGTGATCTTAAAGAGCGCGATGGATTGTAGGACGATAGAAGATCCGTTAAATACACTGGAGCTAAACCATTTAGGGCTTTATAGGTCATTAGCAATACTTTGTAATTTATATGGAACTTAATAGGTAACCAATGTAGAGATGCTATAATTGGTGTTATATGATCATATTTTCTTGACCTAGTAAGAACTCTAGCAGCTGCATTTTGGACTAACTGTAGCTTGTTTATTGAGGATGCAGGACAACCAGCTAATAATACAGTAATCTAGTCTCGAGGTCATGAATGCATGAACTAACTTTTCTGCATCAGAAACAGATAGCATATTACGTAGCTTAGCAATGTTTCTAAGGTGGAAAAAGGCTGTTCATGTAACATATGAAATATGATTTTCGAAAGACAAGTTGCGGTCTAGTATAACACCCAGGTCTTTTACTGTAGTGGATAAAGTAACAGGACATCCTTCTAAATTAAAGTTGTATTGCAAGAGGTTTTGTGGGCAGTTAACTGAGTTACTGAGTTCTGGGCTCTGACTGAGTTGAGTACTGAGTTGACTGAGTGACTGAGTTCTGGACTCGTGCCAAAACTACAATTAGAATCAATGACTCTCTTATTTACATAGTGTTTGCGCTGTTAGTTATGATAAAAGCATTTGTGAGAGTGCAGAAATCGTGTTGTACTGATGAGATCACTGCATTCATGCGCTCAACGTGTCTGTGATCGGCTAAAATGCTCATCACTGCAACCTGTCATGCCACAATCTAAATATAATGCTATATATCTAAATATAATCCTATAATCAACACTTTTCACAATTAGTTAACCTTTAGAGCTGTAAAACGTGCTAAAAGTTTCTGAGAGAGCCCCACTTGTAATACTTAACTATTCCATATGCAAAGATGTTAGCCAATCACAGCAGTAGATGTTTACACTGGTCTCATAGCAGACACGCCCCTTCAAACCAGAGGGCTAAAATCAGGGTAGGAAAAATGCCTTTTATTTCTAAATTGTGAAAATGTTTGATTTTGAAAAATCATACAACATTATAAGTGCACCCCAGGAAACATTATAAAACAATAAAACAATGCAGTTCATGACCCCTTTAATATTGAAATCCTCTGAGGTCAATTTCACTACAATCGATTATTGAGGTGGACAATGTCAACAGTTGCATTTGTATGAAATAAGTAATGGCAGTTTTAGATAAGTAGACCGTTATACAGTGTTGCATGAACAGTGAATATTAGGAAATATATGGATGATAGATGGCACGATTGGTCCATCAGTATGTGTGTTCAGAGCCTTGAAAAGCTGATTTTAAAATTAATCATGATTAATTGCATAAATCAAATGAGAAAATCATCCAGTAATTGTACTGAATAGTTTAATTTGACTTCTTGTACTGAATAGACATTACAAAAAAATTACTTAAAAAGTCAATATATTTCAGTGTCATTGAAGAAAAGCCTATCACTGACCTAAACATTCACACAGGACATTTTAACATGCTAACTAAATTATCATGATACAATTGCAGCCCTATTAAAATGGTAGAAACGTTAAAAAGTTAAGAAACCTGTTTTTCTCCAAATTGAGAACCAGTTGCTCTTTATTGTAATTTATTGTAAAGTTCTTAGCACAGCTATAACATCATCTCTTTCAATGCCCTGACAAGTTAAGTCATGTTTGCACATAAAAACTGAGTCACTGTGGGAGAGCATGAAGAGTAGCAAGAAAATAATTTCTAAAAAAGATTTTGGTCAAGGATGGGGCTATTCTTTTCTGCTTTTGTTCATGCAGAGAAAGGAAATGTACTACCCAAGAGTGAGAAGATATTAAGAGGCTGTCCATAAAGCTGGCGCCTTTGTTTTCCATCTGTGATCAATGTACCAAGATTGTAGTCACACCATCCCAGTCCTTGTGCTGCAGATGTCATGGTTCAACTGTAATCCCATCTCTGCAAGAGGATTTCTCACCCATCTCACCCATGTGCGCTCGCACAGTTTTCTCTCTGAATGCATCCAATCGGAAAGATCTCTCTGAGCTGCTGATAGAATATTGTGGCCTCTTCACTATGAAGTTATGCATTTAGAGAGAGAATATTTTGGAAATACGGCTGCAATCACAGGGAACTAAACATTTTGTTCCACTCTGCATGAAACGGGAATCAGGCAAAGAGGACCTTTCAAATAATATTTTCAAATGATTACTGGTCATCTACATTTTTAACAGTTAAAAATGAAAACACACATCATGTGCTCTCTCTCTCTCTCTCTCTCTCTCTCTATTTTATATTGCTTAACATTTTGGTGTAATTGCGATCGATTTTTTTCAAGATTCTTTGACAAATGGTCAAAAAATTGCACTTCGAAAGTTCGAAGTTCGAAATAGAACTTTTTTTTCGAAATCACTTTTGATCAATTTAATGCTGTGTTACCCTGGACTTCTATTTTTTTAGTCCTTTGTAGTTTTTCTTGTTGATTAGCTCTTTGATATTTATTAGGTGTGTCTTGTTTGCCTCGAGTCTTGTCTTACACGGACGTATGTTTGGTGCACTCATTCTGTTCTCTGGTTCCTTGGTTCCCCATGGTTCCCTTTCAGTCGAGAACGTCAGACGTAGTCGACGTCGACTGAATAGGCTCCCTAGCGTGATCCCATTCAGTCGACGTCGACTACGTCCTCCGTTCCCTCCTTCAGGGAACCAAATCAGCATATTAGAATGATTTCTGAAGGATCATGTGACACTGAAGACTGGAGTAATGATGCTGAAAATTCAGAATATATATATATATATATATATATATATATATATATATATATATATATATGAAGAGTTCAGATGCAATTTTCTTCTAGAATGATCATTTTTATCAAGCTCGTATATTTAAGTTCAATAATTTCACTTAAATGGCAATGCAAATTACCTATTAATTGTCATTTAAGTGAAATTACTTAAATTAAATATCAGGGCTGCACGATATATCGCATGAGATTGTTATGCGCATCTCGTCAGTAAAGCCGGTTCCTTGATTAGTAGTAAATCGCCATCACCTGCTTTCAGATGGAGCGGCATTTACTACAAAGAGCCGTAGTTACTGACAAGCTGAGCCATATCGCATTAATTATCGCTGGCGATACGTCCGCGATATTAATGCGATATGGCTCAGCTTGTCAGTTAACTACGGCTCTTTGTAGTAAATGCCGCTCCATGAACACGCAGCGCCAGATCGGATATGGGAAATGGAATGAGATGGAGCATCAAATAATTATATATAAGGATTGATTTGTGAGGAAGAGGCAAGTGAGAGTGAAAAAAGAAAAAAGGAAAATCTGATTATAAGAAATCATGACTGCATAACAGCAAAGGTAGGTGGCGGTATGCACTGAGAATGCAATGCGCCAAAAAACGAAAGAAGAAGAAGAAGAAGAAATGCCGCTCCATCTGAAAGCAGGTGATGGCGATTTACTACTAATCAAGGAACCGGCTTTACTGACGAGATGCGCATAACAATCTCATGCGATATATCGTGCAGCCCTAAAGAGGCACTAGAGGCTTTTGCATCTGAACTCTATATATATATACACAGTACACACACACACACACACACACACACACACATATATATATATATATATATATATACATATATATAGCCCATGCATATCAAACAGACTATGTTGAAAAGGCCAGTTAGCAACCACAGAGAATACCATAGCAACCACATAGCAACACCCTGGCAACCACTTAGAAAATCCTAGTGTTCGGCAAGCTTTGCCCAGACAAGAACCATGCACATAAAAAAAAAAGGAAAAAAAAGGGTATTGCACCCTCAGGAGCCATCTCTGTCAACAGAACAACTGAATCCAACCACAGAAAAGCCAAAGCCTGCCAGTAGCACAACATATCAAAGGCTGACTAATTTAATCCCTAAACCTATTGTGTTTAGACTGGCAGCAGTCACACAAGGATTATCATGTCATTGTTCCACGATCTGTTCCATTATCTGCTTCTGTTGTTCTCATGCATAATCCATAATAAGCCGGGCTTTGCATTAATTACCTTACAGTGATCTGTAGCTTTAATTAAATTCTGCCATGTAAAACTATAAACAGAATCTTTAACTTTATGCATATTTTTTCTCAGTTATGAGTGTCTTTTTTTTCTGCAAATTAGAATACTGATGTTTCTCCTGAAGTTCAAAATGAAGCAAATGATATAGCTCATATTGCTCTGAATATTGATCTGATATGTTTGCTGAATAGTAACTATTTAATGGTATCTTAATCCTGTAGCTCCTTCATCTATAAATCATAAAAAAGCAATATGATTTTTAGCTATTCCTACTGAACTTGGCCCACTTTTTAGCCCAGACTTGTGGTAGTTGTAGTAAGCCTTTTATGTTCTGGATATTCCCATGACAGCTCAGTTTAGTGAAGAAGCAACTTCAGAGAATTATGGCTATTTTCAGACATACAGTAGACCTTTCATATCTGTAAACTGTGTTTCTCAATATGCAGACATTTTAAAAATGTATACATTTTTGTTAGCTGACAAAACATTATCTACTAAAACAGAATGTCAAGAGCTTTTTCGACATCATTATTGTTAGCCACTGATGCCCCACAGCTTCTCAGGAAGTGCATGTACTCTCAGCGCCATGCTCTGTTAAGCTTGGTTCACCCGCCTCGGGGTATCATTTGTAAGGCTTATTAGAGATGCTTTGTGTAACTAGATAAAATTATCCTGCCTGCACTGCTTTAGCAACAAAAAAATAAATCAGTATCTGCATGTCAATTATACCATCCTTGTGTGTGTGTGCGTGTGTGTGTGTGTGTGTGTGTGTGTGTGTTTGCATTAATTCCTATGATGCTTCAGGAGATTATATCTGTTGTTCTATATATAAATATATATATCAAGCAATGACTTTGCACACAAAGATACATATATTGGACAGGCTTCTGAGGCAGCATAACGGTTTGATGATCTACAACAAAATAGAGAGAGCTTGGTAATAACTGAGCGCATTTTTCATTAATATTTCATTAATCCTTTCTTATTATAAAAGCTGGTCAAAAACATACATTTACACACAAACTGATCACCAACCGCAGCTTTCAGGTGCCATCTTTATTTTTTAGTTCAACTGTCATGGAATCGCACACACAGATAGTGGGATCTTATTGGCTGCTAAAGATACATATGCTACCATCAAAAATCAGTGGACAGGATGTAACACGATCATTTGACTCGGACATGCCTTGTTGCCTTCATACCTTCGTATACACATACAGTGCAACAAGTATAGTCCGGTTACCTAACAAAAGATGAGCGAGCTCTTAACGCATTATAGACCTCCATGTCTATTGCGATCTCAAAATTCCGGCCAGTTGATATTTAGAATATCAAAATCAACTGCTGGCGGTAGATCCTTTTCCTATTTAGCACCTAAAACTTTGGAACAGTCTTCCTAACATTGTTCGGGAAGCAGACACACCCTGTCAGTTCAAATCTAGACTAAAAACACAAATTCTAAGTTGATATTTGACATAAACTCTTGCCAAGGTTTGTAATGTTTATAATGTGTTAATCAAAAAACATAACGTATTAAACATACTGGAGACATGCATCGACTTTTTAGTTTTGTCTATAGGCTATATTCAGGTTTCAGCAGTTCTCAGCTCAGCGCACGTATACTGCTACAGCAGTTCTCTGATCACCAGTACAGAACCGAGAACTGTTTCTTTCGGACACGTTCGATACAGAGAACCAATGAGCTGGAGATACTGAGCATACGTGATAGCACCGTCTCTAAACCGAACTTTCTTTCGGCCAACTGTATGCTGTGCTGATAGGCCTATATGAGCACAGGTGAACCGATGACTTAAATGAGGGGCCGAATTCGGCGAAATGTACGTTTATTTAATAACAAATAAAATAAAATTGATGAAGTTTATTCACTTTATAGGCTATCGTTTAGACATGTAAAACATCCGCGTTTGCACATCGCCTTCAGGGTTCATTTGCAAAGCGTAAATATAAGAAACTTATCCAAAATGATTATGACGATGATTACTATTATTTAAGTGACGTTATGATTGCAAATGCCTTTATCTGAATTTAGTTTTATCTGCCGGGATAGAATTGACGTCATTACATGAGGATTTGTTTTAACCTCTTCATTGAAACGAACTGTCCGAAAGAACCAGTTCGCGGAAAAGAACCGGACTTCCCATCACTACCTCCTTCCCTTCCCTTTACCTCTGTACAGATAAAACGTTGTTGGGATAATTCTGGTTCACGTGGCTACACGGAAGCGATAAATAATTATTTATTATAAATTCTTAAGGCCAGACAAGTAGTTTGTAGAGGGTTGGTTTGTAAAGAAGGACTAAACGCCCAAACGTGCATACCTATAGACTAAACACGTGATTCACATGTGCAAGCCGTCTGCGTTTTCGTGGGTTTGCGTTTTTTAGGTTTGCGCAGAGATAACCTTTTTTTCCCAACAATTTTTCAAGGCTTGCACCTTGGAATCTATTTCAGGGTTTGCGTTCTCGAGCCACCAGGCACTGTTTTGTGTGGATGAGTGGGCTGGAGTGCATTGAGTGTTTTCTGTTAGAGTGTTTTCTAAGTTAATAACTAATGATCTTTGCAACTGAAGTGAATCAATCAATCAAAACTAACTTTAGCCGGACAATAACTTTATTCTAGAGCTGCTGTAAAGCCAAAACTATCTCTGTTACTGTAATTTCCTATTATCACTGTAAAAGTGCTTTGAAATCTATATTGTTAAAAGCGCTATATAAATGAAGTTGACTTGATTTGACTTGACTTAATGCTGACATATAAAGCATTGCATGGCTTGGCTCCACATTATTTATCTGAATAGTTAAATTCCTATACCCCAAATTGTAGATTGTGATCTTCACAATCCAACTTGTTGGTTTGTTCCTCATACACGCTTAAGATCTTTCTCTTCATATGCTCCTGCCCTTTGGAATTATCTGCCTTTTGAACTTAGGGAACTTCATTTTTAAAGGTAGACTTAAGACATATATTTTTAAACTAGCATTTGTTTGTTGGTGTTACTTTTATTACTTGAGCTATGCATTGCTTATTTTGTGTACCGCGCTTTGAGAAGCTACTTTTAAAGGCGTTTTATAAAATAACGTTTTTATGATTACTATTATTATTAATTCATTGTACTGCAGTTGACTGTCTGTGTGGAGTTAAAGATGCACATACGCATTTTTTTAAAATGAACTAATTAGGCCTAAATATCTTACTGAATTGTTGTTTGTTTAGTTTTGTTGTTTGATTTAAAGTTAGTTTAAAATAAAGATAGTTAAATTAATTTAGATACATTTAAGGTTAGCTTAATTCTAAGAAAGGCTTGTAAGATCATTTGGGTGCCACTTAATTTGATATTTTATCTAATGCAATGACATTCCTACTATTGTAAGTGTGACTTAAGTGTATGTTTTTTTTTTTTTTTGCACACCAAACATATTTTGTTTTCCATTTTGTTTGAGCTCAGCTGTATGATCTGGTTGAGATTTAATCAGAAAAGTGATTCTGACTGTGTTGATCCAATCTTCCACCTGCATTTTAAACCCTCCTCTCTTCCTCAGAAGATGGAAATGGCATAAGATTTTAAGGCATTTTCGTATATGCCAAAGACCACACAATGTGCAGCGTGGCCCACTGTTTCCCTCGTTCCATATCTGTGGAGATCCACAATGTTCCATTAGAGTTGACATCGCTCTCCACTGTAATTCACTGCTGCTCCTTCTCGGCTCTCATCTCTCTTTGAGTGGGCCATGGGAACAACGTCTGAATAATACATACATGGAACACTTTCTCCTGTGCCACTGATATGCGCTTCTCAGCTCGTCAGGCAGAAAATGAAACCTCTCCTTTTCCACTGTCAGCTCCTCCTCGCGTACATAAGAACACTGGATTGCTGTGAAGGGCCTGAATTCTAATGAGGAATCATCAAACGTGAACGTAACTCTTGAAGTACTGAGTCCTTCAAGAGGTTTGCCTGAAGACTTGTTCAGCTTGACACTGACAATGTAAAAAATTATTAATAGCTTGTGACTCTAATTTTCCATTAACTTAGCTTGGTGTCACAGAGAAGTGTTTGTTTGCTGTGGAAGTTGTTTTGCCATTCAATACTCTATGTTTAATGGTCTACTCTAGACAGAGATTCGGTAAACCTTCCAAACATGTCTAGACCTAGACCCAACTTCCATTTCGTTTTGCACATAGTCACAAGGGCACTGGCAAATTAGCATTCTGTATCCTTGAGTCACGTAGGATGCTCCAAGTAATTAAAGTGAAATATTGCAGTGTGGAGGCGGAAGATGTGACGTACCCTCCTCTCCGCTTGAGCACAAATCCCTCACATTATAGACAGTGCAAGCTCCATTAATAACCCTGGCAACAGTTGTCAAGAATTTAGGTAGTCCTGTGGGAAAAGCTGGGGAAAAAAAACGTCAGGAAGACGGAAAGAAATAAAATGCAGACTAGCATTGATGTGCAGCCATATGGCTCTGCATATTTCAGGACGATAAAGTCCTCCACTGAGGACAGAATAATACAGAGATGTCTCCACTAAGCAGGCAGAGGCACAAGAGGTAATGAAAATGGCGAAGCCATGAATTTTGTTCTTCAAAGCAAGCATGGACTTTCCAGTGATACAGATGCATTAATGGAACATCATAATGCCCATATATATATATATATCAAGTTGTGTGTTTTGTATTTTATGTCAGCTGTTTAGATTCAGAACTAGTCTCATTTCAGAAGCTATGCCCTAAGGGTGGGTGATAGGGCAAAAATATCATATCACGATTTGTTTCAGGAAAATCACGATGCACGATTTTATCACAATTCTTTTTTCACGGACACCCGTCACAGACACACTGACACCGGCACGTACACTGGCACGGGCACGGACACACCGACACCAGCACCGACACACTGACACCAGCACAGACACACCGGCACAGGCACGGACACCGGCACGGACACAACAGCACGGACATCGACACTGGCACGGGCACTGATAAGGACACCGGCACAGCAACCGGCACCGGCACGGACACCGGCTCAGGCACGGACACACCGGCACGGACACACACCACCACACACACTGGTATGGACACACTGGCACGGACATCGACACTGGCACGGGCACTGATAAGGACACCGGCACAGCAACCGGCACCGGCACTGGCACGGACACCGGCTCGGGCACCGGCACGGACACCGGCTCAGGCACGGACACACCGGCACGGACACACACCACCGGCACGGACACCGGCTCAGGCACGGACACAGCAACCGGCACGGACATCGACACTGGCACGGGCACTGATAAGGACACCGGCACAGCAACCGGCACCGGCACTGGCACGGACACCGGCTCGGACACCGGCTCAGGCACGGACACAGCAACCGGCACGGACACCGGCACGGACACAGCAACCGGCACGGACACCGGCTCGGGCACGGACACACTGACACCGGCACGGACACCGGGCATGGACACCAGCACGGACACACTGATACCGGCATGGAAACTCGCCATGGACATCCAGCACAGACAGCGGCACATACACCGACACAGACACACTGACACGGAAACCCGGCAAGGACACACCGACACAGGAACGGACAGCGGCACGGACACCGGCATGGACACACGGACACTGGCATGGACACCGGCACGGACACCGGCATGGCATGGCACGGCACGGACACCAGCACCGACATACTGATATGGACACCGGCACATACACCGACACGGACACACCGACACTGGCATTAGACGGGCACGTTAGACACGCATGGACATCGACACACTGACAGCGGCATAGACACCGGCACGGAAACCCGGCACGGACACCGACACACTGGCACGGACACCAGCACGGACAACAACACACTGATATGGACACCGGCATGGACACTGACACCGACACAGACACACCAGCACCGGTACGGAAACCTAAATGTTTGCTTTCACTTCGTGGACACATCGACACGGACACACCGTCACAAAAAAACGTGAATTTGACTTGGTTTTACTGTATGAGACTCGCCAACATCTGTTACACAAACAAAACTAGGCAATATACAATGGAAGCATGAGGGTTATTTATACACCAAGACTAATGACTAATAAGAAACACCTGTGAACAATCAAGATGATCAATATGACTATGACATGCCCCCTCACATTTGTTGGCCGCGTACGTCATTGAGGCGGACTCATTTCAGTAAAGCAACTGCTATTCCTCAAGAGGGATAATTACTGTAATTTATTTCTTACTTTGGAATTTCTGAAATGAGACAGTCTTGATGACGTACTGTATGCAGCCAACAAATGCAAGAACGCAGCCTTCAAAATGACACACAGCAAGTAAAATTCTTGGGTAACTTGAAAACACTGTGATAGAATCAATTCAATTGTAATAATTTGGTATAGCTATGTTTTCTAAAATAGATTCAGTTACAGCTGACTAATTTTTATTTTTCATATTTGTAAAAAAAGAGCTTAGCATATGGCTTGTGGTGTGACTAGCAACTACTAGACTGAAGCCAAGCACTCATCTGGTAATTGAGTTGTAATCAACAATATGACACACGCTGTCCATAGTTGTATGTTTAACCCAGGTCTTAACAAAACCAAACAAAAACCAAACAAAAGCAGGTCACCAGAAGAAAGTGACAAGAGCGAGAGAATACAAATTAACGAGAATCAGAAGGTGAGGTGTTAGAGACCAGCTTTATCTTAAATGCTGACAGCGTTTAAAATGAGTACTTGAAAGTGTCTGGAGTTCAGCTTTCCTGTTAAGCTAAAAGCTTCTCACAAATAACAGTGTCTTTGTTGCTGATTCAGTGTCTCTTGGACAGTGTTCCATTGTGTTTCATTGAAATGCATGCAGCAAGAAGGAACATCCATACTGAATACTATGATGAAAAAGATGTATGTACATAAATAATAATGAGTTGTGTTTATCAATGATTATGCAGAAAAATCAGTCCTTTTAGCCATTTAAAAGTGAAAGCTGCTTGATAAGAAAATATGTATGTGCATGTGTATTGTGCTTCTCTTTTATTAATCCTCTAGAGGGAAAAAAATGTAATTACTGAACAATAATTCATACTTCTAAAGCTTATATGGTGTTGTAAAGGAAATTCATCTATTTATAGAGAAATGTCTATGGAAGATCTCTGAATGTGAAGCACCTGTAATGTCCATTAGCACAATCATATTCCAGTGTTTCCCATATGACTAGAGGAACATTTGCTGCAACCAGCTAACAACCATATGTTCTAAGAACGTTTTGTTAACGTTGCCATTAAGTTATGAAAACATTATTTCTGACTGAGAATATTGATGTAAAAAATACTGTGGCAAAAAAGTTATAGATAATATGCTACATTGTGCAGTGTTTTGTTTATCTCACTGAAACACAGTTGCTAAATCATTAACAAGTCAAAATGTACAATGTATCTCTACATGCTGTATTTGGATTCACAATTAAATCACATAATCATAACAGCAATCAAATATTGGGTACATTCTACAGCGAGAAAATCTGCCCACGTTGTGCACATCAAACTAAAAAGTAGTTTGTCTCTTCTACACACCCACACACAAGTAAACACACGCACTGTGGGTGGACCCCAAGGTAGTAACAGAATGGTTAAATTTATCCAACAACATCACCTCGTGGCAATTATATTTTTAGTATTCACTGCTATTCAGCCTTATTATTGAAGTTACAAGAATGCTCCGACTTCCAAACTCCTTCCAGTATTCATTGTGTAGTTGCTCAGTGTTGTTACCAGTAATATTTGGGTTCTTTGCCACCACTGCAAGTACACATGGGATTCGGCTTCTCTCTTAATCAGAATTTAGGTCAACATTGGAAAATACACTGAAAAAAATTTGGAGTAGGATTTACTTGAAAAAAGCTTGCTAAGTTTTTTCACTCAGAAAATGCTATTAAATTTACAAAGTTTGCCAAGTAAAAACCTAAACATATTTATCAGTAGATTTAATAAGAAATCTTTAAGTTAAATTGACTTGGAATATGGAATTAACTTAAGTAAACTTTACTTAACCTAGTTAAGTGAAAGTGTCAAAGAAAAAAAGTAATTTTAACTTGGCTAGTAAAAGGTTGATTAATATCGATTTAGTAGAAATTTCCTTTGCATTACATTTCACTTAAACAATAATATTGAATTATACCAGTCATTTATAGTATGTGGTTTACTTAGATTATCTAAGTAATTTATACTACATTATGTCAGATGTTAAGCCTCATGTGAATGCAAATACCTCAATACTTGGTAGACAATACACAATGACGGTAACATTTGATGGATCATTTTTGTGTTTGAATGTGTCATTTTGAGCAGAAGATTTACTCGAAATGTCACAAAATGGCAAGTTACTAATCCTGACAACAAAAGCAATGATAAAATAGTGTAAATACAGCTGGAAAACAGTGACAAATGAACCTCATTAATTATTCAAGGTCCAGTGCATGATGGGAACCCCAGTATCAGAAAAGTTGAGTAATTTTTACTTAATTTTATTGAGTTAATATTTACGCTTTCATTTCTACTCGCTTGAATTAAGTACTGATATGGAATTTACTTAGTTTTTATAATTCTTGCCTGAACTAACTTTTTCATGTAAATTACATTGTTTTTTTTCAGTAGTATTTACTTCACCAAAAAATCATTTTTTACAGTGTACACAAAGCAAATGAGATTAACACTAATCACGATGGAGGTATAGATACACATAAACATCTCAAATCCTCTAACTCCACCAAACTTCCAGCCTCTTTTCTTTGCACTTCATGCACATCTCAATTTGCATATTATGACTTGCACTAATTACAGGCCTCATTAAGGCAGCATTCCTCTGAGGTTAGCTGAAGCATGTGCTTGTCTGCCATTGTGAGCTGCCACTGAGAACCGCTCCTGCTAGCTTAATGATGAAAATGTGTCCTGCTTCATAATTAGACATAAAAATGATCTAGCGATGACAAAAACTCCACAGATGTGTTTGAAAGCGGGCATGAAAAATCACATTATGAATTATTTGTCATTTACATTTTTTATGAGGCATGAATCCAAATGTGTATTCTAATGAATTAACACAGCTAGATTGAGAAAACACAACAGAACAGCTGTAATTATAATGCCATCTTTCTAAATCATGTCCTCAAAGTTATCATTAGCATACAGGATTGCTTATGTTTACCGTAAGGGAGCTGGTTCACTCAGGAATGTGAATGTCAGCGGAGAGGATTCTGTAATTAATCTATATTTGCGGTTGACATTTTTTCATATTTCTAAGATAAATATGTTATTAAGAAGTTTTGTGGGTCCAGAGAAAGAAGTAATCCTGTTCAGTGGAGTGCAGCTGAGTCACGGGCTGCTGTTCAGCTCAATCTGTAATATCACTACACTAATGCTCCAAACTCAAACTACTCATGTTGTACTTGAATAAGCATTTATCTTATAGAACTGGGTCCAGACACAGATGAAGTCTAACCATTATTTTGACTGCACAACAGGGACATTTCATCAACAAAACAAATGCAGTAAAAGCCAACAAGTAAAAAAATTACTTATTTTACAAGGACAGTCAGTAACATTTCAATTATTAGCCTTGTTGAGCCTTATTAAACCTTATTATAGCCACAGAATAAAAAAAAAAAAAAAAAAAAACAAGTATACCGTTACACCTGGCATTCGGACTTGTCCAATTCTAAAATTATTGCAAGTCTAAAAACACATTAAGATGAAGCGCTGAACCAAACTGTCTCTATTATCCCTTCCACATCATTTGCTTTTTCTCTCATAATAGAGTTTAAAAGGCCCTTTGAAACATTCCATGAAAACATGTTATTCAGTGGCAGTTCATGCTGTCAAGAAAAAATTCTGAATTTTTAAAGGTTATAAAAGCTGAACTATTCAATGCACAGTTACTATATGGGTCACCCACACACTCTTTTTGACATTCTCTGTGGGGCATACAAAATATTTTTTTGAGGCTAGAACTCATTATCTCCCCAATGATGCAGTTAAATTGCACCTGTTTTAAATTCTGGTGTGATTTCTGCAAAATTTGTACAATTTGTCATAGTGGCTCCACAATTGAATGCTGCATGTGTTTGAGTCTATTCAAAGAATCGACTCATTAGAATCATTCACCAGGAAGTTGCACTACACTGGATGCGCTGTATGTTTTTGATTCAAAGAACTGATTCATAAGAGTCCTTTGTTCTAAATCCGTCACACTGGTTGCACTGTTTTTGATTTACCACAAAGAACTGACAAATTAGAAAAATCCGTTTTGTAATCAGACTACACAGGTCATGCTGTATGTTTCACATTCTAGCTTCTGTAACAGTGTTGTGTCGCTTTTCATAGAAGTATTAAAGCGCAGTCTTCCATCCGCATAGTTTCCAGTCAGCTGGTGTTGCGAGACGTCATTCTATGGAGGCGTGTTATGGACGGGTTTTAGGCTAGCGCTGCAGGACTTTGGCCCAAATGGGGAAACACAACTTGATTTTAGCTTTGGTGCTTGAGATCCGAGGCTATTGGCCCCGCCCGGCACGCTGTTAGCCCTGGCTCATACTGGCCCATCAGTGGAAAAGCGGCTATTAAATGTCTAAGTTAATCACTGTTTGCAGATTCCACAGAAATGAATGAGAATCGCCATAAACTGAATCATACCCGTCACAAAATTGTCAGTGACTTCTCTTATTTAATAGTATTTTTTAGGTGCAAACTCAGAATAAAAATAGATAAATCCAAAACAAATGTTTACAGGCAAAAAATGTACCGATAGGCTGAAGATTAATTTAAACATAAGCTGTTTTCCCACAAAAGCAGTTTATTCAACACAGTAAAGGTTCTCATCCATTGACAACCTTTAAAAAAATAGCCTCTGGTCTGCTTGCCTGCATTTACTAACCTTGAAGGCTTGCCTTAAAACGGCTTTGGGATAATGATAAAGAAGTTGCAATAGTCTTTTCTTCCCTATTGTCAAGAACATCGAAGTAAAACAGCTTCTCAAAAAAAAAAAAAATAGTAGACTTCATTTTGTACATCAGGAATTGATTGGACAGTTGTGGTTTGCTATTGCTACAATCTCATGTGAGTGACAGGTTGTCTTGCCCTCGGCTCGCACACATAAACACATTATCAGAAAAGTAAAGAGATGTCGCTGCAAGTGGGAGGGGAAGTTATATTATGAGGGCACATAAAAAGAAAAAAAGAAGAAAAAAAAGAATGATATCCAAGGATAAATCATTTTTAATAAATACTGCAATAGTCTGTTTAAAAAAAAAAAATTCCATTTTAATTTCATGGTGACTTTAGCAGAACCCAATCATTCACATTCACAAGGTAAAGTTACTCCACAAATTACATTCTAATTAAGTCTATTTCAATTTGCAACGTGCTGCCGATCTTATTTCAGCAGGCTTTATAGGACAGAGAATCAGAGTGAAGAGTCATTTCATCTGTCACCCCTTCCATTATTAATCAGTAAGTGTGACAGACCTCTGAGAGAGTCGGTAGGTTTGACACCACCCACTAAATGTAGTAGTTACTTTGAGTTGGCTATATCTTTATTGGTGAGAAAATAGAAAGAGAAATGACACTGAAAACTTTGTGAATTTAAACTAGAATTGCTGAGAGAGTTTTATTTAAATGAAGTTCCTTTGACCACCCCCTTTATCTGCTTGCATGACGTACTGCAAGGCTGTGCTTCTTCCGATTGGCAGTTCGACCTCAGAAGGACGAGTGAGCAGATACCGAAGCTGATGAGAAACAGCATTTAGCTGACTCCAGATCGTCTGTGGGGATAATCAGTGCTGAGAAATCAGGCAAAGTACCCATTGACTGCATTTTAATGGTCTGTCACTCAGATTGTGACCTCACCACAGCGCACTCAGAAGTCATATGCTTTCATGTGAATCACAGAAACTAAAATATCTCTCTATTTTAGTGGTGAGGCCAGAAATCGCCAAGTGGGTGGACCCCTATTGCCTCCTCTCAAATTTCATTTGAAATATTATTAAGTGCACCCCTTTCTTCAGCCTTTATGAGAATGTTTGCTTATTTTACACATTTATAAGGGCACACTAGAGTATTAATGCTGGAGGAAGTAGAACAAACACAATCCTGTTGTC
Source organism: Rutilus rutilus (assembly GCF_951802725.1). NCBI lineage: Eukaryota > Metazoa > Chordata > Actinopteri > Cypriniformes > Leuciscidae > Rutilus > Rutilus rutilus. The sequence continues at coordinate 23,226,352 of NC_140223.1, forward strand.
CAAATATCCCTTCTTCTTTACTATTAACTCTTTACTTATATTTTACCCATTCATGTTAGAAAGCTATGTTTAACGCAGGTCTCACGATCACAAGCTAGCCAGCTTCGGTCACTAAACAGAGGTACTTGGCTATATACTTGAGATGGCCACATTCACGCTTACACAATCAAAGATACTTTGGTATAGCCCCCATGGTTTTGCATAGTACTTGAAGTTACTTCAGGCAGAGGTATGGCCACTAATACAGATATAAGTCGACCAATACTTATCTTATAATAGCTTTGGATTGGCCATGCCGTGGTTTCCCACGTACACTTATCTAAAGTAACATTAAATTAAAACAGAGGTAAGACACACCCACATTTAGGTTGGTCAAGCAGCATTTTTGCTGTCCTAAACGGAAATTCATTTCTTGTCTTTTTTTTTTTGACGCTTTTATCCAAAGCGACTTACAATTGCTATATATGTCAGAGGTCGCACGCCTCTGGAGCAACTAGGGGTTAAGTGTCTTGCTCAGGGACACATTGGTGTCTCACAGTGGATTCGAACCCGGGTCTCTCACACCAAAGGCATGTGTCTTATCCATTGCGCCACACCACCCCCTTTGCGAACCAAGTACACTTGAATTAGTGCCAAATATTAGTTGTCACTAATCTGACGCAGTACTTGCGGTAACATACAAATCCGTTTAATCTACTTGGGAAAACAATTTCAGAGTCAGTCAGAATAAAATCAAATGTAACAATTTATTATGTCAGGTACATGTATCATGCCAATTCATAATCAGTTCAAATATAATAATTACAAAACATCAAATCCTCTGGAATAAAGAGAAAAGATGCGAACCTGACATTAGAAAATACACTTATTCATTTAGCAGACGCTTTTATCCAAAGCGATTTACAAATGAGAACAATAGAAGCAGTTAAACTAACAGTAGGACAACAATATGCAAGTGCTATGACCCTTCTCGGTTTAGTCTAACGCAGTACATGTTAATTTCTCTCTTTTTTTTTAAAATAGAATAGAATAGATTAGAAGAGAAAGTGTTAGTATTACTGGATCAAGTGCTGTCATGATGCTGAGTGTCTTGCCCACACTCCGCATCACGGGCTAATTTTAGCTACAAATCGTGCTCAGCCTCTCATTGCATTTCTTTATATAGCCAGAAACTTCTTTCACAAGGAAACATTTGCTAACAATGGGAATTTGCATTCAGAGTTTACACCTTTTGGGCAGGATGCCATTTGCCTGGAAGACACAAAATCCTCTGTGTGCAAGTTATCTCTAAACTCTTAAGAGCTGTTTTACCTTTTGGCTTACTTTTTTGGGACAATGAGACATTTGTACCAGTCGCACTGAGACATTTCAAATGATGCCAAACATGTATAATACTGTATGATAATTATTCACATCAAACCATATAGATTTTTGGGTGAATTTTGGTGATCTCAGCATGAGAGAGAGAATGAATGGGGGAAGAGGTAAAGATATGTAAATTAGGATGATTCTGAGGTGAGACTCGCGTCTCAAATGGTGATTCTAACTTAACAAGAGAGTTTAGGCTAAATGTTAATTTCCTTTGTTTTCTCAGAGAGTTGCCCTCTCTTCCAGTCTTACAACTATATAGTATAAAAAATGTAATTTCTTATTATACAGTATATATGTAAGCAATAAGGTACGAGAGGCTGTGCTGTATCGTGAATAAGTCACGGCTGAAGAGCATTGTTGGGCCTTGACTTATTCATGATACAGCACTAGCCGGTCAGGGACTATTTTTTCCAGCGGAAGAAATGCTTTTAGTGATTTTACCTCATGAAAGTTGCATAGATACATATTTTTCGGCTTTAATATTTGTATTGCATGTGGTAACAGTTTTATAAAAGCAATAAGGTACTCGAGGCTAGTGCTGTATGTATCGTGAATAAGTCACGGCTGAATGGGTTGCTGAAGGGGGTGATCAATGATCAATATCATTGATCATCAACTAACAAGGACACATAAGTCTAGGTAGATTATAAGGGCCAAATTGTTATGGCAAGGTGACTGAGTCAGAGTACCCCCTATCTCTGAAATGGTAAGGTTTGTGGGTTGCTCCCAGTCAGCAGTGGTGAGAATTTACTAACAGTGGTCTGAAGAGGGAGAAACCACAAACCAGGCGGTGTCAGGGTGTTGGGCGTCCAAGGCTCATCGATGCACGAGGGCAACGAAGCCTATCCTGTCTGGTCCGAGCCAACAGAAGGGTCTACTGTGGATAAAACTTTAGATAAAAGCATCTGCTAAATGATTAAATGTAAATGTAGTACAATAGCGTACACATTTTAAAAAAAAGAAAGTTTCTAAATCATTTCTCATGCTTACCAAGGCTGCATTTATGTGATCAAAATGAAAACAGTAATATTGTAACTCTATTTTAATTTTAATATATTTTAAAATGTAATTTATCCCTGTGATGGTGAAGCTGAATTGTCAGCATCATTACTCCAGTCTTCAGTGTCACATGATCCTTCAGAAATCCTTCTAATATACTGATTTGCTGCTCAATGAACATTTATTATTATCAATGTTGAAAACAGTGCTACTAAATATTTTAGTGGAAATGACGATACTTTTTTTTTCAGGATTCTTTGATGAATGGTAAGTTCAAAAGAACAATATTTATTTGAAATAGAAATGTACAGTGTCTTTACTGTCACTTTTAATCAATGTGTCCTTGCTAAATAAACTTTCCTTCCCCCCCCCAAAAAAAACTCTTACTGACCCCAATTTTTTATATGTAACAGCTTAACCTGTTTCTAAGGACATTTCAAAATTGTACAAATAGAAAACAGGAATCATGATTTCTGTGTGAAAACGTTCCCACATTGTTTGTACAAATACATGCAAAGTTACTGAATGAGAAAAAAAAGAATGCTAAAATGAAAGCTCAGTGATACATGTACATCATATCAACCCTTGTGTCATTAACGTTTGAACCAGAGCCAAGCTATTCCTCTTTAACAGCACCAGACAAAGGCATCAGACGTCAGCACTGACTCTAGAACACGTTTGATGAGACAAGGATGAGTGAATTAAAAGAGGTCACTTTTGCTTTTTTGCTCAAGCACATTTCCCACAAACCCCCATGTGCATTTAGATATTGTCTCCATGGCCAAACCAAGCAGCGATATTCAGCCCGACTGCTGCCATATTTAGTTCTGTGCTGGATGTTTTTTTGTTCTGTCCTGACACTGGGTGTCTTAACAGATGATTAGCATGCCACAGAGATCTAACTTAATTGCAAATATTAATGTTTTACAACCTCCATCTCCTCAGGTGACACATTTTACTGTGTATTCCCTTCCTGTGTGCTGCAATTATTCACAAAAATTACGATGCTGTAAAGAGAATTTAATTACACATTCCTTTCGTCCTTCTGCTGGCTGTTGGACCACATCAGGCAATTATATAAAGTATAACTTATTGTATTTGTAAGCTGCAATTGCTTTAATGCTCGGCAGTCTTGTATCGGTTGTGCCCACCCTCCAATTAAAACATCACATTGAGAGAAGATTTTGCAAATGCCTGAACAATCTTGCGATATTGAGGCAGTCTGGCATATAATTGAGTATAACACAATTAAACTGAACACATCATTTATTTCAATGTTTAACAAACAAGTTCTAAAATTTGAGGCTGACGGGTTTGTAGAGAAATCTGTTTCTGCCACAGCTGAGTAAAAAATGTGATTCTGTAAATCATAATAATAAGAAAAGTTCTCATAATTATGATTTAGTTCTCATAATTGAAAAAAAAAACTATTTTTACTACTTATCTCATGAGAAACTTTCGCATAATTAGGAATAAATATGTCAATACTAAGAAAAAATATAATAATTAAGACTCATAATGAAAAACATTCTTATAATAATGAGTAAATTACATTGAGAATTTTTTTTTTGATCATATATTTTATCATATATGTGATTTTAGGTCATTATTACGAGAAGGTTTATGATTACTATAATAATGTCAAGTCATTATTATGAATATTAAGTCACTAAATATGAGAAAGTATCTCATAATAATGAGAACCTTTCTCGTAATTAGTAAATATGGTAGTATTGAGGGAAAAAAATCTTATAATTATGACCCACTATCTCACAATGAGAAACTTTCAAATATTGTTTTTAAAAAACTGAACTAATCTATATATCAATCTATCCAATTGAAAAATTAAATGCAAACATGCCAAGGGTTTAGACTGGTTTTGCAATAACATCTCTAATAGCTATACATGGTTTTGTGAGGTTTCTGAAAATAAAATTTCAGACTTTCTGCAACTTTTTTGCAAAGTAGGCTACAACGTGAGAGTGCAAGGCTGATGCGCTGTAGTGGATTCACACATACATGAGCGTCGCGAGGCAGTTTCATTTCGATTGAAAGTATGCAAAACACGCGAAACTGCACAGCACACTCCCATAATCTTTATGGTGCGTTTCCACTAGCCTATAGCGCGAGCAGAGAGAGCGTTTTCAGATCATAGACGTTTAGCCTCGCTGAAAGCTCAACTTCCACTGGAATTAATTGAAAACACTCGCTCTGCTCCGTGCCAATGGACACGCTAGTGTAATATGGGCGTTGAAATTAAATGCGCGTGCTCACGCAGTAGCCTAATGTGAATCTGGCGGTAGATCGCGCGTCCACAAAAAAAAAAAAAAAAAAAATTTAAATAATGAAAATAATAAAAGTAGGCCAAGGCTAGAAATACGTTTGAAAATGAATCGCTTGTTTTAAAAGAGAAAAAAATATTTGCGTGGTTCCCCATGGCACTTAGGCTCATAGATATCATATATAAACGCTAGATGTCTTATGGCGCAGTCACTTCCGGCATCATCGTTCGGCCATCTTGTGACAGTGCTCTGTGCATTAAGGTGAATGATCAGCACGCACACAAATCCTCTTATCTCGCTGAAATCTTGACGGATTTACAAACGGTTTGGTTTCTTACAAACGTTATTAACGTGGCTATAATTCCGAATGCTTGAACATGTATGTTATAATTTTTCATATGTATGCAGTGTATGTATGCAGTGTCATAACTACATCTCTGACGTTTATAACAAACCAAACCGTTTGAAAATCGGTAGAAAAATGAGCAAGTTATGGTTATTTAAATGTACATGCACCATTGAACTAGTGAGCGAGTACACTGTGGCAAGATGGCCGCCACGTGCGGACGTCGACCTCCATTGGCCAGCAGTGCGCACGAGACATCTAGCCTTTATATATGATATCTATGCTTAGGCTACCCAATTGCCCATGGTTAATCCGCCTATGATTTGGACTCACTGCCCCATTATGAGAAACATTCTCATAATCATGTTATGTCAATACTGAGGACAAAAATATAAGTATGATGACATATAGGCTACTTCATTTTGAGAAACTTTCTTAAAATGACTTAATATCTCATAATTTTGAGTCACCAAGTCATTAGGATAAATTTATGAAAAAGTTTATGATTATTAGCCTATAAGATGCTATGTCATTATTATAAGTTTCTCATTATTATTAGATGCTAAGTCATCATAATGAGAAGGTTTCTCAATATAATTAAATGCTTATTTATTACTATGAGAAAGTATCTTGTAATAATTATAAAGCTTCTGATTAAAATATGACTTGAAGAATCACATTTTTACTCACCTGTGGTGGAAATGGGTTTCCATAGGGTTGTGCATGCCTATTGTCACACTCTGCAGTGTGGCGAACTTAATTGCAGTGCAACACAGAAAGAATTGCCAGTCTATAGAGTGAATCATTTGTAGCCTGTAGCACTTGTGAGGTGTGGAAATCGCTCTTCTTTAAAGACTCAACTCTATATCTCTAATTATCGCTTCCCTTGTGAGCACTAATGTTTCTAATTAGTCAGTTTTACATTTTACGGCTCATTGAGACTATCGAACGCATGGTGCATGTGTACGGCCTCCATGATAGAGCAGATGTAGCGTTTCCCCTGGTGGTCTCACATCTGTTGTGTCACAGGTACACACACACACACACACAAATCAATAGAGGCACTCGAAGTGAGATGTTTGAAAATTGCACAATATTGCAGGCGTTTGCCAGTTACCGACATAAAAGCTGCCCTGTGGTGAGCATTGACCTGCCTGTTTGCTGACGGAGACAAGCAAGATAAAGTTGGCCAGGGCACCGTGACCTCATCTCAGAGGCTTATCTCCTCAACCGTCTGATGCCTGGGACTTTATTGATCAGCCATGTGGGGATCCATCATGCCTTGGGACCAACTTAGAGCCAACCAAAGAGGTAAAGATTGAGAGGAAAAAAATACAGAGATAAAGAGAGAGACAGAAAGACGTAGGCAGAGAGGAGAAGCAAAGTGAGGAGATTTATCATGCATCGCTGGTCACCGCTGTGTTTTGGAGGCTGGTTTCTAGCATATTGGTGTCCCTATCAGACTTCTTAACTAATTTAACGAGCCAAAAAAAAGAAGAAAATCTCTGAAATATATTTCTAATAGACGTGCACAGACCTCTTATGGGTATGGGTGACATCGCGTTCCGGGGGACACTGCAATATGACCGAAAGGGCACTTTACTATTAGCGATTAACCCTTAAACTCATAACTCGGGTCTTTAGTGACCCGGGACGTCATTCACTACCCTCCTCCTCATTCATTTTTTAAAGTTAGACATTAACCTTCTTAGTATTCCTCAATCAATTCATTACAAACAATACAACAAGAAAGCCTGTTTTCCCATTCATTTTTTGTAAAAATGGTATAAGGTCACTAACGACCCAAGATGCGTCACAGTGTAAGTATATTTTTTCTGCACAACAATAATTTCATTTTTGATGACTTTATTCCACAAGGTGGCGATGTCTGATACACAATGAAGTGATGTTTCACTCATAGTTACCGCTGGCAGAAAACAAAAGCATAGGAAGTATCATCAGCAAAACTTGAAATGGCTCCGCAATTTACAGCAGAGCAAGAACTGAATGCAATCAAATATTAGTGTGACTGTCACTTGATGGTGGATCTGGTGAAGAAGCTGTCAGCGATCAAAATATACATTTTGAAGAGGTTGAAAATGATAGTTTGGGAATATATTTTAGATCGTGAATATGAGCCAGATGCTGAATGTACTGGGAAATGAACTCTTGACGAGGACAGTGATGATGGTATAAACGGAACCCTTCCAAGCTCTAAAAGTTAACAAAATATGCTTTATGTTATTCTTCTGTAATTGTTACTCTAATATCAGGAGAGTTTTATGTCATCGCGACAGGTAAAGATCCATCCGTGTTAGATCGTATTTATGATTGCATTAAATTCAAAATACTCAAAACAAATTGGTCATAAGACACACGTAAGAAATGTTTCCTTAAATGTACACTATGTAACCTTTGACCCCTCTAGCGGACCCCACTACAAAACTGAGTGCATTCATCGGAAGAGTGTTGTTTTGGTTGCGCTTCGGCTCTGCGTGACAATCATTATGAAGTCATTTTGTGGTATAAGCTCCATATGCCTCCATAGCTCTAGGATGTGATGTGTCCAGCAATACAATATTGAAGATGATAACACAGCAGACAGAAGAAAGAAAATAGAAAATTCAATAGTGATATTGTAGACTACATTACAGAAAGTAATAACTGCTTCTCTGGGCTTAACACCGTAGCAAACATTCCTCAGACTAAATTGGATCGAGGAATGTAATCTTTCACAGTTCCTGGGTAGCTTTGGTTTTAAAGAAATCATTTGCTGCTGTTTTCCTGTTTCTCATTTTTATGTCACAAAAGATTGACATAATTTTTAAGAGTCTGACTCTTTATTTATTCTTTTAACTGTCAGGCAAAATATTACTACGAAAATAAAAAGCTTTTCTCAGTAATTTGGGGATTTTAAGGATCGCCATTCTCAGTTTAATGAGGCAAGAGAAAGGAGCGTTTGCAGACAGAGGCAGACTCCAATTATAAGTGAAGGACTAGGACAGAAGAGGTTTATCTCCACGTTAAGGTAGGTAGAAAACAAATGGACTATAACAAATGTCCATTGATTATGACAATTTAGTGAGAGCAAATTAATTCAGTGTGTGAATCGCCAGGATTTCAGGTGTTCCAATGAAAAGAGCAAGGTTTTCTCATGCTGTAAGAAATATTTCACACTGAATTTATGATGTTGGGAACAAAATCAAAGGCACACAAAGCCATTATTCAGGAAAACAAAAATTGCCTGACACATTGGAAATTTGTGCTGCATATTAAACTCTCTTGCAGCAATGTCTGCAAGAATGAACATTAATGAATTCTGTCATTTATGTAATAAACCTCCAATATTTACAAAATGTAATTTCCATTACATCTCAAATTATGTATTGAGTTTAATAGCTTTATGAGGTGGAAATGACAGTGATGGATACAACATTTTAAACATCTTTGGAACAAAACAACTTTGTATTGCTAAAGCTAAATTTCCTCTTCACTGTCACTGATGTCTTGTCATTCTTGTCACCACCATGAAAAAAAACATATTAGGGGCAAACCTGTTTGTAGTGCTGTAAATGACACAAATATTTAATAAAAATATGCACTGCTGTATAGCCAGATCCTATATATATATATATATTTCGACATTGATAAAAATAATAGATGTTTCTTGAACATCAAATCAGCATATTATGATAAAAGATCATGTGACACTGAGGGCCCTATCATACACCCGACGCAAAGTGTTTTTCGCTAGTTTCAGCCTGACGCGATTATAATTTTCACGTCTTGCGCCACGTTGTTTAAATAGCAAATGTATTTGCGGCTAGTTGTGCGCCCATGAGTGTGTTGGTCTGAAAACGACGTGTGTTCAGGCGCATTTTTGGCGCGTTGCTATTTTGAGGCAACTGAAATAGACTGCACCATTGCCCAACTGAAACCTGGTCTAAAGTCAATGGCGCAATATTTTTTTTATTTAAAGAGCGCGTTAGTAATGTGCGCCAATAGGCGAGTCCACAACGCACGTACACTTTGTCCCGTAGATGGTCTGCTTGCACGTTTTAATCTCGCACACGAGCAAATCCATTTCCACTCTAGAGAAGCGTTCAGTTTTTCCGCTTGCAAATTCCGCCATGTAAATAGCAAATCCACCATGGCACGAGCGCAACTGGCTTTTAAAGGGAATAGGAGATGAGACTCTGATTGGTTTATTGCATGTTATGCCCAAAACACACCCATTACTCATTAAGAGAATAGGGACAACCCTTTTAGACCATGGACCAAGCACGTCGACCATTTTTGTTGTTAAACTAGCAAAAGTGATAACACTTTGCGATGACGGCGACAGTGATATCAATAATAATAATCGCAAAGTGTTATCATCATCGCCATCTTTAGCATTACTATTATTAGATAAAAAAAAAAAAAAAAACTTTATTATTACTATTGTTGTTATTATTATTATTATTACTATTGTTGTTGTTGTTGTTATATTATTATTGATATAACTATTGCAATACAAAATATTATCATTATCGCCATATTTAGTATTACTATTATTACTGTTATTACTGTTATTATTATTGATATACATGTTGTTATTATTATTGTTATTATTGATTTTATCAATATCAATAGTATCTTTTTTTTGTGTTAGTATGAGTACCAATACTGTTATTTTTTATCATTATCAATGTTATATATTATTATTATTGATATTACTATTGCCGTCAACACAACTTATCACCATCCTTATTATCATTATTGTATTATTACTGTCATTGCTATCACTGATATTACTGTTACCGTCACCACAAAATATTATTATTATCATTATTATTATACATGCTATTACTATTTAAATACTATTTAATACTTCTACATATTACTATTATTATTTGTCGTTGCTGTTTTTTTTTTTTTTTTTTACTGTTATTATTACTGCTGTTTTATTGTTGTTTTTGTGTTCTGTTGTTGTGTTCTGTGTTTACCTTATGTACTGTATAATAATAAAAAAAAAATAAAAAAAAAAAAATTTGCAAAAGTGGATTCGGACACGCTCTAAGTGCACTTGTGCCGTGCGCTTTATGTGCTTAGATTGTTAAAATAGGGTCCTGAAGACTAAATGGTTGCTGAAAATTCATTACATGTTAAAATGTATTAAAATGTTTATTCCTAAATTATAACAATATTTTAACAGTTTTTATTACTTTTTTTTCTTGATCAAATAAATGTAGCATTGGTGAGCATGGGGTCAAAAATATTTTTGACCCCAAACTTTTGAACAGTTGTGCCAATATAAATCATAAAGATAAAAAAAAAAAAAAGTTGTTTTTTCCCCAGTGGATTTTCATATCTTTCAAAAAATATTCAAATTCCCCAGGTGGATCTGCACAGGAGGATTGTGACAGTAAAGATGACGCTGTGGTTGTGGGAGGATCGTGGTGAATATGACGACAGAGGAGCAGTCCCCACAACCCTCACATCTTTAGCAACAGCTGCTTTCAACCGGAAAGATGAGAGCTGAAGCCTGACTGAAGTGACAGCACGTCTGGAAAAAAAGCACTTTTCTGTGTCCTTGGGCAGCCGGGAGAGAAAAGTCCCTTGATGTCTGAGTAGGCAAAACTCATACTCGTGCACACTACATTGCTGTGAGAGGTGTCTAAGTGTTGCTCTGATCGCCCGGTTCCTGTGTGACAACATAAATATCATTAAAAAAAATTCTAGCATAAAGTATTTATCAGCCAAGAAACTAAACAACAACAGCAGCTCATTTGTACTTAAGAATGTGCGTTTCAAGGCTGCTTCTGTATTCCCGTGAACATCACAGCGCCTGTAACAAAATCTAAATAAAATGTGATTTATATCCTCAAATTTCCATTCAGACTTGCTGCATGTGGGTATTGGCATACAAAATGAATATGCACGTAATGCACAAAACAATCATGTTTCCATAATCTGGAATGGAAGATGAACTATTAATTTATCACACCTGATTATAATTTTTTTGGTGTATGATCACCTGTGGTGGCTGACAAAACAATAAGCAACAAGAGGTTAATTATAATGATTATATATTGATATCATTGATTAAACAATTTTTTAAATGAGCATTTGAATTCCTCACGAATAAAAGGCCTACATTTAAAATGTATATATTTGAATTGCATTTAAATTCTATTTGGATTACACATTTTAACATAAACAAATTAATAAACTTAAAGTATTTGTCATAAATGAAACAGGTAACAAAGATTTCTGTAATAGTAGCAAAAAACTGAATGTGTTTTAAATACACAATAAAGAGGATATTTATCATCATCAATATATCCAATTTCTTTCAATCTCATACATTTTAACTTACTGAAAATTGCTTGTTCCACAGCTAGTCGTATTTGAACCATTTTCATACTTTTTAACTGTAGCTATTTGAAGAATATGATTATTTACAGTAAATTAAATTAACTAGATCCAAATAGTTAATAATAAATATGCCATGATTTTTTTTTTTTTAATGTAGAAATCTTAGCTGTTTAATTTATGTATGACTGACTAATATTCACATCACATTAAGTTTATGTGTTTTTTGTTTTTTATGTTGAAACTGTCTAATCCAAAATGGATGGAAATTTTATATGCAATTCAAATACATAAGTCTTAAATTTAGTTGAAAATTAACTATGAAATGCTTTCAACATAATTGTGATATTTTATGTGAGTAACTGTACAATAGTTGTATTTGCCATTGCCATCCATAAGTGCACGTTCACAGCACAAACATTCTGTTGTGTTTCCTCCCCAGCTTTAGTTATTTGCTGTGAGTGGAGATGTGCCATGAGAGATAGCGTGCAGTACAGGAAGGCAGCGCAGATGTAATCATCAAACAAATCTCCTGCCTTCTGTTATTTCCTGCCTTCCTTTGATCATTTTCCCTATAAATATGAATGGATGTTTCCACACAAGATTATGGCGAATGGTATAGACAAGCTATCAAACACACTAACATATCACTGCCGCAAAAACGGTCAAAGCAAATGTTTGAAAACACTGGGGGTGGATTTGCAAAAAAAAAAGAAAAAAAAGAATAAATGATCAACTCTTTTGCATGCAGTATTTTGACGTAAAAATTTGCTTTTTATTGAATAATCGCATGCAATACAGTACAACCATGTGGTCTATAAACAATGACTCCAGTGCAAACACACTTATATGTAAATTAGGCTAGCTTGCATCCTATTCACAAGCACTATTTGCCTTGATGTTAGCGCCAGCAGAAAGCATGGACTGTTTGTGTACATTTTAGTGAACACGGCAGCAACAATTCATCAAATAATGATCAAAAGATGGAGAGCAGCATTATAGCTATTATTACTACATTATAACACAAATAATGTGAGAAAATAGCGATATTCTTAGCAGACGTGTTTTCCCTACGTCCACTAAGAGTATTTAGTCAAGGACGTATTAGTTTTAGTCATGTTTATTATGTGTCTTTATACTTCTATATTTTTTTATTCGTAAATTTTAATATAGACAAATACAAATGTTTTGTTGTATTTGTAGGCTATATGTTAACAGGAAGATCAGTACCAAGAAAAATGCCTTGTGTGTGCAAGCAAGCACACTTGGCAATAAAGCTCTTTCTGATTCTGAGAAAGGGTACACTCCTAAAAGTTAGGGGGTGCTGCTCAGAGGTGGCATAAATCCATTTACATGGCAATTATAACTGTAAACTTTGATACTAGGGGCTGAAGTGGGTCAGAGCAGGCAGCTATGTCAGTCTTTTATGCAGCATTATGTCTTAACAGAATTTTAGGCAGACACAGAGCAGCCTTAACTCAGCTGTGTAAATGTAACTGGTCCTACTCGAGCGGGACTCGAACTAGCGTCTCCAGCGTGGGAGCACGCTAAAGGCCCCCGATATACTTCAAGTGAAATCAAAGGACGAACCGATGTGACATAATTTCCAACAAAATCAGGCCGCGTTTCATTTGTTTAATGCGGTAAAGCTGCTTGATTTTAAGCAATCTATTGTATAAAGTGCGATAAATAAACATGATGTGACTTCACTAGAGTGCCGAATTGCAGCAGAGCTCGTGCAGACAAACATATACATGTTGCTATGATCAGTTGCTTTTCTTATACTTTATTTTAAATGCTTGCCGTTTTCTCAATTTTTGTTGGGTTTATTTTGACCTCGACTCGACCCGCTCCAAACGGGATTCGAACCGGCGTCTCTGGCATGGGAGGCAGACATGCTAACAAGGACGCTAAAGACCACAGCCGCTAGCATCAGTCACTAGCGCACCTCTTGAGGCCAGGGGAGTGAGGGCTCCTACTGGCCTACGTCCATTACATAAAGATACCTTTAAAAGAACCGTTTTTTTCTTCGTTTGAAGAACATTTTAATCTAAAGAAGGTTTTTTGTTCTATTCTTAAAAATTATTTAATGTTCTAAAAAGTTTTTTGCAGCAATGCCATAGAAGCATTTTTGGTTCCTCAAAGAACCTTTCAGTGAACAGTTCTTAAAAGAAGTGCCCTTTCGAATGGTTAGTCGTACTGCATCTTAGCTTAAGACGCTAAGGGAAAACTTTCTCCGAAATACTGAAGCCTTTATAAAAATAACGCAGTGCTATTGCACAGCCATACAGTGCTGAGGCTTACTCGCATGCTATTGGCTGGTCAGTGGGAACTGCGTGAACCAATCGGTGCGAAGCCCGCCGAACTGAATGCAGGGGAATCCCCGGGGGGATTCCAGGGGAATCCGCCTGTAAAAGATGCTCAAATTGCCATGGATTCAGATTTAATCTCCTTCAGCGACGATCTTCGGACCTTGCTGATCCTCTCTACATCGAAGACTACACCTTCTCGCCGAGTCAAGTGGAGGCTGCAGCGGAACAGCAGCGAGCCAGCAGCCGGCCTGATCCAGTAGCGAGCCAGCAGCCTGACTGATCAGCGCGCTCAATTGCCAGCAATCCCGCGAGCTGTCACACTGTCTCCCCTGCGCTCTCCGGCGAAACACCGGCGTATCCTTTTTCATTATAAGCTTTCACAAAAAGAGCAAATGTGGCACATGCAGAGCCTCTATGATTGTCCGCTACCTGAAGGGAGCCAGGAGGCTTAACCCCCCACGGCCCCCTACGGTGCTCTCCTGGGACCTATCAATGGTCCTTCGAGCACTGAAGGGGCCCCCGTTCGAACCATTGCAAACGGCCGAATTAAAACCACTTTCGCTGAAAACTGCGCTACTGTTAGCCAGTTAACTACTGTTACTGTGCATCAGTTAAGCGAGTTGGTGACCTACAAGTGCTCTCTGTGAGCGCTTCCTGTCTGGAGTTTGGCCCAGGTGACTCTAAAGTCACCCTCAAACCAAGACACGGCTATGTGCCCAAAGTGCTTTCACAGGTGATCCCGCTCTCTGCTCTCCCCTCCACGGAGGACGAGCAGCAGTCGCACCTGCTCTGCCCAGTCAGGGCTCAGAGAATACATTGAGCGCTTCGACCAGTACAGGCAGTCGGAGCAGCTTTTTGTAAGTTTTGGTGGCCACACCAAAGGGCTTCCGGTTACGAAGCAGAGACTATCTAGATGGTTGGTGGATGCTATCGCTTTAACCTACGCTTCTATGGGCCTGCAGTGCCCCATAGGCGTCAGGGCCCACTCCACGAGAGGCATGGCCTCCTCCTGGGCATGGTCCAGCGGGGTATCCATTGGTGATATCTGTAGAGCGGCAGGCTGGTCTTCGCTGTCTACTTTTACCAAATTCTACAGTCCTCTACGAGCCCAGCCCTTCACAGTTAGCCCTGTACTCCAAGTACATAACGCTTCACTAGGATGGTGGCTGGCGTCAGTGAGCCCGGCCCTTTACAGTTAGGGTCCATACTCAGACACCCCTGCGCTGCAAGCACACAAGCCCCTTCATCACGATTGTGGCTGGCCTCGGTGAGCCCGGCCCTTCACATTATGGGTCTTTGCCCCCTTATATGATATGTCAATAAACTCTAGCTTGGGACCCTTATTAGCGTCCCAACTTGGGTGGTGTACATGTCGTTGCACTCATCATAGCATGACGTGACTGAATAGGTTCCCCTAGCATCTTAAGCTAAGACGCAGTACGACTGACCGTTCAAAAGCCTCAGCACTGTATGGCTGTGCACTGCGTTATTTTATAAGGCTTCAGTATTTCAGGGAAAGGAGTTTTCCCCTAGCGTCTTAAGCTAAGACCCAGAACTCGTTCCCTTATCTCAGGGAACCGAGGTTACGTTAGTAACCGAGTACGTTTTTCTTAGTGTGAAGAACCTTTTTCCACCATAAAGAACCTTTTGTGGAATAAAAGGGTTCTTCATGGAACCATAAATGCGAAAAAGTAAGTTTATCTTTAAGGCTATGTTCAGACTGCAAGCAAATATCCTATTTTTTTGCATATTCCAGATTTTATCCAGATGGGTATTTGAAAATCTGGACAGCAAAAAACTAAAGAAAACAAAAACATGAAATCTGATTTGTAATTTTGTAATTTTTTTATCAGATTCAAATCACATTTGGAGGTGGTTTGAATTGCGATTCCAATCAGATTTCTACAGATGCGTGTCAGTCTGGACACTCTGGCTGTTTAAATCGGATTTCAAATGGTCTTTTGCATCACACTTAAGGTGACACACAACAACAATATCAAAACCGGTGATGGAAATGCGGGAAGTATTCATACATTTATACATATAAACATTCAGACAGAGGGGTTCTGCACCACAACTCGACGGGGCACATATTTGGAGAGTGAGATGATGCACTTCCATTTTTCCTGCATCCGTTTTGAAAGCCTCGTCACATATGGTACGTCTATGTTGTTCCCAATGCAACCCATACAGAAACGTTAGTTATGTCTGGACACGCATCTTATTTTTTCATTTGCAATTAATAGTGCAGACAGTCTGCCTGAAAAAAAAATCTGATTTGCCTGTAGTCTGAAGCTTTTATGCAATGGAAAGTTTCCATAGATGATAAAGGTTCTTCATGGAATCATCAATGCCAATTAAAGAACCTTTATTTTTAATAGTGTAGAAAGAACATCTAGAAAGTGCAATGCATTTCATAAAACAGTTCCACATAATTCTTCTGTTTCTTTTGCATAAATTTGTATGATTAATTGGGTATTAAGTTGTAAACATGCAAAATTTAATCGCATTATCTTCTTTTGTAGCAGGAAATTATCTCAAGCAGTGCACACATTATGAATCAGTTCATTTCCCATAATCCCCAGGTGTCCAAGAACAGTAGGAGCTTGATGTGGCTCCAGAAACTACCACAGAGTGTGCCAGTGGCTCATGGTGCAGCGCAAGCGTGACATGACAAGAGCAATTTATCAAACTATTACTCACGTAATGTGCTCTTAACTGGAAGCGGCATGTGCATACATATCGTCATAAATGTCTGGAGAGCGAGGACACCGCGTCTGCCATCATCACTGGAGGAGCAAGAATAACTACCCTCATCACTGACGAATACAAGACATTTAGATTTATGAGTCTGACTGAAGCTCTCTCAGGAATAGTGATGTCTTTGTGGAAATGAGTGGACTTCTGCACGTGTGAACGTATTCATGCGTTGCCATGTCTCGCTGATGCCATCCTTGTTTGCATGCAAAAAATGAGAAGCAAGAAAATGCAAGCCTGAGGACAAGAATCTGTTGTCCCTGATCATCTTGACATCCTGCTGTATCTGTAATGGTGTGATAAAGTAAGTGTTATGTGCCCACACTGATCTGATTATTAGGCTTTTTACAACAACAACACAGCCCCTGCTGTGAATCTGCTTTATTGTAATGATGCGAGTGAGAAGAAGTTTTGCTGATTTATATCATCTGAGAAGAGCTGAGGTGATGTTTTTTCTATGATGGCTTATATCACTAATGTTATTCCCCCCCAGCTGTCCTTTTGTTTCCGAACAAGGAAGCTTGAAACGGCTCCGTTCTCACTGTGGTGCATGAAGAACATCTGCCAGGACGTTCCCTGCCTCATAAAAAATTAAATGCTTCCTAGATGTTTTTCTTTCAGGGGTATCATCAGAAATTAACATTGACAGACATGTTGGCGTAGAGTAGAGACTGTAGAGTAATATTATAACTACAGTTTCAATGCATGCTTTTCAATAGTCCACGTCTACAACTGCCGTTCTGCTTGATACCACCTGTCAAAAGTTTCATCCACACACACACACACACACACACACACACACACACACACACACACACACACACACACATAAGCATATATACAGTGAGGAAAATAAGTATTTGAACACCCTGCTGTTTTGCAAGTTCTCCCACTTAGAAATCATGGAGGGGTCTGAAATTGTCATCGTAGGTGCATGTCCACTGTGAGAGACATAATCTAAAAAAAAAATCCAGAAATCACAATGTATGATTTTTTTAACTATTTATTTGTATGATACAGCTGCAAATAAGTATTTGAACACCTGAGAAAATCAATGTTAATATTTGGTACAGTAGCCTTTGTTTGCAATTACAGAGGTCAAACGTTTCCTGTAGTTTTTCACCAGGTTTGCACACACTGCAGGAGGGATTTTGGCCCACTCCTCCACACAGATCTTCTCTAGATCAGTCAGGTTTCTGGGCTGTCGCTGAGAAACACGGAGTTTGAGCTCCCTCCAAAGATTCTCTATTGGGTTTAGGTCTGGAGACTGGCTAGGCCACGCCAGAACCTTGATATGCTTCTTACAGAGCCACTCCTTGGTTATCCTGGCTGTGTGCTTCGGGTCATTATCATGTTGGAAGACCCAGCCTCGACCCATCTTCAATGCTCTAACTGAGGGAAGGAGGTTGTTCCCCAAAATCTCGCAATACATGGCCCCGGTCATCCTCTCCTTAATACAGTGCAGTCACCCTGTCCCATGTGCAGAAAAACACCCCCAAAGCATGATGCTACCACCCCCATGCTTCACAGTAGGGATGGTGTTCTTGGGATGGTACTCATCATTCTTCTTCCTCCAAACACGTTTAGTGGAATTATGACCAAAAAGTTCTATTTTGGTCTCATCTGACCACATGACTTTCTCCCATGACTCCTCTGGATCATCCAAATGGTCATTGGCAAACTTAAGACGGGCCTTGACATGTGCTGGTTTAAGCAGGGGAACCTTCCGTGCCATGCATGATTTCAAACCATGATCGTCTTAGTGTATTACCAACAGTAACCTTGGAAACGGTGGTCCCAGCTCTTTTCAGGTCATTGACCAGCTCCTCCCGTGTAGTTCTGGGCTGATTTCTCACCTTTCTTAGGATCATTGAGACCCCACGAGGTGAGATCTTGCATGGAGCCCCAGTCCGAGGGAGATTGACAGTCATGTTTAGCTTCTTCCATTTTCTAATGATTGCTCCAACAGTGGACCTTTTTTCACCAAGCTGCTTGGCAATTTCCCTGTAGCCCTTTCCAGCCTTGTGGAGGTGTACAATTTTGTCTCTGGTGTCTGGACAGCTCTTTGGTCTTGGCCATGTTAGTAGTTGGATTCTTACTGATTGTATGGGGTGGACAGGTGTCTTTATGCAGCTAACGACCTCAAACAGGCGCATCTAATTTAGGATAATAAATGGAGTGGAGGTGGACATTTTAAAGGCAGACTAACAGGTCTTTGAGGGTCAGAATTCTAGCTGATAGACAGGTGTTCAAATACTTATTTGCAGCTGTATCATACAAATAAATAGTTAACAAATCATATATTGTGATTTCTGGATTTTTTTTTTAGATTATGTCTCTCACAGTGGACATGCACCTACGATGACAATTTCAGACCCCTCCATGATTTCCAAGTGGGAGAACTTGCAAAATAGCAGGGTGTTCAAATACTTATTTTCCTCACTGTATATATATATATACACACACACACACATTCATACATACATATACACACACTTTATATACTTTATATATAAGCTGCATTTATATATTTTTATGTAAATGCAGCTTAAAGAAAAAAAAAATTCAGATTGAAAATATGTGATAAACCTTAAAATGACTAAATATATTATATACATCAAGGATCAAGAAAAAGAGAATTACATTTCCAATCTCTGGAAATTGGATAAATGCAAAACAAATAAATAATTGGACCATAAAAATATATTTCAGTTGAAAACATAGATACATTTTTAGTTACTTACATGTTCTAATATGTTTCGCCCATTTTCTATGTTAATATAGTTTGAATTATTTTCCATATGGGATGAAATAACTGAGAATTCTTCTTGATAATTTGAGGTTAAATGTATTAATTAAAAGTTATTATTAAAAGTATTATAATTGAGGAGAAAGGGAATTCTTGTCATTTTTGTCACCACAAAAAGAAAGATGTATCCTAATTTAAGGTAGCCTGGCTAACGTCAGACCTCGTCTCATTGAGACGTGGTCTGGGAACCACATGTTCATTTTCTCGTATTTGAGGCGTGGTTTACGAATGCCCAGAGCCGTTTATTGGGCGCTACGAATGTCTATCAAATGCGCCTGTACGTAGCTCATAGCCAATCGTTTCAATTATACCAGATGACGTATGTAGAGCGAAAGAAATTCGACGAGGAAGAAGACGATGGGTCAGAGATGTATGTGTACACGATGGCGTTCAGCGACTAAACTACTTAGAACACTATCTAAGGCTGCATCGAAAGGTAACTTCGCGTCTGCTGCCATGTTGGATCCATATAAACAAACTGCTTCGGTGTGTCGCATAGACGTCGTCATCGTCTTGCTGCTCCCTCCCCGTTCTGTGATTGGTTCCCTTTTTGAGGGGAAAATCTGGTCCATGGTGTCCAGGCTGCCTAGCAGCGTGAATAAAATCGCGCTGCGCTCAGGGCAGCATGGGGAAACCCAGGCTAAATTTAAGGTGTAAAAAGGGCCAAATTGTTTGCAAGTAGCGGATACATTCTGTTATGTATAGCCAACTATGACAGATCCAATAAAACATGTCAACTTTATTCTTCTCTGCTCATTATTTTTTCACGCCGTGGAAAAGGCAGTGATGGTCTGGATGAAATGCAAGCTAAAAGATTTGGGTGTCAGCCATTCCACTGTGTTTGTCCACTTGTCATTGTGAGTTAAAGCTCTCTGCTGGTTATCAGGAGAGGGGCCAGGCTATTTGTCATCACCTTTTTTGGCAAAATATCAGCCAATTTGCCAGTTCCACACTGTCTCGGACAATCGGGTCATGTTGTCCCTTGGACCTCTGGGGAGGGCATTAATGAAAACTCAGGGGAGTGCCAGATTAAAGTGCAGCCATTCTCCATCGCCTCCACCGAAATGATTTATCGGCGACAACACTAACCCCACAAACTCCTACTGAACTAATAGCCTTTGCAGGAAATAAACCATGTCTCAAAGTAGATAAAAATGCTTGTGGTGTCAGATAGCACTTTCCTATCTGCCAGATTCTGTGCATGACAAATATATCACTGCCTCAACAAATAACAGCCTGATGATAGCAATTGGTTCTTTGAAACGTTACACTCTTCCTCTTGTAACATCCTCTTGTATCTAAATGACATGTCAGCTGTGTGAGTCTGGAAGGAAAAACTACAATTGAACCCATTCACACCAAGGACGATAGCTACAACGAAAAATATATTGCTCTAAAAATGTTCTAAATGTAAAAGAATAACCACACCACAACTAACGGTAATGGCACAGAGAAATTATTTAGTTTGAATCACTTTCAGAATGATTTTTCTTCACCTGACGAATGATAAAAAATATTGACAGCCAATCAGAATCCATCCTACTTTAAAGAGCTCGAGCATTTAAAGCATCAGACGACAAAACTGCAGCGTGTGCTTATAATAAACTGAACGATATTGTCCACTGGTATGGATGGTAAAAGTTATCATTATATTTACAGTTATAGTGTGAACATTTTTACCAAAAATCCTCTCTACTCAGAGAGGATATACTGTACTGATACTGTAGAACTTCAGTAAGGACAACTACATTAGAGCTAAGATAAATTCATGTTGAAGACATAATTATAATTAATTAATGTGACCTGCTACATCATTTTGTATCAGTTTAACCCAGAAACACATTTTGAGACTTATGCACAAAAGTAAAAAAGAAAGTCTTCTAATATTTCTACTCCAACCCGTTCCTGAGATACAATCATTGGCTACAATTTTTCTTTTTACTTTAGTGCATAAAACACAAACCGTGTGTCTGGGTCAAAATGACTCATTGATTCAGGTCATAGAAGAGGTGCCAGTACTAGGGTTCACAGTAAATTGGTTGTAGAAACATTAGGAAGCAATTTCTTCACTTATCACTTGTAATCACTTTTAAATTAGGGTTTTCTCTTTTCAGCTGACGTGGGAAGGAAGCGTTTGCCTCTCCAGTTTTAATCACATTGTAATGTCACACTTAATTCCAGCCCATGTGAGGATCATGTTATCACTTTACGCGGTTTGTGAAAATCTCGATTCCTTCTGTACTGTAATGCTTGTCTATCCGAACGACAGTAAGAGGGTGGAGCTTAGCAAAGGGACGATTATGAAAATGACAACTTGGCATTGTGCTGCATGCATTCTATGAGAATCTGTACATTGTGCCAATTTTTGAACAGCGATAGAATATGTATTGAATTGCTCACTTTAGAGTCCAAATACATATCTTTGATGTTTGTGATAGAAAGCCTGGATAAACCTGAAAAAATTATATCTTGTTTATATCTCTACCATTATTTGGCAAAATTGAGCAATTTCACCCAGAAAGGTGTGATTGAGTTTAATGGGATATTACTGAAATGCTTTTGGACAATTTTCTCTCTCCCCCGCTCTAAATCCTGATGCACTTTTTATTTTATCCCATGTCTGGCTGTTGATGCGGAAAAGAAGTTGAATATAAAAATTTTGATGAAGAAGAAAAAAAGACCAATGGCGCCTGGTGTGCATAGAGAAATTAATTGTGTTGCTCAGCCAATCTCTGTCACTAGGTCCATTGAGCTGTTAGCAGCTAGCCAATGATGTCATCCATTCATTGACAGGCGCTGTAAAAGCTCTGGATTTGATGGAAATGCGGCCTAATTAATAACAAAATCCTTTGAAAAGACTAAATGCTGGCACAGGTTCTTAATCTTTTTATGAAATAACAATCATGTGTGCCTTTTTGTGCACTCTGACTCATTTAGTTTTATCAAAAAGTTCTTGTTATTGCTGCTACTGAATTGAAATCAAAAGTGTGTGTGTGTGTGTGTGTGTGTGTGTGTGTGTGTGTTTGTGTGTGTGTGTGTGTGTGTGTGTGTGTGTGTGTGTGTAAAATTTTACCTCTCGATTACATTTAAACCACTTTGTTTATCAATTCTTGAGTGAAGTGTTACATTTCAAAATTGAACAAAAAAAGTAAACTCGTTATGTGGACTGAACTGGCCCCGGTTATGACCAACGCTAAAGACATTATTTCTATACGCTTAGCCTCGGGACTGCCGTAAACCCCTGATGATGCAATCAGGAAATGACACAGACAGACAAAGACGATAAAAAACATGCCACAAAAGTAGTTGAACTGTGGCTGACGAGATCTTAATGACCCTTTGCACAATAGCTTTAGATTTCACATCCTAAGAGTTTACAAATGAGAAACTCCCTCTGATTGGTGTGAATGTTCCTTCTTAAAAAGGAGGCGTTAGCTTGCTGGAAAGTAAATGGGTGTAATCAAGTCTCAGCCAATCCATCTGTGCTGCTTGATGTATTCGATGAACATACACACCCACCTCTAAATATATGAATCAGTCTAAATGAAAGCATTGCTCTCCCTCTCACTCTGTCTCCCTCTTAGTCTCTTGATTTTGCAGATATTTCATCAGCAGCTATAGCCTCAGGTTTGTTTTAAAGATTTCCTCATAACTTGCATGCACCATGGTTATGGATATTAAATGACACTTTTTTAGGTTATTCACAGATCACGTATCCACATGTTGCTATAATTTTGCCTGAAAGCTGCCTATTTTAAATTCAGCAGGTGAAACACACAGACAGTTAGACAATTCGTCTGTGAAGAGGAACGATGTGTCTTTTAAAATGTGTGTGAGGTATTATATTCTTTTTTTTTTCTGACAGGGGCAATTTACATCTTGTTTGGAAAGACTGTTATTTGTCCATTTTTATATCCATAGTCATTTATCCATTAAACACAATACCAGTCAAAAAGTAATAAAAATGCATAGATACCTGTGGCCGACTGCGACACGGCAAGTTTGACGCTGAAAGCTATCTAAATAATAGTATAAATATAATATAGCTACTACTAAATGTTCAGTAAAATATACAGTCATTATCACAAAATAAAACCACTGAATAAAAAAATAAAATATATATATTATTCGAGTTGAAATTAACAAACAAATGAAGACTGCAACAATATTGCACTAATATTAGCCTAATACTGGAGTCTTCTGTGGTCAGTTATATGATATATATCAATATCAATAACTGATGTGTTTGAATGGAACAAGAGAGAGTGAGTCCACAGTGTGATACAAGTAACATTAAAAGAACACAGATTTCACAAATTGTCAGGGAATATCACGAAATATTTTACCTCCGAGTGCTGTGACTCACCAATCAGAATTCAGTATTCCAGAGAGCCATGTAATCATAATATAATAAAACAGATTGTGGTTTAAGCCACTTCTGTGCATCAGAATCTTCCGAACTGACTGTGGTGAGAATGGCACAAGACTACTAATACTATTACAACACAGACGTCTTCTTTATGAAACGGCCCTGTTCCTGACACATTTGAATCGACAAACAAATTAACAAGACCATCTTATTAAATTACATATTTTGCCAGTTCCTATGTTCCCAAGTACCTGTTTCATGTTAGCTGCTATTTAGAATCAGTATTTACTCTTGTGCCTGAAACCAAAATCTTGTACTCTTATTCCAAGACTGATGTCTTTCTGGGAGCATAAAAACATTTGACTTTGATATGCATCTATGTTTTTCTCTGTTTGTTTTTTATCACTTGCACATCATAAACTCTGCCAAATTTAGAGAACTTCACAAATGAAAAGCAGTTAAGGGCCCTAGGGATAAATAAAACACAAGAAAGGATCTATCCATCTAAAACCACTCTCCTGCAAGATACAGCTATTGAACCTGAAATCTTACTATATCAAAAACATCACACTTAGCTGCTGTTTATTGCAGTAAACAGGCCAGAAGCGCCTGCAACCACACAAGAGCTGCATACTCCCAAAATGAATGAGTCTGTTTACAGAATAATTAAAATTTAACTGCCTGATCGATGGCTCTGTTTGTGTGTTTGATAGGGATGGTCCTGAGGGGGGTTGCTGGAGCCTAGAGCAGCATGCAGAAACCTATGCGCCTCAGATATTAATTAATGCATGGATTTTCTGTCAGCCACAGCAACAGTATTATAGGAGCCCAATAATGCTTTTAAATACAGTATTTTACATCTCCATTGATCTCTGGGCTTGACTTGATCAGCAGAACAACAAACTTAAGAGTTAGGAAAGTTTTCACATTAGATGAGAGTATTTAGCAGGGGGGCAGAGATCGTCTCTGCATTGCAGTATCTTCTAAGGAAGAGAGAAAGCATTGATTCTGCACCATTTCAACATCTGTGCCTGTCCAGAAAATGGATTATGGCAAAGAACTATAGTATTATAATGACACCAGTGAAGATGGTATAAAACATCTGCTCAAACTGAACCCTTCCAAGCTCCAAAAGATAACAAAATATGCTTTATTTTATTCTTCTATAATTGTTACTGCAATATCAGGGGAGTTTCATATTATTGCGAAAGTTAGCGAACCATCCATGTTAGATTGAGATCCGGGTCGCTAAAGACCCGAATATGTAATAATGACTGGCAAAAACATTCATGCATTTATGGGTTAAATAATAACAATATATATATATATATATATATATATATATATTTTTTTTTTTTTTTTTTTGTGAACTATCCATTTAACTTATATGTTGTGCACATAACCAGTGGGTTTCAATATGAGTCCAATGAAAATCTGGGATTTAAAATATAATTTTAACAGAATTTTTTTTTTTTTACGTGAACAGACATTCTACACTAAAATAATAATAATAATAATAATAATAATAATAATAATAATACGACTGGGGACGGGCCAAAAAGACACCCTTCATGATGAAAGAATAAACTGAATCTAAAATATAACATAAAAATATTAAAGGGATACTCCACTTTTTTCGGAAATATGCTCATTTTACATCTCCCCCAGAGTTAAACAGTTGAGTTTTACCGTTTTAGAATCCATTCAGCCGAACTCCGGTTCTGACGGTACCACTTTTAGCATAGCTTAGCACAGATCATTGATTCTGATGAGTCCAGTAGCATTTCTTTCAAAATGACCAAAGAGTTTCAATATTTTTCCTATTTAAAACTTGACTCTTCTGTAGTTAAACCGTGTACTAAGATCGACGGAAAATGAAAAGTTGCGATTTTCTAAGCCTATATGACTAGGAACTATACTCTCATTCCAGCGTAATAATCAAGGAACTGTGCGGCTGTACCATGAGTGCAGCAGGCGTAATGATATGACGCAGCGCCTGAAAATAGGTCTAATAGGTTAGACAAACTTAGTCCCGGTCACGTTGGAAGAAGTTACCGAGCTGGGGACTATTTTCAGGCGCTGCGTCATATCATTACGCCTGCTGCACCCATGGTACAGCCACACAGTTCCTTGATTATTACGCCGGAATGAGAGTAGTTCCTAGCCATATAGGCTTAGAAAATCGCAACTTTTCATTTTCCGTCGATCTTAGTACACGGTTTAACTACAGAAGAGTCAAGTTTTAAATAGGAAAAATATTGAAACTCTTTGGTCATTTTGAAAGAAATGCTACTGGACTCATCAGAATCAATGATCTGTGCTAAGCTATGCTAAAAGTGGTACCGTCAGACCCGGAGTTCGGCTGAATGGATTCTAAAACGGTAAAACTCATCTGTTTAACTCTGGGGGAGTTGTAAAATGAGCATATTTCCGAAAAAAGTGGAGTATCCCTTTAAACATTCTACACTAATTCTAGGTCCAAAATGGGTCCAAAAGTAATTAAAAATTCATATCTCATAATGCAAGGGGTCTAGGTAGAAGCAAGGTCCCATATCAGCGGAGAAGGCCAGCAGGGAAATAACACTGGCCCAGCCTGTGTGGGCAATATCTCCTCACTGCCATCCAAAGAGCAGTCACATTTCCCAGTCCCCATCTGTTACATTGAAAAAGCCATTGGATGCAGGATACTGGCTGCAGTGGCTGACAGTGCGGTCCCATTTCTTTCGATCAGCACATTACTCAGATAGCTCATCAGGGTGACAACTAACCTGCTCGCAGCCGCCAGGCACAACAAGCTGAGACAGTGATAAAGATGCACTTTCAAATCCCTGCAGTGGTGGTCTGCGAGTAGAGGTCTTAGTTGTCATTTCACTGATGTTGATATACGGACTGCTTGTGTGTCATGTCTATTTTTAACACTAGGGACATTTTTTGAAAGTTAGGTCACGGACGCAGAAGGAAGGGTTGATGAATATGTTCCGCTGTTTATCTTCTCTGTGCGCCGCTGTGTTTTATCACAAGTATTGCATCTGGATGGGAATGCCTGAAAAGTCAACGGAGCTTTTGGGTCATTCTATAACACAGTGCCTTTCCAGTTTGATGAGGTGATTTTTAAAGTAAATGTTTGTAAGATTTAAAAAATTCTATAAGATATAAAAAAGAAAGTGTTTAAGTGTTATTAAATTGGTATGTGCCAACTCAAGCTAAATGTACCAATTATAAATAATTTCTATATCTGCTGGCACATAATTATGGTTGACAATTTTCCAAATAATATGTATAATTAACTATAAATTGCACACATTTGTGATGGTTGTGGAACTAAAAGTTGCTTCTTAGAAATAATAAATAAAATAAAATAAAATAATTGTTGCTGCATTTAGAAAAATGTCTAACACACTGTAAAAGTCATTTTTATACATGTATTTATGGGAAACATAGAATGACCCTTATAGCGTAAAAAGCAAACTTTTCCAAAGCTTACTAGATTGTTTTGTGTAGAAGAGCTACACAGCTTCTGCACCACATATACTGTATATGATCTATAAGAAGGACAAACACCATGACCTCCATCTGATTACATCCGTCCAGGCATTTCATAAGCTGCCTCTGCTATTTGAGCTGAAATTTCATGGCTGTCACTTTAAAATGACTTTTTTTTTTTTTTTACAGCATAAGAGGTCATCAACCTTTATAAGCCTGACTATTTTCCCAATGCCAAATCGCAGAGCCTGCATCAACGTGCAATGCTGAGAGAGCAGCTGCGGGCCACATTTCATTACAGCTGTTTGCGGAAACAATATGTCAAGCAGGACATATGATGGTGGCGGGTGCTATCTGAGAGCTGAAATATTCCTCTATCTTGGTCCTGTTGGATAAGTAGATGGAAAGGCAAGAACGTGTGCGGTGCATGTCGCAAAAGACATTAATGTAATGGAAGAAGTTGAGGGCCCTCTGTCAAACTCAGTGCTCTTCGCGTCTTCCTTTCCTGCTGCTTGTCTGTTGATTCATGCCAGATGAATTGCCTCTCTGCCAGCCTGCCCTCTCTAACTCGATGTAAAAGCCTTGAGCTCAGTGCATAATTCATTAGCAATGTGATTAGCTTCAAGTGCTACACTGATCGGTTGAACTGAGCTGGAGCTAGAAAAGAGCAAGGCAAGGAGACTTTCAAATAGCTCCAAGCTTAAACATTAAGCATGTTCTTCTAATCTAGGTCCTAACCACATAATTAACTAATGCAAGCATTTCAATATTTTGTTTCTTGATGCACGTAATACCAACATTATGGGATGGATGTTATTATACTGGTGCTGCTCTGTTTTGATAGAGGCCATAAACTATAATCGCTCTTGAGTACCAGCCTTATTAACCTTTTCTTAGATGGATTGGTACACAAGTCATCAATTTGCTCCAAGAAAACTTGCTTTAAGTTCGCCATCCGTCTTTGTCAGGAACAATCGCCCACTTCATCACTCAAGCCAGGGAGCCAAGCGAGCAGGATTGGCACACCGGTTCTTGTGCCTTTCTTACTCTTTGTTGCCAGATTTGGTCCTCTCCCCATCCTCTGTCAGAGGGGTTCCTCCAGAAGGTTGACAAGGGCAAGGACAGTAGCCATGCCCCAGTGATAACATTTCTTTGCCAACCCGATTATACACACTATCTGCAAGCAGTCAGGCCTCATCGGGGTGTCCTATCCAGGACCTCTGTAATCTGAATGTGTGTGGTCATTGATATACGGACTGCTTGTGTGTCAGTCTATTTTTAACACTAGGGAGATTTTTGAAAGTTAGGTCACAGACGCAGAAGGAAGGGTTGATGAATATGTTCCGCTGTTTATCTTCTCTGTGCGCTTTTTTATCACAAGTATTGCATCTGGATGGGAATGCCTGAAAAGTCAAAGGAGCTTTTGGGTCATTCTATAACACAGTGCCTTTCCGGTTTGATGAAGTAAATGTTTGTAAGATTTAAAGAATTCTATAAGATATAAAAAAGAAAGTGTTTAAGTGTTATTAAATTGGTATGTGCCAACTCAAGCTAAATGTACCAACTATAAATAATTTCTATATCTGCTGGCACATAATTAACAGAGAGAGGTCAGGCTTCAATGCCTTGCAGAAAAAAAAAAGAAGGTACTTTGGAAGAGACAAGCATGCTCATACCAGGGTGGTGGACTATTCAGAATTGTATTTAATTTGAATTTTTTTAATACATTTTGAACTGAATTTGAATTGAGCTAGCAAACAGGACACATAATTGGAATTTAAATGTAAGGAAGTAGAAATAAAATGATATCAAAGAAATCTTTAACTTGAATTAAACCATTGAAGGCTTATCAGCCTGATTACGGATGGGCGAATGGACGGACGGACGGATGGACTGATTGACTGAAAGGATGCCAATTCTTTCATTCTGAATTTTGTGCAACCCTGGAAGAAGGAAGATACAAACAAGAAGGAAGACAAATGCCCCAGTCATCTTTTTTCGTGCTCTCAGCCTATTGTTATTACAATCTCTGATTGAATGCTTCAGTTCACACCTTATTGAGTTTTGTGCAGTCTTTGCAATTTCCTGCAAAGTTTCCTCTCCCTCCATTTCACCCTGTACGAGCACGAGTCTGTCTGGAGCTGTCCATGGTGCTGAAACATGAGCTTTGCCAAGCTAAACTTGAAGCTTTCCACTCTGTTCAACTGCTTTTGTTTCCCTCCGCAAAACTCCTGGTGTGACTGCTTCTATTTTGTCACCAAGTCTTCTGGGATGACATGCAATACTCCTAACCTCGCCTTTAATCCACAGTGCAACAGTAAAGAAATACAACTCAGAGCTGCACTAAGGGCCAATTTACACTGAGTCTGACTCTTGAGGTTTTTAAGCTCGGGGAGCAAATGAGCCAAATCGATCAGGAATGCCGTCTTCTTTAGTAATGAGAAGACACAGGCCTCCCTGTGGGGAGAAGAACCTGGACTGCACGCAGGCTGGAAGGCAGCCTATTCACAATGAGATCCCCAGAGAAAAGACAGTGGTCCAAACAGCCACAAAGGGCTATACTGGAGACCAATTAGGGACATTGCAATGTCAGGTAGAAAGTAGGTGAGCTGAAAAGGTTTCATCTTTAAAATCGACAATAACAAGACATAGTGCATTTTTGGGTTTATTATCTTTTGACCAATGTCTATAGTTTGTACCGTGGATTTCGATCACTTAATACATCAGAATTAAGGCAACTAATGGAGTTTCGCTTGGGTTTTGTTTTTAGTTACCTCGCCGAGTCTATTGTCACAGAGACTAAAGCTTGAGAGGGTTACACTCGCTCTCCTCCACACCCCCTGCCATCGCACCGGTGGAGAAATCAGCAGGAGATGCCGGCTTTCATTTTCACATCCTCGCTATCTGACAGGCCTGAGGGCACTATGTTTTAATAACAAATCAATAGCTGAGAGAAACTCCATCCTAACAGCAGCCAGAGCTGACAAAGTATCAACAAAACCCAGTTTTCCTTTCAAACGTTAATCTATCCTAACATGTAGCACAGGAGGAGGCAGCTGAGAATACAATCTATGAGAGAATGGGTGCAGCGAAACAAGGTTATTCCATCAAATGTGAATGGGAGATGTAATGATGAAGATAGCAGGAAATTATTTCTATGCATGGGAAGCTTTTCACTCGCAGATATAATATGAGTGTTTAATTGAAACATGCAGCGCTCCCCGCGAGTTCTGCTTTCTAATCGATAGTTTTGCTTCAGGCTGACTTCACATTTGCTGGAGAATAGGGAGGTGGGATGGGGCAAAAGGGAAAGGAAATGTGCACGCAATTAATTATAAATGGAGCTCTGCAGATTGAGCAAACTGCACGGGTCACAGACTTCGCAAGAACGCAGTTCAGCTGCCGTTTCCCCCTGTAGATTGAAGCCCTCCATCTTGGCCATGGGCTAATGAACGGCCTGATTGCTTTCCCTAATGAGAACCACACTCTGGGAAATAGGTTCCTGCATCAGAATGGAACAGTGGGTCAAGAATTAAGAAGGAAAAAAAAAACTAATTTGTCATTGATACAAAATTGCATTACTTCCGAGTCTCCCTGCTTTGGATTTTACAGGCTAAAGCCAGGGATGCACCATATATCTGTACAGCCCGGTCTCACCCCAAAACGTCACATACTGACGCGTCTTGACCAAACGGCAATATACGACGAAAAGGGTACCCCTAAAACGTCCATATGAGACGAAGACATAAGCGCACCAGCAGCGCCTCTTAGCGGTACCCTAACGCATACCTAAACCTACCCATAACCCGAATAGTCACATACGGACGTTTTAGGGGTACCCTTTTCGTCGTATATTGCCGTTTGGTCAAGACGCGTCAGTATGTGACGTTTGGGGGTGAGACTGTGTTGATCTGTACCACATCTGACTGTTACTGATTTATACTAAATTAACATATCGGCTGATACTGGATATTTTATTGTGCATGAACATCACCGTATTACAATGATTTTTGAAGGATCATGTGACACTGAAGACTGGAGTAATGGCTGCTGAAAAATCAGCTTTGCCACCACAAGAATAAATGACATTTTCAAATATATTAAAATAGGAAAGTTAACTTAAATTGTAAAAATATTTCACAAAAATAGTTCCTTACAGAGCCCAAGCCTTTGAACAGTAGCTTACATTGCCATGCCTCTTTAATGTTAATCATTAAAAAATATATACTTTTACAATAGAACTCAATATCTCAATATCCAAATCTCAAAATAAAAATATTTTTTATATTGTTTGATTATGTTTTCCCTATATTCACTTTACAATTTAAAGCTATTGATTTGAGTGATTTTAGTGTTTTATTAGTAGAATATAATTTTTAAATCATACCATAAAATTACAGATCATCACATGAACATAATTATCAGCTTAACTGTATGGACCAGAACTGTCATTTCAGTGCATCCCTACAGGCAATCAATACTGGTAATGATTGACAAATGGGGACCCTACATTGGAATTGGGTGTATTTTGAGCCTTAGGCCCAAATAATATAACACAGATCTTATTGTCTTGAAAGTGAAGGTAATATTGGGATTTCATCTCTGGAGAGTCAGTTGTTTGTTCTAGCAGAACAATTTACCAGGCTGGAGTCATGAATCCGGTTGTGCATTAATTGACCTGAGAACACAAAAATAACCACACCATGTCTGCACTGGTTATTGTCAATTAGACGATTCTACATGACTGCATCTCAGTTCAACCTTGCTTACAATTACAGATTGTGTCAAGCAGATGACCACAACCCTTCCACTTGCCCTGTGGGTATTAACAAGCTGATTTTACTCTCTGGTTTTAATTAACAAAGACATACCATGCTGTAGACAGTAACTCTGGGGAACAGCGGCATTTCATGGATAGATGAGGCACAAGCTACTTTTCCCTGAGCGCTGCGTGTGCTTTACTCTATAAGGATGCAGTAAAAGTCAAGTGGATATATGTAGCAAATGCTCTAACATATCAGGCCGGGCACAGCACATGCAAATGAGAGACTGCAGGAAAATTGGATTGCAGAGCTTTGAAGGTTATCACTGCATGTCTGGCCACTGGCAGCTCTCTAGTAAATAAGCATTGAGAAAAGACTGAGAGTCTATCTTAGCAAGCAGGAAGGTGAGTCACTTGAATCTAATAAAGAGATAGTGTCAAAAACTCTCTTTTCTTGAAATGCATTGCATCATCTGCGGCAGCTGGACTTGTTCAGGGATTTATTTCTTAGATATCTCAAGGGGGAAGATTTTTATTTCTTTTGGCTTTTTTATCCGTTTTATCCATTATATAGATATAGTATACAGTATAGAGAGTATGGGGCCCAAATGTGACACTCAGTTTTCATTTGAAAAACTGATGAATCAATTAATAGCCCAATAGTGCACAACACAACAAAATGTACAAAGTAAACAAGCACAAGGCACAACACGGACCTGAGACCCATCAAATACTGTAGATAAATCCATCTAGAAATCAAGTGAGAAAACCAACACTACATCCAATCAAATAAGCAATCAGCACGTGGATCAATAGATGAAAGAATATGCAACTGGATCATCAAAAATAATACATTAATTAAAATGTAGACATTGTACGTTGTATTTTCAATCTGTTAATTTTCTGTTTTTAATACATTGATCATTTTTGATTATCAAATTGCATATTCTTAAATCTATTTATCCACAGCTGATTTCTTGATTTGATTTCTCAGTTTTCAGCTCAAATTCTTTAAAATATGCAACTACATAATGACCTCAACTCGTAGTTAAACGTGTGAATGTACACAGTTGGACATTAAAGAAGCAATGACATTGAAAGTTTAGTGATATTATTTAGTTTTTCAACTGCAGGCTGTTAATATATGCTACCCCAGTTGGCATATCACAGTTACAAATAACACCAAGCAGCTGGGTTCATCCCCTGGTGTTGCCTGCCAGGCAGATAGGCAAAGCTTGATGTCCCCAGGGAGGAAAAAGAGATAAGAATCTGCGCTTGAAGGGAGGCAGCAGGAGGCAGCACACGGCGCCTGAGAGCACTGGGCTCAAAACCTTTACACCTGCTTCCTCCGAGCAGCGCATGTCACCAGGCAGCCTGAGTGGCAGCTGATACAGTGGCCCAAAAAACTCATTAGTAACTAATAAAATGTCTGAATGTCATATGACACTATGGCTCAGAATTGCCTCGACTTTCCTGAGCCATTGTTGCAATTAAACCATAGTTGTCTATTACATTTATATTACAAATAAATGCTGTCCTTTTGAACTTTCTGTGCATCAAAGAATCCTGAAAAAAACATGTATCAGCTTTCCACAAAAATATTAAGCAGCACCACTGTTTTCAACATTGATAATATTAATAAATGTTTCCTTGAGTACTAAATCAGCATATTACAATGATTTCTGAAGGACACTGAAGACTGGAGTAATTATGCTGAAAATTCAGGGTTGCCTTCACATGAATCAATTACATTTTAAAATGTATTAAAATAGAACACAGTTATTTTAAATTGCAATAATATTCCACAATTTGACAGTTTTTACAGTGTTTTTGATTAAATAAATGCAGCCCTGGTGAGCATCAGATACTTCTTTCAAAAATCTTACTGACCCTAAACTTTGGAATGGTAGTATATAATAAAAATGTAAATGTAAAAAATAATATACATCTATATATATACAGTGCTGGTCAGAATTAATGGCACCCCTGGTAAATAAGATCAAAAATGGCTGTAAAAAATAAATCTGCATTGTTTATCCTTTTGATCTTTCATTCAAAAAATTCGCAAAAATCTTCAGTACTTCATTGAAGTAAAATAATTGAAAGTGGGGGTAAATCACATTATGAAATAAATGTTTTTTCTCCAAAACACGCTGGCCACAATTATTGGCACCCTGTTATTAAATACTTTTTGCAACCTCCTTTTGCCAAGATAACTGCTCTGAGTCTTCTCCTATAATGCCTGATGAGTTTGGAGAACACCTGACAAGAGATCAGAGACCATTCCTCCATACAGAATCTCTCCAGATCCTTCAGATTCACAAGTTCATGTTGGTGCTTCTTCTCTTCAGTTCACCCCACTCATTTTCTATAGTGTTCAGTTTAGGGCACTGGGACGGTCATGGCAGAAGCTTCATTTTGTGCTCAGTTACCCATTTTTGTGTTGATTTTGATGTTTGTTTTGGACCGTTGTCCTGATGGAAGATCCAACCACGGCCCATTATAAGATTTCTAGCAGAGGCAGACAGGTTTTGATTTTTTATCTGTTGGTATTTGCTAGAATCCATAATACCATGTATCGGAACAAGATGACCAGGACCTCCAGCAAAAAAATAGGCCCACAACATATAAGATCCAGCAGTATATTTAACCGTAGGCATGGGGTTCTCTTCATCCCTGTTTGCACCAAACACATCTGGTGGGTTTGCTGCCAAAAAGCCCTTTTTTTGTTTCATCTGACCATAGAATCCGGTCCCTTTTGAAGATCCAGTCATGTCTGACAACTGAATATGCTGGAGTTTATTTTTGGAGGAGCGAGGAGGATTTTTCTTGAAACCCTCCCAAACAACATGTGGTGATGTAGGGGTTGTTTGATCATTTTTTTAGGCTTTCCGACCCCCAAGACTCAAGTAATCTCTGCAATTCTTCATCTGTGATCCTTGGAGAGTCTTTGGCCACTCAAACTTTCCTCCTCACCGTCCATTAAGACAATATAGACACACGTCCTCTTCCTGGCAGATTCGTAACATCTTTAGTTGATTGGAACTTCTTAATTATTGCCCTGATGCTCAAAATGGGGATTTTCAATTCTTTAGCTATTTTCTTACAGCCACTTTCTATTTTGTGAAGCTCAACAATCTTTTGCTGCACATCAGAACTATATTCTTTCGTTTTACTCATTGTGATGGATGATTAAAGAAATTTGGCCTTTGTGTATAAGGTCATATTTAAACTCCTGTGAAACAACAAGTCATAGCTAGACAATTTCATGTTCCTAGTCACCCTGCACTGTAAAAACTAAAGGAGCCTCAAATATCCTGTCAGATACTCAAGGAACTTCAAAATGTAATTTAAGTGCCTCAAAGCTCTTTCTCCTATAGTAGGGTTACTGGAGGAGCATTGACAATCTTTGAGGTTCTTGCTGGAACTTATGGGATACTTTAAGCACTTTGTATTCAGTTCAGAGGTTCTGGAGTCACCTTTTCATTACCATAAGACCTCGAAGTGCTTTGGGGGAAAATAGAGGAACTTGAATGCGATAAAAGGGTTATTGGAAGATCTTTTAACATTTAAGTGGTTCCTGGAAGATCTCTTATGTTAAAGCCAGCATCTGGAGGAACCCAATGGTTCAGTGAGGCCAGAATATGATTATTATTATCTTATTATTATTATTATAGGCTGCTTAAGTTTGATTCAGTATACATACCCAGGTGAAAAAGACGTAGCCTACTATTAAATGTATTAAACATGTACTTGAGTGTGTTTTTAGTAGACCTAAAATACAAATATAGCCTACTGTAATGCATTTTTAATACATTTAACAGTAGCCTAAGTATTTTTCACCTGGGTAGCTTACATTAATTTAGTATAGGCCTATTTTATTGATTAATTTAAACCTTAAACAACAACACCAAATAATAATAATATTAATAATATGAAGAAGAAGAACCAGGAGGAGAAAAGTTGTATTCTGTCACGAAACTATTCCTCTGCTGTCGTTGCTTCAGAGTATATACACACATATATACTATAAATTTATTATACATTACTACGTTTTTACAGTGTTTACCACTCGTTTATTGCACAATGTATCTGGTATGAAGGTTTTAGCCGCGATGCTAACTACGTTGATCCAACGTAATGAACAAATGGAAATTATTGACTTATTGTCTTAGATTGATTTAGTCATTCAATTCAACATATTCTGTACAACTGTGTCTTCAAATTGCTGATATAACGTTAGCCTAACTAATTTAGCTGATTCCTGCTGTTGTCATTGGCGTTTGTTATGAATAACAAAAGCAGGTTAATACAGTTTGGTCTGTTTTTGTTTAGCCTAACTTAACTTCACCCACTACAGGTGCCCTCATTCTCTCAAATACCATTTTAAAGCCATTTACTGGTCAATAAATATGATGTTGTGAATAATCAGCTTTGTTCTTTTGTTTCCCCAGAACTACCAGTAACGTTACATTTCTAAAATAATCTGAACATTTCAGTGGCAACATTGAATTACAGTAAGTTACCTGCACCACATGCAAGTTCTTTATTACTATGAACTTTCTCTTTGTGAAATTGTATTGTTTGACTGTGTACTTGTGTTTTTTAATCAGTTATTCTCTGAAAATCTTCCCTCATGCTCTCAAATCTCATTCATGTTACTCAGAAAAATAATATCAGGTCTGGCGCCAATAATGCTATGCATTTTTTCTTATATCTTTATCATTTGCATTTGAATATAAGACATTTTAAGTCTGAATAATAACTTCAAGTTTAGTCTTTTTCAACAACAAAAAAAGAAAAAAAAAAAGCTATTATATGGCTTCAGAAGACTTACAACACAACCCATAACACATGAGTTGTGAACTCATTGATTATTTTTAGGATCTTTTTTGGGA
The DNA here is from genome assembly GCF_951802725.1 of Rutilus rutilus. Lineage (NCBI taxonomy): Eukaryota > Metazoa > Chordata > Actinopteri > Cypriniformes > Leuciscidae > Rutilus > Rutilus rutilus. The sequence continues at coordinate 23,263,097 of NC_140223.1, forward strand.
CATTTTTGGAGCTTAACCATTTTTACATAAATTGTTGCATTGAATTGAATTAGACAAGTGTACATATGAATGGTTTAATGAATGATTTACAAAAAAAAAAATTCTGCTTGTGTTTCATGCAATGAAATTGACAGGGGTTGCATTATGCCTGAGATCTGCTTTTGGGTTCCACAGACAGAAAGTCAAACAGGTTTGGAACGTCACAAGGCTGAGGAAATTATTAAAATTTCACAACTATCACTTTAATAACCTTACTAACAGTGAATTTTGTACTTTGCAGGGATCTCGGTAAGCTGAAATACAAGTTTGAACAAGAATAAAAGTCCTCCTGTAGACCTGAAAATCACTGAAGTGCCTGGACCATCCACCAGAAAAGAGGAAAAACAAACGGAAAACGAATCTGCTGTACCTTTTCACTTTTCTAACTCTTTAAGTACCTCACATGTCCCTTGTGAAGATTTTATTGTTGATTGCATTTTATGTTGCAGCGAGCAAAGGTGCGGTCACATTTTTGAATTTCGTGAAATTACACAGGCAAAAAAGTCCATTGACCATTGTCAGGAGTGTAGCGACGTAATGTATGAAGCACAGCTCACACAGGAGTCACTTTCAAGCAACTTTCTGTTGGTCAAATCTAGCGAATTCCAGTGACCACCTTGGTCCCATAGTGACATTTTTGACCACACACGAAATTTCTGATCGTGTGGATTCTTATAAATGACTGGAATTCACCAGTGAACATTCACAGAACAACAGATCATTTTACTGCACCTTAATACTGTTTCCGGGTCGAAGCCTCTACTTCCTCTATCTTGTTTCATACTCAACAACCATTTATGAACACTGTTTATTCAAGTCACACATTTAAGCTTTTCAAAAGACATTACAGTCTCCAGTCTAACGGCATCCCAGACTTCAACATTTTATGATTCAAAATGAATAACTAACCATCAGAGATTTCGGTATAGAGATAAAGGTTAGGATCATAATTTTCAGGAATATTACAGCACAATGAGTGTATATTAGCACTGTTTGTTTGTTTTTGGCATCTGATAGAGCTTTTGGACTTGGAAACAGTGATGTCAGACTTACCATCGGACTGAAACACAAATGTTTTAAAGTTAAGTGAAGATGGACATTTTTAATTAGTCAATACATTTTTTTTACATTGATTTATTTTGTGGAACATATGTGTTTCCATGCATTTTGTTGAAATGTCTTCTCTTGTATAGCCTATTGTATATACATGGTTGATTATTCATGTTGCTTATGTATTATACAATTTTTTTGTGTATTCATTGATATTAATCTATAATTAGCTTTTTTTCCCATGTGCATAGAAGTGTATGTATAAAAATGAATATAAAATATGTAATAAACAATTCTTATTTTGTATTTGGTTCAATTTGTTTATTATAATAGAAGTCAAAGTTACCATAGTAACAACATGAAATTAAATATAAAAAAAAATGAAATTTGGTTCCTGGAGGCACCCAAAGTGGTTCCACATAGTGCCTAATATAAGAGTTCCTCAGGAAACCTGTGTGGTTCCTCAGAGAACCGCCCCTTTTTAAAGGGTGCCTAGAGGATCTACAGACGGTTCCGCCGGTGTGGCAAAGTGAAGAACCCCAAAAGGTTCCTCCAGGCACCTTTTATTTTTACAGTGTGGTGTGCTAAATAAAGGTAAATATTAATGGGAATATACTTTCAAGGGGTGCCAATATAATATACTTAAAAAATTCAAGGGGTGCCAATAATTGTGGCAAACGTGTTTTGGAGAAAAGCATTTATTTTATAATGTGATTTCCTCCCCACTTTCAATTCTTTTACTTCAATAAAAGGTTACATTTTCGTGAATTTTTTGAATGAAAGATCAAAAGTATAAACAATGCAGATTTATTTTTTTACAGCCATTTTTTATATATATATATATATATATATATATATATATATATATATATATATATATATATATATATATATATATATATATATATATATATATATTACTAACAACTCTAATTCCTATGTATTAAGGTTTGCAGGAATAGTCAGATATTCAAAATCTTAAAACCTTTGTATGAGATATTATTTCAAAACTTATGCTTTTTTTAAAAAGACACTTGGTTTTATATTTTATCTAATGCAGTGACATTCAAACATGAAGTGTGGCTTCAATATCCAAATATTTTTGTACAAATATTGAATACTCATGCTATCTGAGTAGCTGTAAAACACAGAACTAAACAAGAACGAGCTATTTTGAGACATGGGAGAAAGGAAGAGAGAGAAAGGAAACATTAGATTCAAGGACGGTGCATTTATAGTTTGGACGGATGGCAAAACCTCTTAAATGCCCCTGAAAGATAAAAGGTAATGGAGAAAAAAAACGTAATGATATCAGTCAGGAGCTCTGGCAGGTTGATATAAGATCAGGTGTCAGCTTTCTTTGGAGCCACGGCAGCATCTTCCCCCTGCCGCGCTGCTCTGAACAGACTGTGACTGAGGGATGGATGACTCCGGCTGTCTCTGTGATTGAATCGACTAATGCTACCTGGAGCACAACGCAAGATCCCATAAAATGACTCGATGAGCACAATTTTCTTTCCTGAATCCTGTGCTGACGTATTTACTGTTGAAATGGGAAGATGGGACTTAAAGTAACTATGAAATCAAAATGGCTATTTTTTTATGGAATATTCCAGTTTATTATAAATGATTTACCCGTGCACATCAGTATTTTTTCTAATTATGTGCCCTCATAATCTTTAATCAAAATAACTTCCCCTCCCTCTTGCAACAACATCTCGGCTGTGTCCGAAAACGCATACTCTCTTGAGTAGGTGGACTACTTATTTTAAATAAGTAATTACTTCACGATCGCTAAAAAATTATGTTGTATATCATATTAATGCGTGTAAGTAATCCGGACGTACTAGATTAGCCATGTTGTCATTATCATGTGACCTACCAGTGTCAGTTATGTCGCCTCACTGCCATTCACAAATCCTCTCCCATGGCCTCATGGGATAATAAAGTGTCCATTATGCACACTTCAGAATCTCGCCAGAAGTAGAAGGTCATCCGGGTACTTACTCTTTTATGAGTACCGTGAATTCGGACATACTTCTTTTGTCACATACTGTTTTTTTGCCTACTATATAGTAGGGAAGTATGCAATTTCAGATCCAGCCCTCATCTCTTCTCTGATGGATGTGTTTACTGGCGCGAGGGCGGGATAACCTGTCACTCACATGACATCACAGCAATAGACAACAATCCAAACAATTCCTGATGGACAAAATCAAGTCCCACCCTACATTTTTTTCTAGTTTAAGAAGCTTCTTCACTCTAATGTTCTTCACAATAGAGAAAGAAATGTCTATCACAACTTCAGTTTAATGCCGACTTTAAATTAAAAGTGCATGCAATAATCTTTTATGCAATTTTTTGGATGTAAAAGCTCATTTTATATTAAATTGTATACCTTTATCAGTCTCTCAAAATGCTTCACTGCCAGGGAATATAAATTGAACATAATTTGCCAGACAATTTTTTTAATGCAAATGTGACGCTTTTGCGTTATTAATGACAAAATGAATTATAACTGATTCCATTGATGCTTAAACCAACGCTATCTCACGACCAATTCGTACGAATGATAAAAAGTTGGCTAATTCGTACTAAATCGTACGACCTCACTCGTACGAATTTGTACGATTTGTCTAAACCCACGTGATGGGTAGGTTTAGGGGCGGGGTCAGGGGTAGGTCATTCGTATGAATTCATACGAATTGGCCAATTCGTAAAATATGTACGATTTTGCAAAAATCGTACTAATTCGTACGAGTCAGGTCGTATGAATTCGTACGAATAAGCCACCTCGTAGAATTTGTACGTTTTCCCGTGAGATCGGGCTGGCTTAAACACATTTCCTCTACCTCCTCCTATATGCCTGCCACATCACACTGGCATTGGAATCACAAACCCAGTCTAAATTTCAAAGAATGAGATGTCATGTTGAAATAACATGCTGTCCGTTTCCCAGTACAGAGCATAACTAATTCATCCTGTCTGTCAGTCCAGATCTGACACGTCTCTGTGGATTGGCCATGTGTTTATGACACTGCTATTTAATGATAAACAGACCCTGTCTTTATTGTGATAGGCCACAAACTGGGCTTTTGTTGTGCTGACAGGCTCACTTATCTCTCAGTGAGTGATCAGAGGCAAGTGTAACGGGTGGTGAGTTTGCGACTATCAATACAATTTGCTCTTTATGTTGGACTAAGGCCTGTTGCAGAACGCATGCGAAAGCAACATGTAATTGCCTCCATTAAACCCGTTCACACCAAGAAAGATAATGATAACTATATTAGAGTCCACACCAATGGATAACAACATTCTGTTTATTATAAGCGCACAGCAGTATTGTCAACTGCCGCTTTAAATGCTCAAGCTCAGGCTTAAAGTCAGGTGGATTCTGATTGGCTGTCAGTGTTTTTATCATTCTATAACCCTCCTAAAACCAATAAATCTATAACCTATAAATCCTAACCCTACACTTAAACCAAGTTTTTAATGTAGCACGCTACTGTAAGAAAAAACGTTCTGTAAATGATTCCAACAATAGTGTTCCTCTGCATCATTTTCAATGTAGTTGTGGTGTGGACTTCTAATAGAATTATAAGGATTATTAAAACGTTATAGTTCTATATTGTTCTTGGTGTGAACAGGCCTTTAGCAACTCAGAAAATAAATAAACACACCAAAAAAAATAATCCATAAAAATAAGGCCTAATGTATTATGGATTACGGAGCCCCTAAATGGACATGGTGATGAAAAAAAAATAAAAAATTATGGGAGGAAAAAAATTAATTTCAATGCTTTTGCGTTCTCTCGCAAAGGTTTTGCGTTCCCCCGAGAAACTTTTTGTGCAGGCAAAGTTTCTCAGGGGAACGCAAAACAATCGCCTTTTTTTTCCACCTCATATTTTTATCCATTACCATGTCCCTTTAGGGGCTCCGTAGTGTGTGTACTGTACTGGAGGATTAGGGTTAAAAGAAATGTCCGTATACTTAATGGAAAATGTCCTGGCAGAAAATGACCAGTACCATTTTTCTACAGATTGTTTTTCTTACAGTTTATATGCTGACATGAACTTTAGACTTGAGTTGATATTATTTTATAATATTGCCTGTATAATATCTTAATGCAAAAAAAAAAAAAAAAAAAGAGTCTAAAACAACTTCAAAAGAAATCAGCCAAGTAACAAAATGAACACTGCAATAGTATTACAGTAATAATAATAATAGAGGTTATTTTCACTGTAATCGATAAATCAGGAAACGTCAGAACAATGAATGCCATGATTTATCAATCAAAATATAATTATTTTATTTATAAAAAAATAATTGATTCAAGTATCAAATGTAGTGTAATAATATATAATAAGAAGAATATAATAAAATAGATTTTGCATTTACTGATTGCATTTCTTTCTTCTTTCTTTCTTTCTTTCTTTCTTCTAAACGCAAAAGAAGATATTTTGAACAAAGTTTGTTATCCTTTGTTCCACAAACACACACACACACGCACACACATTTCTCAAAAGAAAGTCATACTGTTTCAAAATGACATAAAGGTGAGTGATATATAATAATAATAATAATATGTAATATAATATAATGTAATCATTTAGATGTTAGCAAGCTTTGCAAATCATTTTCAAAGCGATCATCTGGAAATGATAAAGGTTAATGTGGTCAGCAAAGGGTAAGATCTGGGTAGGCAGAACAGGTTGATGGGCATGTCACCTCCTTCTCCTTCTGTCATCCATCTAGCACTGAAAAGTTCTCTCTGCATTTTTTTTTTTTTTTTTTTTTTTTTTTGGTCTTAACCTCAAGGCAATAAATCAAAGAATTAACTATGTGCAGTGTGGGAATAACTGCTGATCTGTCACAGGAGCTCAATGACAAGAGTGACTTTGTGGGAGGTAAAGGAAGGACACACACAAAATATTGCAGCAGAACAGTCTGGGATTTTGTGTCAGGCTCTCACACAAATCTCCTGAATGGCCTCCACAAATGCGTAGAAGGGGAGCTGGAGGGGGGTTGTGAAAAAAAAAAAGAAAAAAAAAAACCCAGCTGAAAATACCTAATATCTCTCCATGGACACGCCACAGCCTTGTTCAGTTATCTCTCTCTATTCAACCATGCATTATTTTTGGAGAAAATTTCAAATTAAGTTAGACCTTGTGCCAGAACTGCAGTCAATGGCATTGAAAATACCTTTTGATTTTTAGGTGACCTCATCTCCCAACTGATTTTCCTTGATGCTTGTAATGTATTGTTAGCTTTCAAAAAAGGTCCCCCATGGTTACACTCTATTTTGATGGTCCACTTTAGACATAAAGAACTTAGCAATTACATTCGGTGTTGTTCAATTCAGTGGTTGCTCAGTAATTTGATTATGAATTGTTTCGCGGGGGGTGGTACACTTCAGGTTTAAGGGGTTAATGCATTCTTGTCTGACCCCAAACTTTTGAGCTGTAATGTGTGTGGGAAGAGGCAAATCATATAGAACAGTGAAATTGCTCACAGTAACCATCTTGCTTATACACTCAGCTGGCATCTCACAGGAGATAGATCACATTAGCTCCACTGACTTCACCACAGCAAATTGCTGCTCATTTGCATAAAGTAAAACATTTCTGAACTTTGTTGTGTCGTTGAACATGATCACAGGCGCTGTCGCTCATGTCCTTAGAAATAAACTCCTGTTCTGCAAAATAAACATAGCTGCAAATCCCTATCTTCCCTATATTTCCATTCAAGCAGTTTCTTAGCAGTGTCACATGGGTCATTTTCCTACTCTTGGGCTCATTAGACCAGATTGGACGAAACCGCCTCCTCTGTACAAGACAGTGATCATCTCCACTGTCACTGTGCAATCTGTCATTTAGCTGGCTAGCGGTTAGTCTTTGCCCAATCCATCAGGGAATGTGTGCGCTCCAATGTCAGCTGGACTCTGAAAAACGAGACTCGCTGCTCACAGGGTTGTTTATGCGCCGCTGGAATCATCGGTCTTGTGTGCCGTAGTAGCTGGCTTTTGTTAGCCTTAAACTGTTTATGCTCGCATTGACATGCTGTATTAGTCATTTGCAACGTCTGAAAGAAGGTGCTGAGAGAACAGACCTAAAACGAATTCATGGCAGAGACATGAACATATTCCACACTCGCATTTGATGGAATGATAATAAGCTTTAGACGTGTGGGGGAAAAATAAATGTTAACTGTGCTGATGGATTTTATGGGATTCAAGTGTGAAGGCTTAATACAAGTTAATGGTATAACTGAGGCATTGGTAATGGATTTTTGGGAAGGGGAAAGATAAAGGTCAAAGGAATAGTTTGTGTTCACCTCGTAGGCAGCGCTCAAACCTCATTGCTGTTTGTGTACATTCAAATAGATGTAACAGGACACGCTTTCACATCAGGTTTCATATTAATCACAGCAAATAACCTATTTTTTGTTCCAGATCAGAAAATGACATGAGGCTGAGTAAATTCTAACAGTTTTTTGATCCATCAATAGGTTAAGAGTTCAGCAAGACTAACCCAAAATCTACAAGTTAACTGGGTTTGTATTCTGCTAAAAAAAACTTTTTAGATAAGAAAACATCTGATAAATTCAGTTTTGACATTGCAACTGGTCTTGTATGTAATTGCTGCCCTCAAGTGGCCATTTTGTGCAACGACTATGTAAAAAAAAAAACATAGTAACCTTCAGCCTGCAAGTCAAAAAAAGGACAGATTTCATACATTCCCACAATCCTTCCTTGCAATTTGAACCTGTTATTAGTTCAATCTGACTGAACTTGAGCTCTTCTGACTCAAATGGCAAAGCTTTTGAAATGAAGTTTGGCTGCTAGTTCTGTCAATAACGAGAGAAGTGTCTCACATCATGTGATGGGGCGGAGAGGAACAGAATCTGACAAAGTTCCAAGGACAGGACGAGCTCAAGAGACACAGCTGAGTCATATCTGCCTTGAGGGAGCGCTGAGCTCCTCCCTGTTCCTGTTCCCCCATCTTACTGGAATCAACTCCCTCAATCAGTCCTGAGGGGGGAGAACCTCCTGAGACAGACTATCACTTCCCCCTTTCTGCTGGAATAAGTTCTCTATTAAATACATTACTTTTTTTTTTAAGACACTATTGCTCATTTGCAAATCTCAAATGGTTAAAAAAGGACTTTTGATAACACTTAATGAGTTAATAGCCCTGCCATGGCCTAAGGAAACTGGGATTGGCTCCACCCCATGACCCTAGAATAAGGTCGTATAAGGAATAGAGAGAATAAGGAGATCTGTTTTGCTGCTGAACGGCATAAATTGTCTTTAAAGTCAAATTTCTATTTGCTTATAATAAGTATTCTTTGCAAAGACGGACAACAAATCCTATTAGAATAATTACAGAACATTTTACAATAGAAACCTGATTGTGACACGTAGTAATCATTCAGTCATCAGTAATAAAGCTTTATACTCATTTATTTTAGGCTTCACATTTATACCATTTTGAATCTGTATTTTCATTAGATATAAGACTTGCTGTCATTTTCCATATTCAAACCATTGATTGCCTGCAGCCACTTTGTTCAACAGTAAATTTGGAAAGGTTTGCAATAATTCCAACTAATTCACTAGCAGAACTCCTGCTTGACTTAAGCAATAATTGATGTTGACAGCAATTATGCATGTGTCAGATGTTTTAACACTTCACAAGGAATTTTGCAGATTAACCAGTTTTGCTCTACCACCCACAAGAATTTCAAACTGCATTACTACCACTTTTGACTTTTCTACACACTGTAGTAATGCATGACATATGGAATCCACTATCACCTCAAAGTACTAAATAAATAAAACAGGTAATAAGAATAACTTTAAAGAAATACTCACATAACATAGAGGCGCAATTATGAGAAATAAAGTTTATGAAATAAAATCATGATTAGATATCACTGTAGAAATAATGTGAATCTGATTGAATGTTCTCATGGTTTAATCAAAATGAATCGGATTGCACTTAATACTTTATATCTCATTGGTAGTACATGAATTGCATTACATTTACATTTAAAAGATACTTGTACTTTTAAGGACAGTGGTTTGAAAAGAGCCAGTGTCAGTTTAATAAGCTGCTTTATTTGAGGGTTTGAGCATATGACAAAAACAAAAGGTGGTAACAAAATCTTGAAGCCAGCCTAAATAATTCAATTTCGTTTTGTGACACATTTTTCTTTTTTAATATTATTTACAATATACAATAAACTAAAAGACCATTTTTACCAGGCATTTGCTGTAATATACAGTATATTGTCTAACCTGAGAAATGTATCCAAATACACTCTTAATCTACACTATTATATTAAAACATTTCTAATGCTTTTCAACATAACTAGCATAAGAAAAGTTAGTGCATACTGAGAAACTGCTGGTATCCATGACATTGAAGGTAACTCAGCTGCAGAGCCAGAGACGGGTTAGCAGAATCTGCATAAGTTTCCATGTGGTTCTGATGACAGGTGACCCTTGTCCCATGTTGATATCCAGGTCCTCCACTGTAGCAATCACTGCTTGGGTCCTCCCAGTGGTGACTAAAGTGTCCCTGACTGTTGGTTGCGCAGTGGTTGTAGTGTTGAGATGGTGTCGAGTTTGATGAGTCCTGATACATCTCTGTGGAGACTGTGAGCTCCGGCTGACGGGGAATGTAGTTATCCATCGGTTCCTGGAAAGTTCCGGTCTTCCTAGACAGGGAACTGTTCTCTCCTGGCTGCCGGTAGCACTCCATATGGGTACACGGAGGTGCGTGTGGTTCTGTGGCTGAATGTGTCCTCAGATACAAAGACAAAGTTGAAATGTGGTGGATGGCACGGCGGAGCGTGGAGATCTTGGACAGGCGCTTTCCGCTAAGATCATGTTTGAGGACAGTGCGCAATGCATTGAAGGCCTGGTTGTAGTCCAGGATGCGCTTCCGTTCTCGGACGTTGGCAGCGACTCTCCGTGCTTTGGACCGCTTGGGCCGAGTACGGCTCTTAACTGCTTTGACGTCCTCCGCGTCACTTGGGCCGGATGACATTGAGCGCTCTGAACAAAGCTTTCCGGGGCTTTCGTCTTCACAGTCGTCATCCTGACCAAAAGGACAATCTTCCGTCTCATCCTCTGAAACTTCAGATTCTGTACTGGTGCTGCCCAAACTCATTGTTGTTGACTTTTGTCTACTTCAAAACACAAATCTTGGCTTTGGTATGAGAGATGAGATCTCTTACGGTCCGTGTGAACTACAAACAGTTCTTTTTGCAAAACATCCACATGTTGAAATCTTCTCCTCACCTACCAGTTCAGATCTGTCAGTCTCAGAGAGGGTGAGAGGGGTTTTTAAACGCAATCTGTAGATGTGTCACGTGAGCAAAGGTGTATTCTGTGTTTACAAGTGCCCTCCAGGCAAGCATACACATCAGTCAACAGGCTTTGACACACCTCCTCAACACACAGGATCTGATCTTTCCAACTGTGCCATGCCGAAAACAAGGAATGACAATTGCAGAGTTGACAGATGCACGTAACTGCGGTGTGTGAAAATGAAGCGCTTTATATTTGTTTTTGACGCTTTGACAGTTAAGTATTGATATTGCAGACATGATTCTTCCTTGTAAATATTATGGAATCACAGTTCATTAATTATTTATTGTAAAATGCAAAAACATCTCTCAGAGTGATACACTCTTAAAAATAAAGGTTATTTATTGGCATATAGTTCCCTGAGGAAACTTTAACATCCGTATAAGCTTTCCATTGCACAAAAGTTTCTTTATATATATATATATATATATATATATATATATATATAAAAAGGTTCTTCGGATTATTAAAATGTTCTTCACACTAAGACAAAATATCTTTTCAAAAGGTTCTTTGGAGATCCCAAAATGGTTCTTCTATGGCATCCCTGTGAAAACCTCCTTTTGGAACCTTAATTTTTATTATCCATTAATAAAAAATGAATGAATGACACTGGGGTGTGCAAATTAAGACAAAATATTTGGGAGAACTACATCTTTAGGAAAAAGGGTTCTAAAAAGAACAAGATGGCGTTTTTTCAGTTTGCAACTTTACCATTTAAAAGTTAAAGGTATAGTGGAGGATTTTCCCGAATTTTAGAAAAGAACCGCCCTCTCCACTTTTTGAAAAAATGCACATGCGCAACACTCTACCTGCTCCCGAGAGGGAACGCCTATTAAACGTGTGCACGAGAGAGCATGCACGAGCTAATCATAGCTTACATTAAATTTTACTAGCAGTGATTTTAAATGGATTTCTCCAAATAGCATGCCAAACTTTACCTGTCAAGTAGAAACTTCGCGACTGAGGCATCAGTGGGAAGCCCAACCTGTGTTTTGAGCGCACGCCATCGTGTGAATCGTGTGCACGAGCACGTACGACGGCCTTACGTAAACATATCACCAGAATGATTGACACTTAGGAGGACCAATAGTCTTGATGATCCACCCGGAAAAAGAAAATCCTCCTCTATACCTTTAAAATCTAGAGAGTGTGTTGACAGTTTGTGTGGTTGAGCTCGAGAAAACCAGTCAAAAGAAAAAAAAAAATTGACAGTTTTACAGATTTTAAAAACAAAAGGGCGGTTATAAAGAACCCTAATCCCCAACACAAAGAACCATTTCAGCATTCTTCAATAGAAAATGGTTCTACATAGAACTACAATTACAACAAGTAAAGAACCTCTGCAGAAGACTGTAACTATGAGTGCTGAGAAGCCTGTAGTATAGAATTCCCAATTCTGAACCATTCAAACACCGATCATTCATAATGCATAAATGACAACAGAGTAAAATAATTTCATTGCTAGTTTTCCTTCACCTTTATCCAGATAGATTGTCTAAGCCGTGTCCTGGGTGTTGAGAGAAAAATGGGAACATTTATGACAAATTACAGCTTTATCAGATAAGCCTCTTTTACCAATTTGCCTTTACACCTCTTCTCTGCCAGAGGGATGGAAAAACACTTATCATGTGTCACATAAACTCTGTATCTCTGATAAATCTAATGTGCGCTTCCTACGGGCAAGAACAGACAGTAGCCACCTCACTTCAAAGCTGGGGAAAAGGAACACAGATAATTTACAATTATTACCTGTGATGACTGTGAGTTAAGGGCTTTGGTGCTGTTGCCTTTTTATTCTCACTCGCAAACGGCTTGTGTATCCCCTACTTGAACTCTCGGGTTTGTTCTGTTTGCACTGAAAGTGGATAATAGTGTGAAATATTAATTAACTGATTCAGTATTTTGAGCCATCCATTTTAAAACCATCCAACTTTTTGATCCCTACCAAATTTTTTCTATTTAGATGCATTGACATTTTAATTTACAGTCCCACTCAGTGAGGAATATTGCACAAATGAATCCACAGGTTCGATGCTAATTAACTAGTACAAAGTCACAATCAAATGAAGAAGCCACTAGACAGACCGGTCATAATGGCAAAAGCGTTCCATCTTCTCATGGGCTGTGCCTATTTTACAGTCAACAAGCCTCCAGTCAAACCAATGGCTCAAGAATGCCATCTAACAGCTAAGATCATATCAGCAGTGGGTGGTGGTGCAATAACCTTTAAACTAGAAATAAGGCACCATTTCGGACATTGCTTCCTTCCTGACCAGCTTTTACTGCCTAGTTATGACTTCAGCCATCTAGGTTTATGGGTTTGACTGTCATTTTACAAACAATACAATAGATTAGCTCATATTATACCAAAACTACTGTGATAAAGTCATTTTCCAACCAAGTTTTTAATGTAGCACAATATTAGCAGAACAATTACCTGTACCAGGTCTATTCAAACATTCATCAAGACCGATCTTATTGCACCTTAATCTGCATTGTTAAATTGTAAAAAAAAAAAAAAACAGACAAAAAGCACCTGAAGTTATACAAACCCTTAGTTGCTGAGAGGGGTTAGTCATTTAACTACTGTATAACTGTAAAACTACTGTTTTTGGCCAATAGATGTGTTGACTTGATGCCCCTCATGGGCGTTGGGTGTTTTCCAGATACGCAGTGAAAGGCAAATCGGTTTTTGTTAGTGGAAAATATAGTTGCTTAAGTAGGAATTACAACATCCTCTTCCTTTTCTTGTTGTGCAATTATAATCCAAAATGCAGGTTTGTTTAAACACAGGGCTCTGTATTGTGTCATACTGCATTTGCTCTATAATTTGAAATTAGTTGTAAAATGCCACAACCTTTGCATGTTAATTATAGGCTGCTTTGGGATTTTACAGTCGAACAGGAATAAAATCAATGAGAATTTGGGTGTTGGACAGCGCTGTTGACCTGGTAAACATAATAACACTTTTGGGTAAAAACACCAAGGTTTAGTAAAGACGAAAACAGGACTGCCACAGCCAGACAGAGGGAGCGTGGGAATGTCAGTGTAATTGTTTTTGCCGCTTTTTCTCAGTGGTTATGAGAGAAAAAATTAGGGGTCATGAACACAGAAAGGAGAGACTGATGTATTTGGTAATTAAGGGGTTTGTTTGCAAGGTTTGGGAACTAAAACACTTAAAATAACCGGATTTTTTTTTGCAGGTACTACTAAAAATAACAATCACAGACCTTTTACCTAGATCTAAAATGCTTATTGAATTAAAAAAGTTACATTTCATCAATGTCCACTTTTTCTCCCGATATCTAAACTGTCAGCCAAAAAGTCATTTATAAATGGTAACTGCTGATGGTCGAGTCAAAGGTTAAAGAGCACCCTTGAGCTGGACACTTAACCTGAACTGCCCCTCAAAACAATAAGAATGGATTCCCAGCTCATCAAATCCATTATTAGCAAAGCAGGTTGGGCAAAATTCAGAACTGAATTGAGAATGCCTTTTAAATTGATTTTGAAATAAGTTAGCAAACAGGACACAGAATATAATTTAAACATAAGGAAGTACAATATATTAACTGTATGGCTGTAATAACTATAAAAGCAAAGTCTGAATGCTGGCATGCATGACAGAAAAAAAAGACCTGATATTTTAAGGTTTAAAGACTTTGTCCAGGAAGACGAACGGATGGACAGATAGATAAATACTTTTTAGCCATCATCCGTACGGAATTTCCTTTAATCCTAAAACACAACACAATGCAATGCAAAATTCAAAATACGAGTGAAACACCTGTGAAAAATCAATACATTCATATTAATTGCCTTTTTTTTAAGAGTGGGTTGTCTGATTCAACTCAAGCAAAAAAATAAATAAATAAATAAATACACTCAAATTAAAAAAGGAGACTGTAGTGAAGCAGTATTTGCACCAGGTCACAAAATAAATGTGTGTTTCATTTTCTCTACGACCTTGAATTTATATTTAGTCAGTTGTTCCACTCCATGACTCTGACTCTCTGCACTCCACAACCAGCAGTGTGTGATTCATTTGTAATGGAAACATTTGCACACTTAAAACACCTACTGCCCCAGACTAACTGATGTAGTCCAACACATAAACACTGGTGATTTACAAGAATTGTTGGCAGATTAATTGTCTTGTACTGAACTTCAAGCATACTCCTAAAACCCATCCCCATTGGGTGTTTTTTTTTTTTTTTTTTTTTTTTTGACGAATGGTTAGACACTAGTAATTATCAGTCGCCATGTATAAATCAAGGTCCTTTTAGATAGCCGTACACTTGCTGGGAGAACTAGAGATAGCTCGGCCATAACTGTGAATTGTCTAAAGATTTGTAAATCTTAAGTCTGAAGTTAGATAATGAGAAGCTGCTTTCTGGCAGTTATTAGAAGTCAGTGACACAGTTATTTGGATACATGGTTTTAAAGGGGTGGTGAGGCTTGAGAAGTATGCAGGGAAATTAGAGGTCCACGTGGAAAACATGAATTTGTTACAACATTCTTTGGAAAAATGTTTTAGCTGTATGTCACTGTAGGCTACTGGCCACTAATGCTTTAATGAAAGTGCTAGTATTTGTGCTATTCTATTTTTTTATTTGTTCACGCCTTTCACAACCAGTGTTGATAATATACACTGTTAAAGAAAAAAACATGAAAACAACTGGGAAAAACTGAAGCTAAGCTAAATAAATACATGACTCCATGAAGGTATTATACAAATTTAATAGTAAAGCAGCTTTAACCCCCAGGTGCTCTTCGGTCACTTTTGACCAGAAACTTTTCTGTTTTGAATTGTTTTTTAAATCACAGCTTCATCGGAATGGTAAGAAACTTGGTGACTTTTATGGCATTTGGAATGTGAACACACAAAAAAATTGAGGACATGATTCGAGCAGGCTAAGTGGTCGTAAATAAAATGACCGACCATATAGGAAATTAATGGGAAATCGACAAAAACACAAAAATTCTATCGCCCGCGATGCAGAAAAAAAGTAATCCGCAATGAAGGGGTGAAACTCTAAAACATCAATAGTGCAAAACAGACCCACCCACTCACACACACACATACTGTATACAATTATAAACAAAAATGCAGGCATCTAGTGGTAACACCATGAAATGACATGTTTTATTTTATTTTCTCTCAACAGATGGCGCTAATCTGACTTCAAAAATTGGATTTTAAAGGCCTAGTCAATAGCAAGCGGCAACATTCTAATCTGAAAAATGAAGCCTACCCGGAAGTGCGAAAAACTGCAATACATCGAAAATCTGCTAGGGGGAGGTCCCAAAAGGGAGCAAATGTCCATAGACCACCATGTTAAAATGTCCGTTTTCACAGCATAAATTCATGTTTTTACAGGTTGGTCCCATGGACTTTTATTGTATTTTTCGATAGGTTCCGAGTGCCTGACAACTGTGAGGGGGGTGAATTTTTTTCTAACTCATTAGTTTAGATCGTATTTAGATATAAAATGTATGACAAATAAGGGCCTGGTTAACTTTTATTGACAGCTTGATTGACAGCTGATAACGAGCATAGGCTGCTCCAAGGAGAATGACAACATAAGAAGCGCCATTTTTTAATATACAGTTGCAATATAATACTACTGTTTTTGTATCATGAAATGTAGTTTTAAGAGTTTTTCAGGCGAGAATGTAGTTGTTTAAAGCTCAAATCTGTGGTTTATTTATAAAGATTTATGAAAATTGTATCCAGGTTGTGAGATCCAGACGATCACCGGGCGCTCGGCGCGAATGTACCCCGTCTGGAACAGCCTTTCCTCGGCTAGTCGTTCTGACATTTGCCGCTGACTCTGGCGTCTCTGTAGTGGTTAAACATGAGATATAATTCGTCTTGTGTAGATCTAACGGGCGATTTTTGGTCTCGTGAATCTATCATTTGTTCCCTGGCCAATCGTTTTGGCTGAGGGGAAGTTTCATAACTTTATAAGCTATTTAACTTTACCGTTGTATGGTTAGAGAGCGCTGACTTTGTATGTTTGACTGAATTGTTTGCTTTATTTGTATAGCTTCTTGGTACCATTTACTCATACTTTTATAATGGCTAATATTGATAAAACTGAAGTTTAACAAAAAGAGACTGGGTTGAGTTTTGTCATTTTAAATTTTAATACAACGAAGATGATCTGTATAATGTTGTTTACTGCAACATCTGTTGTTTAGTACAAATAGACATATTGCCTGGACCATATTAAAATGTTTAATATTTTTATATTATATTTAAACGAAAAGAGGCAGGTTTGTGTTTTATATTTCGTTTTGTTAGGCAAACGTTTTATGCAGTGAATATAATCAATACGCGTTGCCTGAACCACGTTTGTGTGGCTATAATGTTTAAGATTTCTTTAAATGAAAACGAAAAGAGTTAGTATGGTGTTTTATAACATATTTCGTTGCCTAAAATATACATACAAAGATAACCGGAGTAGCAGAGCGAGCTGAGTGACGCGCGCTGTTCTGTACTTGGAATAACCGGACTCGCGTCCTTTACCCATATATGGATTGGCCAGAAGGTGGGCGGGGTTAGGATTTCCCAAGATTTTCCAAGATGGCGCCGCCCATACCCCCCATAAACGGCTTCAAAACCGTTCTTCAGAAAGTCTATGGGTGACGTCACAGACGCTTTGTCCATATTTTTTACAGTCTATGGTCTATAGTCTTCATCAACAACACGCGCTTTTGCACCACCTGCTGTTGGGGTTGACTAACAGCAGATGGAGAGTATGCTCGGTAATCTACTGCTTTTCCTGCAGTTCCTGGATGTCAATGTTGAATTTACTGTCGAATTTGAACCACTGAATTTGTGGAAGCGAATTTGCAAAGCGAAATAAAATGGACCGAAAAATGCCTGTTGAATATTATAGGTTGTATTTTTAAACAGTTTGAATATTTTGGAAGTGAAATATGAAAGGTGAATATGGATTATTGAGTTTTTAATAATAAAAATATGTTTGAAATGTTTACAATTGAAATATTCACAGCTTGTTGAATTTCAGCCCATAAAAATGCAAGCCCTAAAAATACAATGCATTAAAATGCAAGCATGGTTAATGCAATGCCTATTTTTTTCAAGTAGTGCAATTCAACTGGCTTTTTTGTTTCAAAAAACATTTGACATTATTTTACTTCCATACTAGTCTCTATATTAATCTGAAATGAAATACTGCATTAAAGGGTTAGTTCACCCAAAACTTCTGTCAGTAATTACTCACCCTCATGTTGTTCCAACCCCGTAAGACTTTTGCTCATCTTCGGAACACAAATTAAGATATTTTTGATGAAATCTGAGAGAGCTACTAATACTCTAATGAGAGTTATTTGACATGTAGTTGCAAAAGTAAAACCAAATACTACAACTAAGATAACTAAAAATAAGATAAGAGTCAAAATCTGCAAGGGGTTATAATGAAACAACAGGTTTAAAAAGTGTTGTTTTTTTCACTATTATTTACAACAGAATCTGCATTTTCATGGGTTTTAATAAAATATTTTTGTTATAAGAGACAATAAAAAACAACTTTGTGCATTAAAACCACTCCTTTCATGGTAAAATTTTTTTTACTTGATTCTCAAAAGTCAACGAATTTGCGACAGCCGAATGTAAAAAATTGTCAAAAAAATGTCAGTCTCTGATTAACATGTAATTTATTTAAGCCACAAAATAAACTTTATCCCGTAAAACAAGTATAATAATACGCAAACACATTTTGAACGTCTCTCCAGCATGTTTTATGATTACTCAAAACTCAAACATGGTTCACCCCTCACGCACATTATCACGTCCGTCAAAAACTTAGCCTGGCAGTCGTTTGGACTATATTCGAACTAAAAACATCGCCATAAACACACTCATGGGCATCAATCACTTCACTGAATAATTGCTGGCTAAGAAATAAATAAGTATTACCTTAAGATCCATCTGTTTTCAAATCCACATCATTTGAATAACACAACATCGATGTCTGTCAAAAAATAACGTACACAATACACTGTAGTATTTACGAGAAGCAGAGATTGAGGGAGTGCACACATTTCCTGGAAAACCCACATTACTGGAGTCTTCGCTTTCCGAGAAGAGGGTGAAAATTGTGGCCTGAGCGGCTTCAACATGCTGTCTGTCAGAGACAATACATAACACACACAAGTATTAATTTGTTCTTCACTCGCTGAAATTGAATCGGACTGATCGGGGAACTGAGTGAAATACTTCACACTGCATGCTAATGAGAATAAACGCCAATCCAATTGAAAAACTTCGCTGGGTTAGTGAACATCATTCAACGAGTTGGTTTTGACAGACATTTTTATGCACGAACTACACATTCTGATTCTGACATTCCTGATTTGAATATTTTCAGTCTTATTCTTGACTCTTTTTTTTTTTTTTTTTTTACGAATTTTGGCAATAGATGAACTGTTAAATGGTTGATCTTGAGACGACTCCCTGTAGTCATCCAATTTTACTCATATGCTAATGTAATATATTATAAACTTGACGTGATTTTTATAAAATGTAGTTTGACCACTATCTTCTCAGTTGTGTAAAAGACTAAAAGGCAATTATCAAAGTTTGATCAAATGTAGTTTTACTTTTACATGATTTGTTGCATTTAATTAGATCTTGGAAGATTTTGACTCATAAATAAATAAATAAATAAAATAAACTGACATCTAAACTAGAAAGCTCAGAAAAAGCTAAAACTAAACTGAAAATTTAAATTAAATCCTAAACTATAACCCTGCCCACAACTACCTGCAAGTCTATCTGGAGGACCAGGGCTTGAAACAAATGCATTTACAACATTTCATCCGCTCATATGCATTCCTGAAGCTTTAAGAAACATCACAATCGTTCTTTTACATTACAGTACAATAATTTCAGGGGGTTCCCAAACTATATTCTACAATCGCTGCAGGCGCATGTAACAGTGCAATGGAAATGTCTGGGACCTCCTTGGCCCTTCATTGAAGCCCTTGTAAAAGAGTACAGCAGTACATTGTTGACACATGCCTCTTGATCTGCACTCACCCTTGTAAGTTGGCATGGTTGCCTGAGGTTTGATGAGGTTGTGTTAGAGATGGGTGTTGTGTCTTGTCAGGGGAGGATGGGCTGATCTCTCTTCGTTCCCTGACTCACCATCCACAGCCCTGGCTGCCTGTGCTCCATCTACAGATGTAAAAGTAAGAGGCGGCCCAGAAAAAATGAATCACTCTCAGACGGAGTTAGAAAAAGGAACCAAACCGAACTAAATAAACAAGCTCTCATTCAGTCTTCTACCAAGACAGAGCTGTATGAATATATATTTTTAAAAGGCATTATGCACAATACATTACATTAACAATTATGCTCTTAGAAAATACTTTTATCCAAAACTTAAAACACAATTCGGCCCAACAATATTTGTAATATGTAATGGCAGGTTTATTAGACAACTATTATGAAGCAAGCTAGAGAAGAAGAGAAATGCAGAGAAGACACAACAGTTTTGTGTGTGTTATACCCTATGTATCGCTTTCAAAAGCCTTATTTTTTTAAACGTTCTGCTGTAAAACGAAAAATCTTGCTCATCAAAATAAATGCGCATGAAGACAATACTACCTGAATAAGATGAAAGTTGTCTCAGTCAGTACTGCTATATTTGTGATGGGCTTGTCTCCATGGTGACAGTCAGCGGGTGCAAGAGTCAAACTGACTTTTTACAGCCTGCACCTCATTTTTTCCACATTTAACATCAAGTAAACAACCCTAATGATTTCCCTTTCAGGTTTACCAAAGCGAGCGCACTTTAACATCAGACTACAAAAGCCTTCACAACAAGCCAAAGACATTATAATCATATAATCATGTTTGCATTGATTCATCCTGAGGCAAATGCTTAATATTCACATTTGTTTTTGAGAAGGTACCAGAACATTCCAGAAGAGTGAAATATGAGCTGTTAATGATACTAACTGGAGTTCAGATGAAAGCGTGTTGACAAGACACAGGGGATATGAAATCACTCGTGGCCTTTCAGGGGTAAGATGCCATGCTCAAGGCTAGTCGCCCTGATACCTGTATAACAGCATTACAGAGACAGAGGACTAGCATTATTTGAGCCAGCTCTCTGCAATTAAAAGAGCCAGTCTTTCACTCAAGTTTTGCTACTGCTAGATTAATAGAGCCGAGTTATGTGATTTATGCTCTGGCTGGAATCTGTTTTGACAGAACTTAAAATGCGATGACATGGCCTGTAGGTAATACTTGTTATGGTCTAGGAATGTAAAGCCGTAACTCTTTTCTCGTAGGTCAGACTGCCCTGAAGATATATGCATTATAGTAAGGTTCAAAAACAATTGTACCTACCTAAAACATTTCATCTTTAAGCATATTACATTTTTTCATCTTTCCCATGAGAATGATTTACTACACATCTAGATGAAAAGTTGTACATTATCTGTTTTCTTTGAAACTTATAAAACACATAACCTATTATTTTCAGCTGGTATAGTCCAAGAGACATTCCGACAAGCTCAGCCATAAAACAGTTTTTTGAATAGACTATTAAAACTGCTCATCAATTGCTATTTAACTGCTATTAAAACAAGTCACATCAGTGTCTGACAAACATAGAGTTGGTTTGCTCAAAGGTCCACCAATGCTGATTACACAAGCAGTACAGGAGGGCAAGAGAGCCCTCCTAAACATGTAAAAGAAGGGGAAATGCAGTTTACAGAGATTACGAAAGGGACATTTTGGTTTCACCTTGGAGAGGAACTTACAAAGTAATTATTTTTTGTGCTTTTGACAAGTAACACAGTGCAGGAGTTCAAACGCCCCCAGATGAGTTCACAGAGGCTGTTGTCCATGTCACTCTATCCTGATAAATCTGACCCCATCAAAGGATTTGGACGTTCTAAACATAGTTAAGGAATTTCCCCTGCCTTATTATTATGAATGGGATAACATATTAAATTTTTTTTTAAAACAATGTCGTTTCATGATTCCATGTTCTTAAAACTTATTGTATTTATATATATAACTACACTAAAGATACCGATTATCTTAACAGTGTTTGTCTGCCCCCCTCTGGTTAATTTCAGAGAATGCATGGAATGCAGGCTTGTAGTACACTATGATGCAAAAACATATACACTACAATTTATTATAAAGTAAATTGTGAGACTATCTGAATATTCAAGAGGTTACTTTGATGGTGCGCTACCGTTCAAAAGTTTGGGGTCGGTAAGATTTTTTAATGTAAACCTAGGCTGCATTTACTTGTTCAAAAATACAGTAAACAACAGTAATATTGTAAAATGTTATTACAATTTTAAATAATAATTTCTATTTTTTTTTTATATAGGGTATTTTAACATCATAGTTGTGCTGCGTAATATTTTTGTGGAAACTGATACTTTTTTCTGAATTCTTTGAATAGAAAGTTTAAAATAACATCAGATCTGCAATCTACCCCCACTCTGCTAAACGAGAGTTAGTCCAAAGTGCAACATTCTAGAAGGATATCCATGGCTATCTGTGGTTTATTCTATCCCCTTGACCTCTTCGAGTTTAAATAGACATGCAATTGCTTTTGATAAGCACACCGAGCGGTCAGAAGTTGGAGGTTCAGTATAAGATATGTGCAAGTGTCGACCAAACTACCAAATGTACCAAAACTGTACACACCAACAACCGTGTTGGTGTTTCATTTGTGAACAAATTTGTACTTTAAAATTAATATTTTAAGTTTAATATTTTAAGTTCCACGCATTTACCCCTTCACTGAACGAGTCATTGCTTATGTCGCCCACACACTACATGATTTAAGTCATGATTTTACAGTCGGCGACAGTGATTGGAGACAGCAGACAAAAGCCCGAAATTGGGTGCAAATCAGTGCTCGTTCACACAGGTGATGATCGACAAAAGACAGTTGTGTGGTGTGAAAAGAACAGCAATCCGACAATTTTGAAAGTCATGTAGTGTATTGGCGGCACTAAAGGGTTCACCCAAAAAAGAAAATTCTGTCATTAATTACCCTCATGTCGTTCAAAACCCGTAAGACTTTCATTCATCTCTGGAACACAAATGAGGATCTTTTTAATGAAATTTGAGCAATTTCTGTCCCTCCATTCACAGCTACGCAACTACCACTTAAACTTCAAAAAGTAAAATAAAAAAATAAAAGCCTAAATTAAATCTGTTCATCATATAAGTGACTACACCGCTCAATTCATATGGATTAGATTTAAGATCTCTTTATAACTTTTTGAAGTGTCAAAGTGGTAGCCTAGTTGTGTGGCTGTCAATAGAGAGTTGTCCGATTTCATTAAAAAGATCTTCATTTGTGTTCCGAAGATGAACGAAAAAGTCTTACGGGTTTGGAATGACATGAGGGTGAGTAATTAATGACAGAATTTCCCTTTTTGGGTGAACTATTCCTTTAAGCCGCCTTTCCACTATTTCTATCACCCTCGCATACGACCAGCATACGACTAAAGCATTTCGCCCCCTAGTGGCAGTCGCTTGGAACTTTCAAATTGGTCATGAAGCAGCAATTACCTTCCATATTAATGATTCTCACTTTGATTGCGCTCATTCCTTCGATTAAAATAAAAAAACATTTGGTTGGACTGCTTCATTCAGTTTAGTCGCAAAAGATTTGAAAGCATTCAAAGCTTAAATTTCTTCAAAAAATTCAACATACGCCACACAGCTCCCGTAGGCTACTACTCTCCATTGCTAATAAATGACTTCCGTTTGTGGTTTGTTTTTTGACAAGAGAAAAAGTAAACAAAAGTAAACAACCTAAATGAAATGAGACATCTCGTTCGTGCAAACTGAATGAACACATCTCACATGAACTGTTCAATTCATCTTATGAGTTGGTCTAGATCAGAACTAAGAGAGAAAGATGGCAGAAGAATTACGAATGTTAAAAACTATATTTATTACTCCTGACGGGAGCATTCAATAACCAATTCAATGACTCGCTCATTAAGTCGCCACCCACTGGCAGAAATTAAGGGGCACTAAACAAATAGATTCGAGACATTTCCAAACTCCCCTACAGTGTAATAACAGACAGGACTAACTGACACAGCACTGACTAGGGTGATTGCACGAGTTTGCGTGACAGCTTCCTGTGGCCTTGACTGGGAAGCATCCACGCCTTGTATCGCGACGCACGAAACACCGCCCGCCTCTCACTGGCACCCCCAAACGCAGGCTGTGATTGGGCAGTGCAAATGTCTCAACTCCCCTCGTCCACCGAGCACCGGTTGAGCACATTCTGTCACTTGCGCTAGCGTTAAATGGAGGAACGTCCCTGCGAAGGGGCAATCGGAGTATATATCAGTCATGGAGCAGAGAACGACCCTGATCGATCGAACATATCGGTAAACAATGATCAGAACCACAGTCAGTTCCAGAACGAGAAAACGCAGACGAAGAAAACAGGTTGGTGACCAGCAACGCTCATTGTTTTTCCTCTGACAAGCTTCAAATACATTTCGTAGTATGTTTGTTTGCAGTAATACAGCTTGAGTTAAGTCAAACGCGGAGCATGTTTTGCTGACGGAACTGTTTTAAATAGTTACATCCAGGGTTAGCCGCAAAGCTAACTAGCGTGAAGGGACATTGACCTTGTGCACCGGTCTTTCAGCACGCATTACACATTTCCCTGGCTTATAATTCATTCGCAAACATACCTCTCAGTTTGGGCCGTTTTAAGGGGAACGTGTCCATCAGAGACCCAGAATAGCCTGTTAGCTCTATCCTGGTGCTGCCACAGCAACATGAACCGGCTCCTGTGGAATGTTCCTGCTCGTAGCTTAAGCTTGTTCTGTTATTTCCTGTCCGCCATGATGGACGGCCAGATCTCACAAACTTCACCGCTGCCCGTTTTTCATGCAAAACCGAATATTTTGGTGATACAAATCCGGAAACGTAGTCAGCTCTGATAGCTTTTGTAGTCCGAGTCAGTATTAATGGTGTATGTTTGGCCAGCTTAACTCGAAACGCGGCCTATTGCTCTTTGACAGTCATGTGAGTGGGCCTGGCAGTGACTGCCTGGGCTCGCGCTCACCGCCGATTCGAACTCGACACCGAGTGGCCTGAATAGAACGCGTCGGAACATTCTATAACTGTAGTGTACTAATACAAACGTTCTAAAAGTGTAAAGAGATGCAGCCGGGAAATCCTATACATTAAATGCATAGGCTTGTATATTTACAGCATATATTGATCAAATAATTACATTTCTGTCATTTTTATATTAAAGTGCATTTTCTGACCCTGTTTAACCTGTCCTGTGTATGACTGTATGCAACGTCTCGAAAAGCTCATGGCGCCTTGCGACGAAGGCTGCCAACTCTATAACCCTCACATTTTCTATTTCAAACGAAGTGACATACAGCTTTATTGTGTGCATAGTGACCTATAACTGTGGGCATATGTGTTCAAACGCACCGCAAGCGTAGCTGGGTTAACTTTTGATATTAAGCCATTTGTTAGGTTCTGCTGGCTATTGTGACATGTAAAAGGTCTCACAGGAGTACACCGCTACACATCGCCGAAACTGTTTATATTTGATGGATAAAAACGCCTTGTGTGTTTTATAGCCCCTCTTGAAATATGTCGTTGCAGTTGTCACTTCACAAAATCGTTATAACCTATAAACAATCACAGCTACCTGCGGCTAATCATTCAGGCTGGCCACTTAGCATGCTAAGCTAGCTGATGACTTGGCCGGTTTGTTGACCGAATACGCACAGATAGTCAAGTCGTTCAATCTAAACAGAGTAAAATTGGTCTTTAAAACAACATAGCTAAACAATTTTGTAAAATATTTCATGGAGTATAAACGTTGCTGACTGCCATGTTGCGATTAAACATCCCACCTCAACTACTGTGGCTTTGCCACACAAATGAGAGCTCACGTCAGGCATGAAATGTGTTAAAGGGATTTAAGGTGTATTCAGCTCAGTGTTTTTCATTAATTTCGGCATTTTAAGACATGTACATCAATGCTGGGGAACTACCCAAATATGACTGAGTACTCCATTTTGACACGTCATACCTCCGGTTAAAAATAGGGCGATGCCAGATTTGAGCCGGCCGATGAAAGCACACTTGCATGGACTACTCTCTTCACGCCTCATATTTTCAGCCTCAAAGGACAGATGTCGTGCAGACCCGATTTAGATCTCAAACCTCTTTTTACCGCATTAATGTATTACAACATTGATTTGAGTGTTGCATTGTCCTGCTAACTTGTTGGTCCAACTTGTTTACATAAACTGTACGAAGACATATTTTCTCCTGTGTGAATTCATTTGAATCTGTATACCAGGTTGCCAGCCCAGAATGGTATTGTTACTGTCTTAAGTTCCTCTGAGGGCATTCCTTGAGCTGCCATAAATAGTTTCCACAGAAATCATGAACTCAAGCAGACCTTGCTATACACTTGCCTGACAAAGAACATCTATTTATTTTATTCCAATGACCTCCAATATCATGATCGTGTTGCTAAGGACCCCCATGTATACATACCTGTTTATTCTGTTTGAAAATAGTAAGCGAGTGAAAACTTATATTGTACATTGTCATGTTGTGTATATTTATTTCCACAGAACATTCACTTATGTTTCAATCCAAATGTTTTTATAGCGCTTACACATACAAAAGATTCTATTTCAAAAATAGATTTAAAAAATATTGTTCTTTTGAACTTAATGTTTTCAACATTGATGAAGAAAAAAAATGTTTCTTGAGCAGCAAATCAGCATATTAGAATGATTTCTGAAGGATCGTGTGACACAGAAGACTGGAGTAAAGATGCAGAAAATTCAGCTTTGCCATCACAGGAATAAATTACAGCTTATAAAACAGTTATTTTAAATTGTAATAATATTTCAAATGTATATTTGATCTGAGAAATGCAGCCTTGGTGAAAGCCTATGGAGAGTCCCCATAAAGCACATATTTAAGAGTGTGTTAGTGTGTGCGTGTACATTTAAAAAAAAAAAACAATTTGAAAACCACTGATCTCTGTTTTCAGTTTATTGCCAGCAGTTTAATTTTATACACTAGCTCTGTTCAGAAGATGTGGAATTTATGGCTATCAAATCACAGATATTCCAGCAGTTGAGTCATTTTAAACTGGCTTTAATTGGAAGTACACTGAATACTCTGCAAGTGAGCTTGTCATCTGCCTGACCCTGGCTTGGTTCAACTGAACATACCTAGTCTAAATATTCCTTGGTCTTATGCAAACATTGACTAGACTTGACCTGTTCTCTTACTGGAACTTGAGATCTGATCTGGATATTTGCCAAAAAATGTTGGTTCTGTAGATCAATTGATGCAAATGTGCCATTTGCATTCCACTTGTTTATTGCTTTTTTTCTCTTCTCTGTGCAGAAAATGGCAAAATAAATGGAACTTTGAAGGAGGGAGAGGTGACTCCCATTTCCTTTAACCCTGACAGCTCCCTGCACCCTGCAAACGGCAATGGCGACAGACACCTGCTAGACATTAACTTGAAACAGAAGCCCACTCGACGGGCCTTCACCACTGACTCAACTGGGGACAGAAAAAGTAGAAACACTAGCAGAAACAGAATGGACTTCAAAAATGACAAGTCCTCAGAGTTGAACACACTTGAGGGCAAAAAAGAGGCTTTGGCTTCTCTGAACGGTGTGGTGTCGCTCAACTCTGTATCACTTACCAACGGTTACCCTTGCAAACCCGGGGCTGACAATGATGGCAGTGGCTCCGAGAGTGGATACACTACTCCCAAGAAGCGCCGGGCCCAGAGGAATGGCAAATCCGGGGACAATGTGACTGCTCCTGCCCAGGGAAAAGCCATGCAGCAGGGCGGCAAACAAGACCACGTAGCTGTGGCACCGGAGTCTGCCTCTGGCTCTCAGGTGGAGGGTGGCAGAGCCGGCTCAAAAGCCGAGCTGCACCCAAAAGCCAAGGATCCACCTGCCTCTGCCACCCCACCTCCTCTGCCGGTGGCTGAACTTCAGCGCAAGAACTTGGACAGCAAAGCAGCTGGCAAACGGTTTGAGGATCGCTCCAGCAAGGTTAAGGTGGCTACCTCCACCAAAGAGGACTCATGGACCTTGTTCAAGCCTCCGCCTGTCTTTCCTGTGGACAATAGTAGCGCTAAGATTGTGCCTAAGATCAGTTATGCAAGTAAAGTGAAGGAGAACCTCAATAAGACTGCCCAAGCTGGCGGGGAGGCTCTTACTCCTGCTCCCCAGGTGCCTGGGAGACCACCACAGGTCCCTATGTCTGCGGTGAAAACCATCACCTCTGCTAGCTTTACCAACGGTCCTCTGCCGGGAGAAGGGAATGGCTGTCCCCTGCCTGGCCCCCATTTCAGCTCTGGTCCTCTGCTAGCGACCCCAGCTGTTGCCGCTGAGAATGTAGCATCACCCCCTGGTAGCGGCACTACGGCCATCGGAAGTTCCATCACCTCTGTGGCTGAGCCCAGGAAGCCCAGCCTGTTCGTTTACCCCGTCACCCCCTCCAATATGCAACTCTCACTCCCTAGTGGCCGCCAAGCTGATCCCCCTGCTGTTGCGACAAATCAGAAGTCTCTGGGGGACATTTTTCAGAATCAGTGGGGCTTGTCCTTTATCAACGAGCCTAGCGCTGGACCAGAGGGCGTGGCGTGCTGCTCGAACGGAAAGGACGTGCCAGTAGAGGTGAGCTTTCAGGGAGGCTGTCCTGCTACAGTGGCCACTCAGACCTCCAGTACCTCTCAGAGACCGGATCAACCACCCTTCCCCAAGGCTCACGAGCCAGATAAACGGACTAACGCTCAGAATCTTAGTCGAGGTGTGAGCGGCGGTGCCACGGCAGCAAGCAGGGCCGTACCCGAGATGCCTGTCTTTAGCTTGGATGCTCAGAGAGATGAGACTGGGGTTCATGGTGCAATAGTGTTTTGTTCTTCCTCTAAGGACATTTGTGCTGAGCTGCCTCCCACCTCCCCAGCTGCACCCAAGGTGGCTTCGACCAAGGAGCAGGGCCATACTAAGGGCTTTGACCGGAGGTCTAGTTGGGGATCATTTGATCTAAAAGCTGCTGTATATTATCACACTAAAGGTAAGTCACTATTTTATCCTCTTGCTAAGTACTTTCACTTGTATTACAAGTATATTCTTTATTATGAACAGTGTTGGGTGTAATGCATTACTATATAATTAAGTAAGAGATTACTCTTTAAAGGTTATAAATATCGTATAAATATTATAAATACTGTTATAAATAAAGTATAAATATCATCCAATAATTTACTCACCCTCAAGCCATCATAGGTGTATATGACTTTCTTCTTTTAGCCAAACACAATTGGAGTCATATCAAAAAATATCCTGGCGTTTCCAGGCTTTATAATGGGAGTTCATAGTAACTGAGATCAAAGCCCAAAAAAGCGCATCCATCCATCATAAAAGTATTTCACAGTGCTCCAGGTGGTTAATAAGGGCCTTCTGAAGCGAAGTGATGTGTTTTTGTAAGAAAAATATCCATATTTATTACTAGCTTGTGGTAACGTCCGTCCACACATTCACGAGAGGGTCAAGTTCTGGCGTATGACGTAGGAGTAGCGTAAGGTTTAGGTGAGAGTAGACGCCTCGCGTGGTTCAAACAAATAGGGCTGGGCAACAAACTCAAGCTCCTCTGACATTTCTCTTTAAAAAAAATCTTGTTTTAGACTTCTAATTCATGACCGGTGTTTTATTTTGCTTTGTCCTCTGCGCTTCCACGTTCGTTAATACGTCATACGTCGGTCAGAGTTCACTCTTCGGCTGAAACTCGACTTGCGTACAAAAATGCATCGCTTCGCTTTGAAGGACTTTATTAACCCCCGGTAGCCGTATGAATGACTTTTATGATGGATGGGTGGATCACAATAATCAATATATCGACTAATCGCACAATAATTGTACATGATCTCAATAGTTTTTGGTTATATCGCCTATTATGTTTACATAATGAATGTCACCAACAGCGATGCTCTGGCAGTTCCTTCATACACAGACCGGTCATCGACATGGTGAAAAGGGCGTCATTTGAGGCGTTATCATGTTTTCCTGAAAACTACAGACCATTTAGAAGAACTAGTCCAAATGCACTCAATTTCATCCACTGTTCCTCTGCAAATATAAACGTTAGAGCGCAAAATGGTGCACACTAAAAAAAGACAAACAGTTTTAGCAGCAGATATGGCCTGTTGAAGCTTCTGTGTCTTTGTTCATATGGACATCTGACTGCTAAGTAGGGTTTGTGTTTTCAGCAATAGTGTGCACCCTATGTGCACCTTTCACAGAGGACGGGGGAACTGGAAAATCTCCATAAGTGCCTTTTGTGCATTTGCAAGTGTGTTTTTAGGGCCCGAGCATCGATGGTGTGAGTACCCTATTGGAATTGCTCCGTTTATTTCTACTTGTTACTTAAAAAAAAAAAAAAGTTTATTTACTACTTATTCAAGTTTTAAATTTATTCACATTTTTTGACTCTTAAAGAAGTTAAAAAGTTGTTGTTATTTGAAAGTGTGTAGGCCTACTTGCATTGTTATGCTGTTACTGTATATTATGATAATATTTTCAGTGGCATAAAATGTTCTTAAAATGACAATAATATTGTTTAGCGCAATTATTTCTGGGACAATATATCGCACAACAAAAAATAGTTATCGTGACAGGCCTAGATGGGTGTGCTTCAAAATCTCAGTTACTATTCACTCCCATTATAAAGCTTGGAAGAGCCAGGATATATTTTAATATATGGCTGAAAGAAGAAAGTCATACACATAGAATGGCTTGAGGGTGAGTAAATTATGGGATAATTTTCATTTTTGAAAAGGGTGAACTAACCCTTCAATTACAGTTTCTTCTGATATAACTGCATTAAATACTGTATAGACTAGAACAATTCTATAAACAATAGTGGATTTAACATCAAAATTGAACATCTAGTGATAAAATGTATGTTTTTAATGTAACTTTCTCCCTTTAAATACTTTGGTCAGTTCAAGAATAATTTATGCAATTTTATATTTATTTGAGATAATTAAGAGTAGTTTCATGTCTATCCTTGTATTGTTCAACTGGTCAAGGTTAATATAGGATTTAGAAATTAGTGTAATACTTTTTTTTTTTGAAGATGTAATTAAAAGCTAGTAATTAATTACTTTTTTAGAGTAACTTACCTAGCACTAATTATGAATGTGTACTAGAGATGGATGTCTGATAACCAACATGCAGAAATTATTTCTAATTGTTTTATTTCTGATCATTAGACTACAATGATCAAACATTCATTTATTATATTTCACTAGTACTGATAATTGTTTATTTATGCCATTATACTATTGCAGAGTTGTTTGCCAAATTTATTTTCTTCTTTTTTTGATTGTCTGATTGTTAAAGTCAACATGAAATGAAAATTAATCCTATCTATTATGTAAATGCATGTCATAGTTCTTACTGTGAATGATTTATCCATGCATAGTTTTCTCTTTAAAAAAAAAAAAAATTTGATCCCTTAAATTTTAATCAAAATGTCATAAATCAATCTACCTGTGAAACGACAAACTTCTCTGGTGTCGTTTTGTCGGGCTTCTCTAATCATTTGGTCTGCTTTACCTTTTGTACAATCGACTGCAAGCTTGCATTCAGATCCGCCTCCCATATCTCAATATTCAATCAACAACAGACCGATGGATCCCGCCCTACTTTTTTTTTTTTCCTCTTGGATGTTCATCACAATTCAAAAGAAAAGGTCTGTCGTTTCATCGCGACTTTAAATTGGAAAAAAAGCGTGTTATCAGTTAGTGTGCTGCAGATAAATTGGTTTAGACTAGATCTAAAGAGTATGTTACTTAGCCTTCTCAAATTAGAATGTTACTTGTTACTCATGCACACAAAATGATACCGTGGGACTGAATATATATATATATAAATGTTTATATAAAGCAACAAAATAGCAGTATTTTGAAGCTTTCCTGTTAGTGCGAGTTGAAACGGCTTAGTTATTTAGTTCTTTCAAGTCAAATAAAAATGATAGATCTATTTTTACACTGAACTTTCATCTTTCTCTTCTTTGCAGAAATGGAATATATTTTGAATTTGCAAAAACAAGGTAAGCTTCCATTTACCTCTCGTGTTTGTTGACGTGGTTGTAGACAGTTCTTGCATCAGCATGTAATTAAACCCTTAAATGATTCAGCATTTAAATATTGAAACCCAGTGCCCCATCTGCTCACATCCCTTAAATATTTCCATATCATTTTGTTTGTGGTTTTTAAAGTTCCAAACTCTCACCTTTCTCACTTTTCCGTAGATCCAAATCGAGTAGTCCTCTACAGCGAGTCATGGGACGGACCTGCTCAGTGAAGCTGTGTCTGGACACTATATCTCAGATGAACACTGCTGCAAAAAGATGTGCTCGAGGAACCATGGTTGCTGCCTCTGAACATCCTGAATCAGAACCAATCCAATCTTAAGATGGTTTAGAAAGGACCTTGTTACCTGTTAACAGTCAAGGCTGAGCACAGAGGAACAGACGGGTTAGCTGGTTTTAGAATATTAGAACGGGAGCTGTGGAACTCAACTCTAATGCGGTCTAGCGGATATGTTGCTGAAGACAATTTAAATGACTTTGGGGACATACAACTCACACGTCAAACACTCATGATAACCCTGTCATGACATTTGGTTGGGCGGAAGCTTCTCATTTGAGTACTCACGGACCTAAAGAGAGCGTCCTGGAGAAAAGCATGTCACCATGTGTCCCCTCTTGAATTCAAATAATCATGTAGACTCAAAGTGGTCACATCGAATTCATTTGGGCACAAAACCGAAGAGTGTCGCTCTCCAGTGAATTAACATACTGTAGCCAGAGGAACTACATTGTGTGTTCTTTTTTCTTTTCTTTTTTTTTTGAGATTCAGGGGAATCAAGCTCCATATATGTGTGGGGGGCAGTTAGTTCAAGCCTTTGGGATTAATTAATTGTCTTAATTTAATTGCTGGACAAGATTTGGTCAGTCCTGTTCGTGACGCATCTCCATTTCTTTTGTTTGTTTTTTTTTCTTCCTTCTTATACTTTTCATTGAAATACTTAAAAACTCCAAGGGCAGGTTATGAGGTACACTCGGAATGGGAAACCGTACGCCCTGTAGTGTGCATGTGCAGTATGCTGCTCTGTGTGTCCTCTTTTGGAAGAGTTCAAAGTGCTATCGTTTAATAGTCTTATTGTCGTCTCTTCACGCTTCTGTCACCTGACAGCCGTTCGGGTCTCTTGCTCGTTGTGTGAGAGTGTGTAAACGGAGGGCAGAGATCGTGCTATACTCTTTTTCTCTTGAGTGTTTTATGTTTTTAATTTTTTAAGTAGCAGTTAGAACCCACAACTAATCGATAAGATGTGCCACACCACACAGTTGCTTTAACTTTAATGCTAATAAGGTACATTACGGATATTTTCGTTTTGGTTTAGTAATGTAGAGCTGCTCTTTGAAATGGAGAGCAATCGCTGGCAAACGATCTGGACTTTTTATTTTTGCTTGAGAGACTAGAAGCCCCTAGCTTTTTTTATTGAGCGCCACAATCACACTTTTATGCTTTTAATTTCCGTTGTTTTAATTTGTTCCTGTTTTTCCATGCTTATTGGTTAAGTTTGCTACAGCACACATGAGCCTCATCAATAGAACCGCTGTTGACAGGAATTCTGCTGTTGTGTAAATGTTTCTGTTTCTAATGTCAGAAAATGCATTCTAAACTTAAAGTCTATCCTCTGCTTTATCATTTCACAGATTAATTGATTTATACGTAAGAATCAGTAGCACTTTATGTATTATGTTCTTGAATTGTATTTCCTTAAACATTGACATATCAGTACATATTTGAAATTCTAGTTATTAATCATAGGCTACTAACTTTAACCTCTACCTAAGGACTGTCGGTCCACAATCTCAAAAGAAATGTATACGAAACAAAATGAAAAAATGTAAAAAATAAAAATAAAAAAAAAGTGAAAAAGGAAAGAAAATAAAAAGACACTCAGGTAGAATTAGGGCAGTGTTCTTCTATCTAACAAAAAAAATGCACCAACAGTGTTATTGCCAAAAACGAAATGAACGTCCCATGTTTGTACCAGCTGTTTTTTTTTTTGTTTTTTTTTTTTAAACTAACCTTTTGAGGGGTTTAATTTTTGACTGAAAGCCAATGTTTGCATCTTTACAGGTATCATTTGGCATCCATGTTTTCTGTACATGACCATGAAACACTGCCAGGTGAAAAGATTTAAGTACACATGGAAGAAGTTAACCACACTACGTATCTGTATGTCTTTCCTTTGCAAGAGTTTTCAGGTTTTAAATGCAGCATGTAAGGGTTTCCAATGTGGTCCGTCTTCTTCACGAAACGTGGGATGTTTTGCAATAGTTCTTATCTGTTTCTGTTCTTGAGGTGTCTGAAGCCTGTTCAGTGTCTTAGTTCAAAAAGATATTGGGAAAAAGAACTCGAAACAGATGTAAGGTTGTTAAATTCTGCTTCATCTTCTCTAATTCCGTTTGGATTCCACTTAAAAGCTTTGTGCAATGTAGAGAAATCATGCGATCGATAATTAGCTTGTTTCTTGGCTTTTTAGATGCACATCTCTTCATTGCTTCACTTGAGTTTTATTGTAGTTAGCTAAATTTTGTCTTTAAACAGCTCACATAGAGCATTTTTCTTTTTCTTACGTTTTTTTTTTTTTTGTATCCAAGGGATTTGCTTAAGGAGTTACTGATGTAAGCATAATTTATAACCATCTGTTATTAGATTAAGTTAATTATGAAATACCTCTGTGAACACATTGTCCCAGTATCCCTGTTTTCCCATTAAAGGGATTGTTCACATAAAAATGAAGATTCTGTCGTCATTTGCTCAACTTTATGTTGTTCCAAACCTGCAAGACTAAGGTCTCATTGAGTGAAAGTCAATGGGGCAAAGTGCTGTTTTGGACCCCACTGACTTTCATTATATAGACACAACCAGTTTAAATGGGTTTGGAACCTGAGGGTGAGTAAATAATGGCATGATTCTCATTTTTGGGGGAACTGTTCCCTTAACTCAGTTACATCTTTGTAAACGCTCTCAGCAGAATGAACTTAACCTGGTCTTTGTTTTCAAAACTCAACTCCAGGGTTCAAATGCACATATAGAGGTTCTATGCACAGAATGCAAACAGAACGAAGTTTATATTTTGGGGGGTTGCACATTAGCTTCATTTCCTCAATTTAAAATAAGCACTTACTACTCCACAAATGATATAATTGCAATATAAATTATTTACATAAATCTTAAATGGTGCCCCTTAGTGTTTAAAGCAATGACAGAACGTACGGATGGGAGAGAGGTACAGTGATCTTTAAATGGTGTGTTTGATTGCGAAATCTGTACCAAGAAAATGCATCGTTGTTTGCATATTCAAATTTCATGTGTTTTCTTGATGTATGAATGATTCTTGTCCTGTCCTGACAACTCAACTTATGCGTGTGGATGCATATGTGTGTTCGTGTGCAAGCATGTGTATTTGTCTTCATTCATGCGCTCAATTATATGCAAAGTTAATAATGTGAACTTTTCAAGTTCAGGGTGCCTGTGTTAAGTGATATATTAAACGGAATCACATCAGAACATGAAAAAACTCTTGCTTTTATTTTGCCCCCGTCCCCACACCCCCATTACCCCCAACAATCTTCAGTTGTGCCATGTTTTGACTGTTAAAAGTTTGAATTAATATGTCATTTTTATGTTGCTCTCTCTGAATTTCCTTGTGGTCATGAAGAGGGGGTTACATTTTGTCTCAAGAATCTTTGTCACTGCTAATAAACTTGTTGAAAAAGTTATTGCTCTCTTAGTCTTCTTTTGAATTAGTCTAATTAGTGTAATTTGACTTAAATGTTTTTCCTGCTTAAAGAAAGGAATATTCAGTTCACTTAAACATCAGAATCTGTGGCCAATGATGTTGATTACTTCAAACATTCATACAGATTACAGTGAGCACTTACAGTGGAAGTGAATGGGGTCAATTGGTAAATGTTTATCCTATACGTAAACCTATGTAAAAAATGATTTTAATTTTAATAAAATTGCTTACTAACAATTCCTGCGTTCATATACATACACATGGCTCCATTTAATTCCATTGTAAATGCCTCACCGTAACCTTGAAAAGGGACACTATTATGTTTGTGGTAGGCCTAATCGTTTTGCCGCCGCCGATGCTGTTGAACTCGGAATATTCCTTTAATACTCAAGCCATAAACTCCTTGGATTTACAGCAGCACACCCCACTTTCTACTTCCGTCTTCATTTTATAACCCTGACTTACTGTTATTATAACATTATAAACAGGACTTACGGAACCTGTGTTTTCCCAGGGAAGTCCCCGCACCCCTCTAGCGTCTCTGAAATGGCACTGGTGTAAAGGTGAGTCAAGGGAAGAGAATGCTGGAGGAGGTCGAGCTGTTTATGAGGGCATCGGGATGAGAACTAAATAAAACATTGGTGGCTTTTTGAATTGACTATTTCTTATCAGTCTACACATTTAGTTATTGTTTGATGAACTAAATTTAGAAACCATACAATTTAAGCCACCGCCTCGAGTTCAATGTTCTTGGCGTGTGCATTTGTTATGAGAAGTCCTCCACCTCCGAAGCAATTTAGATCTGCACCACCAGATGTCGCTGTTGGCCATCATAAAGTGCAAGATAAGTACATAAGCCACCATTCAAGAGTGAAAAGTGAACTACAAGATGATTAATGGAAGACAAATAGGCTTACGTTCAGAAATCCCTCTAAGCGTATGCAAAAACATTCCGCTATATCAAATAGAAATAATTATTTTTCAATCATGCAATCTATTTAGAAAATATTGGATGAACTTTGGTAACGAAATACAGCTAATAAACATTAACTCATTAAATGATATAATATGATAACTTTATATTAAATTCGTTATTCGTTTCATGGTATTACCACTGTCAACTTAAGTATTCTTGAAATGAATAGATAATAAGAACATCTGTGTAAAACTGACAGGATGAAGTGAGTGTTGCTTTATTTTGACCAATACTACAGAGAATCGGGTCAAACATAATGGGGTAGATTCAAACCAACTTTATTAAAAAAATCATTAAAAATGATCAACATTAAATACATTAGACTAAATGGTGTTTTTTGCACTCTATACGTATACATAGGCATCAAATATGCAGAACAATAATGGCTGTGTAGGAAAAAAAGTCCAGCATGATTTTGATTCTCATGCCTATAGGGAAAATCCACAATGAACTACATTAATGATGAAGGTACGAAGCCCCCAGGGGGTCTGATGTGTCCCAGCATCTCCTGTGAAGATCTGCAGATGATAAAAGTGGAACTTAACGCTTCAGTCTTTCTTAGTTTCTAATAATACCATTAAACATCGCACAAACCTACTTGCGTCGAAACAGCACTACATATTTGGACCGTGATTGACACGTCTAATAAAAGCAAAGCGTGCTTCCTCCAAAGTGATAGAATTGTCACAAACGGCAGTGATTTCAGTCTCCTACCCCCGTCCCCCATCAGAAATATGCCCAAGACAGGAGCGTAAAAATAGACAGCAGAAAGATTCCTAGTGCTTTAAATAGAGCTGACTCTCTGAGTATGAGGTCAGTGTCACTGAATTTCTTTGTAGGCTCTATTCTATGCTTCTGTGACTAAAGCCGAGCACATACTGCTCTCTTTCTCTCTGACGCAGGAATTAGAAATACTTCAGTCTCTCACCAGTGTAACACTCACAGCCTTTACACAGTGTGGCGAGAACGCAGCGTTTCCCTCTGAAAGAAGGCCTGAAGGCTTCTGTGACTGGAGCTGCATGAACGGTGACATTTTTTCATTATACAACCTGATTTTGCAATTAAAACTTGTACCTAGAGTATTGGATTCATTAAATCCAATCATGAATAATTTACGTGCATATCATTTAAAAAAAAGAAAAAAATCAATTACATACTTCCATGACATTCCTCATGTGGTCTTTTCTTCATTTCTTAAAGCCGTGTATGAATTATGTTCTTTTGTTCCGCTCTGTAATCTTTATGTTTGAACGGCTTACATGTACAATACTTGGTCAAAAGAACATGTACAAGCCATAAAACAAGAAGCTGGGTCCCCGACGTCAGTGCCTGACCTCAATGGGATAGGATCAAATCCCAGCTGCCGCTCCAACTTCTAGTGAAAATCTGTCCCATGAGAATGTTGGCGGTTATAGCAGCAAATGGATGACCAGCTTCTTATTAACGCCACTGGCTTTTAAATGAAATGTTCAACAAGCTGAGGAGTTGTGTTTGGGTGTCCTCTTACTTTTGTTAATGTTTTGTATAGGACAGATTACAGCAAATATAATGGACACACTGACTAGCCATCAGTTTATTAGCATTTCTTCCTAAAATCTTAATAACTGAGGTTTATCAGTTGAACTGTGGTGCTGATCGAACACATTGGGAAACAAGAACTGATCTGGTTCTTATTCAGAATCAGAACTGGTTTTAATTTTAAAAACAATACTCAAACCAAGCAATGTTCGGTTCTCTTAACAGTTACTGGTGCTGCAGTACTACTGAAACTACAGCACAACCAGTGCAGTTTGATGATAGAATGAATTACTCTTTTGAGGCAATTCTTTTTAGTGAATAAAAAACAAACAGCGCGATCAGTGTATTCTGACTCCAGAGCAATTGGCAGTTTCTTTAGTAAATAAAAACACAACGCAACCAGTGTAGTACCATTCTTGAATGCATGACTCTTAAGAGTCGGTTCTTTTTCGTCAGTCAAACACACACACACACACACACACACATGTCTGGTTTACTATCTTCGTGGGGACTCTCCATAGACTTAATGGTTTTTATACTGTACAAACTGTATATTCTATCTCCTTACACTAACCCTACCCCTAAACCTGCCCATCACAGAACACTTTCTGCATTTTTACATTTCCAAAAAAACTCATTCTGTATGATTTATAAGCTTGTCTACCCATGAGGACCTCTATTTAGGTCCCCACTGTGACACGAGTCCCCATGAGTCTGTGTGCATTCAGGTTGAAGTCCCCACCGGGATAGAAAAACAGGTACACACATCACACACACACACACACACACACATACGCACGCACACACACACACACACACACACAGTAAAATGTCCTCACTAGTCAGTTTTCGTAATATTTCACTATATAAGTGGGGACATTTGGCCCGCACAAGTGTAGTCAAACTTGTACACACACACACACACACACACACACACACACACACACACACACACACACACACACACACACACACACACACACACACACACACATAATACGTTTAGCTATCTAAATAGGGACATTCCATAGACTTTCATTATTTTTATATATTGCTACTATAACTATAAATATACTACTACTACAACTGCAGTATTTATAACTATTATATAAATACATTCATATCATATCTCTAAATACTACAACCAAATCCTAACTTTAACCCACACCCTAACAGAACATTTTCTGCATTTTAACAAATAATAATAACAATACTTAAAAAAAAATATTCACTTTACTTTTATACTATTTTCACAAATGAGAATGTCTCCAAATAGACTTGTCTGATTTGGCTCACTTTTGGATACAGTTTGACCCCAAAATATGGTTGAGTGGGTACGCACACACACACACACACACACACACACACACACACGCACAGAGCTGTCAACTAACTGCAAGACATAAATTAGTATCTGGTTGTTATTTATGACAACATGTAGTTAAAGATGCGCATTATAAGATTTGACATTTAATGAAATATGTTACTACGTAGGCTATGTTGTTTGTTTTGTTGAGTGGTGCAATGCCAATTATTGGTCTGCATTAATGCTAGCTGACAGGATGTGGTTTCAATGCTGTATTCACATGGTTAGAAAGTTATGATTAGAGTTTGGGGCTTAACAAAGACTGATTTGTTATCATTTCATTATTCAGAGGACTGCCTATATAAAGACTATAAAATGCCTGTGTAAACACATTTTGCAATTATTAAATGTATTTGTTTTTGCAAATATGAAATTGCTTCTCTTTTTTTTCAAATATAATTCTTTACAAGTACTAAAAGAATGGAACCGTTAATGAACTAGAACTGTTAAGAGGAGACGGAACCAAACCCATCATGTTCTTTGCGATTTCCATCCCTATTCATGATGCACCAACTCTCGGGACGATTATATCTACTGGGCTTCTCTGTGTTTTGATGTGTTTTCTTTTGCATGCTCAGGACCATCTGTTTTCTGCTCCACTTACATACTATGGTCTGCCTGGAGTTATTCAGCACTACATTCCTGCAGCTTCCCCTCCGCAGTGCCCCAAGCAGTGCTCACTGTCAATGCCAGG
Organism: Rutilus rutilus; assembly: GCF_951802725.1. Classification (NCBI taxonomy): domain Eukaryota; kingdom Metazoa; phylum Chordata; class Actinopteri; order Cypriniformes; family Leuciscidae; genus Rutilus; species Rutilus rutilus. Next base: position 23,303,070 of record NC_140223.1, read on the forward strand.
GTCTAATTAGGACACCGATTCTCTGTGCAGATCCACACGTCTGGGTTATCCTGAACCATTCACTAAATCCTTGTAGTAAGAGAATAATGCTAAGTGTCCACATTAGATTTATGTGCATGGGTACAAGCTTAGTATGGTCAAAAGTGCAATGATGTTTTTCTATTGCATCCTTTATTCTTTCATCAGTTATTTGAATCTCTATATGTGTCTGAGTAGCTGATCAAACTGAACGGACGATGAAAAATGCATGTTATTGAATTATTGATCTTGCGTGGTGTAGCAAATTATGGGCTACACACTGTTTTGCACTCTTATCTCAGTCAATATGTCAAACCTTGCTCTCATTAACAAAAAGTTTTAGCCCTAAAATGTATTATGCAGAATAAAGGAACCATGCACCCAAAAATATGCCTATTAACAGAGTATTTCTACAATGACATCAGGCAACTTTGCATCCGTGCTAGTACTGTAAGTGTCCATATAATATCTAAGACATCAGTAAAACATAAGCTGAATTCACATAAGCATACTACTCTTTAATTCTTTGTATTAATAGTATATTTAAAAAAAAAATGCATGCACCATGAAAAAAAAAGGACAATTTAGTCAGAATACAATTTTAAAAAGTTATGGGTGAAGCTGTTTGTTGCATTGTGCTTGCAAACGCACACAGGAAGACATTTTCTTGGCACGTGCAAACATCTAAAACAGATATCTTATGCATGCAGAATGTCCAAAATGGGCTGTGTAGCTCTTATCAAATGGACACAAGAGCTTGCTTTTTTGCATACCACTAAAAGGCAGTTTAATGCATTTCAACATGGTGCGTACATAATATGGTTTATTTAAACCACAATAAATACCAAATTAAAAGCATAAAACCAAGCACACATTCAAGATGTCCGTTAGTGCATCATTAAAAAGCAAATTCACATATCATAAATGTCTTAAAGGCATCCACTGAATGTCCTTACACTTTACTGAACGGTTTACAGACATAAAACAGCTTTTAAATGAAAATACATATCCGTCAGCATATTAGTGCTATGGGGAAATAAATGCCCTGTTAAACTATTGTCTCAGTACATATATTTTGTATTCCATTGCAATAAAAGCAAATATTACACTTTAAATCACTCCCTGAAAAAATCACACATATTGCGATGTGGAATTTATATTTGGTTGGGACCCCAACAGCGAGTCAAATTTAAGCTACTTTTGAATTTTACAGCATACAGTATATGGATGCTGGGTAATATCACTCCTGCTGGTGTGACAAAACGCTTCTTATCTCCCTCCTTCATTACTTCATTAATAACCTGCCAGCCTAAAAGTTATGTCAGGCTGAGATGCGTTCACTTAGGAACAACCATGCGTTCGTCAATCTCCACTTTTATAGTCGTGAAGTTTATTACAAAAGAAATCTATCAGGAAAAGCTTTTTTGCTGTGAAAGCTTAATAAGGGGAGGCTGGACGCGTCTCATTCATCAATGTAGCCGATGAGTTGACAATGTTAATAGCAGCAAGCAGCCTAAGAAATTGATGTATCTTCATCTGTATAGTAATAATAAGCAGGGTTCCACTATATGTCCTTTAATTCAGTTTATCAGCGCTCAGATGCTGCACTCTCAACCATAAATATTCACCACAATCCAATGGTTATGGAAAACCACCTAGTTTCAGGCAACTGAGAACAGACTCTTTCTTTTGATAGCGGCATATAATATTATGAAACGTACTTGATTTTTAGTGTCAGCTCTAGTTGTTTGCATTGACAATAAAGTCTGATTTTGAAGAGATAAAAGGATACAAATAAAATGATATGAAAATTAGCTTAATCTTACAGTGTTAACTTAACACAAATATATAATACTGTGAAGCTTTCGGGGTCATGGGTGAATTGTTGAACAGACAGAGATTCAATTAATTCATGCACGTTGTGGCCGAGAATGAATCAAATCTCTGGAAGTTTTCATGTGCCATACGCTGCCTGATGAAAAGATGAAGAGCTGAGAAAGATGACTAAGGCAAGATGCAGAATATGGGCATCATCATAATAGAGTATAATTCAAATCTAGCATTAATTATATTCAAAGCTCAATTTAATTTGAACAAATCGTGTTGTTCTTTTCATGAAAAGCTACATTTTCAGGATTCTATACCAACTGGGTGATTTATTTATGTAGATTACATGTGTGCAAGGGCAAATTCAGTACGGTATTTTAAATGAAAAGATGTAAGGCAACGTGGATGATTCCTTGCCATTATTGATTAAGACATTGCAGAGGCTACATTTGATTTTCAGAGGGGTAAATGTCCAAATCAATGAGGCCTGATTCAGTTCTGGGACTGTTAGTATCCTCGCGGACTCGATGTAGAGCACGTCCCACTCATCCATAAGAACTAGGCCTGCACTTAAAGGAGGATACCAGTTTATTTTGGACCTGAGCGAGAGATTAATTATTCTGTTTAAAATAATTCCAGTGGATAATTAGACACGTAGGCCTACTGCATTCACTCTGTCTGGAAGATTCTACAGCGAATCAATTTGGTTTAGTTTCAGACTTTAATGTCCTGGTGGTTAAATTCAGATGTAAACTCAGATGCATCATTGTGCATCACTACCAAAACATTTTAAAAGGCCTTAAAAGCAGTTTAAACAAGGTCTATAAGGTCCACTACCATGCTATAATTGTTGAGAATTAATCAAAGATTCTGCATTTCAGTGGACCCATGGTTGATTTAATGCTTAAACAGAGCATCACAAATAAACACCTGCATGCTTCAGTACACTGCCAGTGCTGTGAGTGTGAGATCCTGCTGAGATGAAGCATTTATCCTTATGCAAACACGTAAGACTTGAGGTCAAAGGTGTGGAATGTACAGCTGTAGACTCTAAACTGCTTAAGTTAACTTGATTAAGTTTTCCAGTCTCACAAACAAACCTACTCTAAAAAAAAGATGAAGAAAGGAAAAATGCATGTAAAATGTGCGTGCATCCTGCACATTAATTATTTAGAGCATATTACATTATGTTAGTTAATGTTTTAATAATAGAGGAGGCCAGGGCTAAATGTCACACTTTTTTTTACCATGAATATTTCTCACAATGTTAATTGATGTTTAGGCACATACCTTAACATCTGCAAAATAATCTGTTGACTAGGAGAGAAAAAAAGAGATACACTTGACCACATAGTTGGGCATGTTCTGCCCCAAGATGGAAAATATATACAAAAATATATATAGTTTTTGGCCAACAGAAACTGAAATGAATAAATTATAACATTTTAAACATTTAAAAACAACAACAACAATGTCACTAACATTCCTACAGATTTGCTAGGTGTTGAACTTAATGGTGAGAAACTGATTTTTTTATTATAAAGTATCCTACAAAATAAAAAAATAAAATAAAATAAAAAGCATTCTGACTGAATCATTCTGAAAAAAATATTTATAAACAATTCTCATGATGGACTGCAAAATTAAACTTTACACTTCATAAGTAAAACTTATTTGAATGCACTGTAACAACAAACTATAAAGTTTATAAACTGTTTAATATATTTCTATAATATACTGTATATTGTATAACGTTTGACAGTCCTTGTTACTGTGCATTTTTCTTCGATTTGAAAAACGATAGGACAGCGAATCATGGCTCTCCTTTCAGGCTAGGGACTCACTTCAATGGCAGGTGCTAATTGGATGGCATGTCTCGCGTAATAGCTCTGGGTAAGTGGGGCCCCTCGCTCTCCATTCCGGCTCAAGATCTCCGTAGACTGTCACTGTCTTTTACAGTATCGCGTAGCCGTAATGGCGCCAGCTTCCACATGCAACAAGGGCCTGTTTATTATGGCTGGACCTCCGTCTCTTCCTCTCGTCCGCTGATTGGCTGTGCTACTTCAGAAGCGCGACGTGATTGGTTCAGAGACCTGTCATCGGACGCGGACTAGACGGGTACCCAAGACGGCAGGGTTGCGCGTGTGCCTTCCCAGGTCCTGGCAGCACCATCCGGCGAGGGGGTGAGGACGCTGGCCGCCTGTTTTATGACTGCAAGAAACACTGGATGTTCTTATTTTGATTTCTTCTTCACTGGATATACATGCCCACGATACTGAGAGCAAGCACGCGGCACGCCGGTGAACGAGCACATCGTTATCGATGGGGAAAATAAGTTGAAAGCTTCGGAAGAATGTTTCCAGGAAAACGGATCGCTCCGTTGATCAGCGTGATGGGTGTTTCGAGGGGATTTTGACATTTGGAGAGGATCTGGAGGTATCCATCTACAGCTTAGAGCTCGAGCGCAACAGAGCGCCATACTGCAAAACAAGCTTTCCGGATCGATACAGTGTAGCAGCAGCCTTTTCATGCGGGGGAATTGTGCGTTTTAATGGAAATGTAAACAAGTAAGCTGGCGAGCAAGTACCAAGTCAGCAACGGTGGCCTGATTGAGATCCACGTAACTTCTGCAAACTGCATGCAGCCCTGGCGGTGGAAACAGGGCTGGATGAGCCCAAAATGGCAAATATGAGGAAATCTAAAAGATGAATGTTGCATTCCCCACGTAACTTGTACTATTCGCCTAATTTCCCTTTCCATACAAGCCCGAGTTCAGAGCAAAGCAAGGTGCTCCTCATGCCTCCAACATGAGGGAGATTTAAGGCCGTGCGGAATTGATTTATTATGGGGGGAGCGCATTATTTTGATTTAATCCCTCTCTCCTCTTTTACTTTTCTTTTGTTTATCCTTCGCGAGGTTTTTCTTGGATGTCCGCGATTGTCATTTTGCTAGTCTGGAACGTATAACGCAAAAGATCCTCCGAAGTAGGTCAGATCAAAGCTGGAGAGTTGTTAGTATGACACCTTTTCACACTCATCTTGATGTAGGCTATGCCGGACATTTATGCTTTGATTTTTTTTACCCGTCGTTTGGCTCTATGACAGCCAAATGAGAGTTTGACATCTTGGCAGCCTCCCTCTCCATCTCGTTCGCCTCTTTGTTTTGTTTTTCCACCTCTCATTTTCTGGCTGTTGAGTGAGTGAATGGCTCTGTGCGGAACGACGGCTTCCAATGCCGCGAAAATGATGGCTGCGTACAACGGCGGAACCGCGGCAGTGGCAGCGCATCACCCGCACCATCACCACCAGCTGCCCCATCTCCCGCCACCCGCCCACCTCCACCACCATCACCACCCGGGCCAGCATCACCTCCAGCACCCCGGCTCGGCCGCCGCCGTGCACCCCGTACAGCAGCACGCTTCCACGGCCGCAGCTGCTGCTGCTGCTGCCGCGGCGGCGGTGATGCTGAACCCGAGCCAGCAGCAGCCGTACTTCCCCTCGCCCGCTCCTGGTCAAGCTCCGGGGCCGGCGGCCGCTGCAGCCCCGGCGCAAGTTCAAGCCGCCGCCGTGAAGGCGCATCATCATCACCACCACCACTCGCATCACTTACAGCAACAGCTGGATATAGAGCCGGACAGACCGATCGGATACGGAGCTTTCGGTGTTGTTTGGTAAGTGATTAAATCACAGTGATTAAACAACTTCTGTAAATGAAAGTTAATCGTTTGTTGCTGCTGACGACTTTAATTTTGACTTCGAAAGTGCGCTTTAAAAGTAATGTGCAAATAAAAAAGTTACAAATAAAGAATGCATCTTTGGGAAGTATAATTAAAATGATGTACACTCTCATGAGATGAAGACTCGAGACACATCAGACTAATAGAAAAAAAAAGCATTATTCCACACAGAGCTGGTCTCCCCCCTCATGGG